>NC_070633.1:6698349-7047349 GCF_947347685.1 Pleuronectes platessa
TCCACTTCAATTATTAATTTAATGTCATCCATGTTGAAGATCATCTCCGCTGTTTGCTTCGTCTGGTGTCGAGGGTAAATCACGTATTCTCCACTCAAGCCTATGTGGAGAATACGCAGCCCCCCCTCTCTCTTTTTATATTTATGACTGCTTGTGTGGCTGTAGTGGATGGGCAGAGGGGGACATTTAATAATGTGGTTGGTAAAAGTAGTAATAAACTCCAAGACAACAATCATTTTTCAGTGTGTTTGCTGTCGCGATACGCTCGCGTCAAGCGGAAAAAATAGACTTGACGCCGAAACGATCGCTTCACGGCGCTAGGCAGCCTTGGAGCAGCGCAACGCTTCAGCGTCCAGTGTGACCAGCTCAACGGTTTAACATGGGAGTGGATGGGAGCCAGCTGTTTTTTAAGTGAACTCTGCGTTAGGCGTAGGTAAAAAAAAAAAAGGTTGCCAAGTATAGGGTGAGCTAAACAGAAAGACAAGTACAGAAACCACTCTGCATGACAAACACAAGACCAAGTAGGGACTCTAGACTACTGCTGACCTCACAATTCAAGCCATATACTAAAATACAGAAAATAAATGCATGTCCTGACTAAAATGTAATCGAACGCAACCATTCTCTGTTACCTTTGGTCTGTTACCTTTGGTCATATGTACTGAAACACATATTTGCTGTAAAGAAATTATGGTTATATTTATTATGTATTCTCTACATTATCTAATTGATGATCAAAATTCAAATAAGAATCAAATGAAAAACCTTAAATGTAGGTAGACAGGGCCCAGTAAAAAGGGAGAGGAGAGCACTCTTTTCACAAGCACTAATAACCTGTTGGCCTCTATGTAGCTCCTTCCAGCAAGTGGCAGATATTGTCGTTGTCTGAAATTCTTTATATCTCAGAATCATACAAGGCTATTGTGAATTATTTTTCCCACGCTGCTACAATTTAAGCAGTCACATCAATGTGACAATAACTTCTCTAAAAATGTACTGAACATTTTTTTCCAAGGATATTATTGAAACCACTGAATCAGGAGAATCTTGGGATGTGGGTTTATTCATTATAAAGTGTGACACCATCCCTTAATTTCCGCTTTGAATAGGGTGGCAGCTGATCAATAAAAGTTTAAGGCTAATTTAAAAAGTCATTTAACGCAGGGATGCTGAATAACTAATTTGGTGTGAGGTTGATTAAATTGTAAAAAGCCTAATGAAATGTCATAGACTCCAAAAATATCCCCTGTATTTTGTAAGTGCTTTGACGCATTCTTGGTTCTTCATCAAACAACATGAATCTGTCTGGAGGCACAGTGGAATGTGTAATTGCTTTAAAAGCCTAAATTGTTGTAATGCAGATTGCCTACAAATGCAGCAGCTATATAGGGTACTCATCTGCTGAGGTGGCTGAATGCCAACATTCTACGTAATCCAAATGAGAGATTACATGTGGTACCACCATCAGAGGCATAATTAGTTTTGTTTAACCAAATTAAAAAAAACATTATATATATACTTAAAACCCAACCGCCATCCATGTTCTCACCAAAGCCTGATTGTCAGATAAGCAGTTTAAAACCTGTGTGTAGTGAAGCGCTAATGACCAGAACACACTCGAACAGTTGATGTACCTTTAGGCCCTGCAACATACATGCCTTGATGTACATCTGTTGTCTCTTTGAGGCAGATGCTCTGGTTTTGTTGGTGCTTATATGTCAAGGTAAAGCTGCGTTGCACTGGCATTGTCTCTGATCTCCCTCTGATCAACCAAAACATGAATCTATTTTAGTTGATACTTAGTCTTAATTTTGTATGTCTCTGTGCTGGCTACAGCCAGTGGCTTGAGGAATTATATTTTTCGGATGGGCATCCGTTTTTCCCCATTGTATTTCCCCAGCATTGTAGGAACTTTAGTGTGTCACTGATGTTAGTGGACTAGCCATTTAGGTCACTATTTGGAAACACTGCAGTAAAATCAACTGTAATCAAATAAAACGTTTTCATTCTTATCCTCCACCCGAAGCACTTTAAAGTGCAACCTGTTATTCAACCATTCATAAAAACATACACAACAACTATTTGCTGCACTTTTTTGTCATACTGCCGGTACAACCCTTGGGGGTAATATGGGGTTCAGTATCTTGCCCAAGGACACTTGGACATGTGGACAGGAGGAGCAGGGATTCAAACACCTGACCTTCTGGTTAATGGATGACTCACTTGATCTCCAGAGACACAGCCGCTAGTACAGATTACATCTTTAAGTAGCATTCTTAACTCTCCTCTCCATACTGCCTTGAATCAATGACCTGGATTAAAGAATGTAAATCATTTCCTCTGAAGTCCCTCAGGGCACTGTTTGTACGGCCTGGACTGTGCTCTTCTGAGTGCCATTCTGTAGGTGCCCTGTCTGTTCTGGAGGCTATTATCTCTCATCCTAAGAATCCAGCCTCTGCAAACTGTCCGCTGTAGTGGAGAGGGAAAACACTCCAGCCTACACACACACCATGCATTTACAGCCTGTTTTGACAACCTATTTAATTTATAGAAATGTGTGTGGCCACTGTGCTTTAGAACTCGCACAGCTACAATGATGCCCTCCTGTGGCAGTCAGTAGTCACAAAGAGAAATTACAGCCGAATTCCAGACTCATCACCCAATACAGAGCAGGGAAATGGAGGAAAAAAAGGAGAATTGAGGGAAGAAGAGAAGAGGGAGAGGATGCTGGCGGGCAATGTGACTCCTCCAAGCTTCGATTAGGAAGAGTCAATAGGAAAATGGAGAAGGAGGTCAAGACAGTATGAACAGACCTCTGGAGCAGACTAGTGTCGTGCTGAGATAGGAAATGAAAGTTTGTTCCCATTTGCCGTTACCTTGTCAATGGCTGGGCAACAGTGGACCAGGCGAATACACAACACACTACACATCCGTTGCAAATTAAAGAGTTTGAATTACAAGGCTTGGTGTGATGTTGGTCCACTTGTTAAGATGAAGAATGAGACCAACTCAGTGGATTTAGTTGAATGTCGTTTTGGATCCTCCCACTGCAGGATGATACCTAACAGTTTTAAATAACTTGAGATAAAAAGAGGGTAGAAGGGGAAAGAAATAGTGACAACATTAAAACAATTTATGTGAAAGAGGACATGATGAAGATATGAGAAAGGGGATGGTTGGATGAAGAAGAGGAGAAAATTCTGAAAAGGGCGACAGTTGTGGTGGAACAATGAAAGAGTGATAGAAGAAGCAAAGATATGTGGAGAATCCCTTTCATTTAATGGCATTTCATTTACTCCCAGTCTTACTTTGTTTCACCTTTTTTCTGTCCAACTTTTCTGTTCCTTCCATCCTTTTCTAGTCTTCTCTTACATCTTATTTGTTGTCCACTTTCATCCTTTTCTCCTGCTGTCCCTAGGTTTGGGGGACAGGGGTACTATGTGGGTTCTGGGGGGTTGTGTGGGGGGTGGTAGTTTAGTAATTTATCCTGTGTGTGTGTGTTTGAGAGAGAGAGAGCTGAGTTCAAACAGGCAGATCAAATGAAAAAGACCACAGGTGTCAGCAAAATGTGGTGGAAAACTCTAATCATAGTGTTTTCTGTTTTTTGTTCTCATTTCGGCACAGGCTCTGTGAATAAACACTTTGTCTCCATTTACAAATCCCCACCTTTCCATCTTCCTTTCTTTCCTTTCTCTAACCCTCTTAATGTGACAAAATCCCTCTGTTTCTCTGGAAAACTGAAAGAAATGCTGCCTTTATGCAAACATTTCCATACTGTTTCATTTTAAAACCACTGTGAATTAATAATTGAAATAATCAGTTATGTGAAATTACAATCCATTTGTCTATCCATTCATTCATTTATTAATTATGCATATGACTGAAAACCACTTACTATCAGTTTACTGATGGACAATGGCTCATTTAATCACAGTGTGACAATTGTTTCAGATGTTGTCTCCTTAGCGTGTGTGTGTTTGTCTGTTTGTGTGCGTGTATCCATAGTGTGTGAATGTGGATTGTTGTGTAGCTTCCTGATGTTCATTAGCACCAAGTATTTTGCAACTGCTGCTCAATATCCTATACACACGCACAGACAAACACAAACTAGATCGGTAATTTAGCACCACAAAAGCAGTGTGATCTAATAATTCAGTAATCCAACAAATAGGCAGCCAACTAGCCGTGGACACACACACACTCACACCCATACAGATGTAATTAGACACATTTGCAGCGACTTGGATTCCTAATGAAGTTGAGTCAAGGCGCAAACACACAGTGAGTTACTGTGTTAGAGGGGTTTGTAATAAACTGCCTGCTGATCCCTAGGTCAGGATGACAGTGTTGTCATGAGCAACTTTCAGGGTGAGTATAATAGTGTAGTTTTATTTTTCTAACTTTATCATTGGTTGTTTTTAGTTAAGGTGAGTATTGGAAGCCTCAATCCTGTTGGAGAGACAACAACAGGTCTTGACAACATCTCAGTGTTATGTATTTTTCCTTGCTATGGTAAATTCAAGCAAGTCAAAATTACTACTGTTAGTTTATTTTCTGACACTTTTTGAAGCATATCAGGCATTGGTGTTTGTCCCATGCTTAAGCAAAGAGCATCTTTGCTTAAGCATGGGACAAACACCAATGCTGGATTCTAAACCAAATAAGAAAAGCTAACAGCTGTCAAGACATCTTAATAAACTACAAAAAAAATTACTTAAAAAAACAACCTAATGGGTTGTGCATGTGCAACTGAACTTGTTTTCTGGACTGTGTTTCTGGAAGACATTTCACCTCCCATCCAAGAGGCTTCTTCAGTTCTAGTGTCTGGTGTTTACTTGCCATCCCTTTCCTCCCATGTTTTTTAATTGGCGCATGTGGCATGTCTAGGGCAACACGGATTAGGCAGGAGGCAAGAGTCTCTGAACACGTCTGTGAAACAAGCCAGTGCAAAAACTGTTGGTGCTTCTTCTTCTTGGCCTTCTGCCGACAGTGTGGGTGTATTTTTGGTGGCTGTTCCCTGTTAACAAAGATGGCATCTTCCTCTCCTCTTTCAAATTATCTGTCTTCTCTGGCCAAAACACGCACATTACTGTGCTCAATGTTAATGATGAGAAGGGAGCAGTTTTAAAAATTTAAAAAGTTTTTTTTTAAATTTCATGGAAATCCATCGAATGCTTCTGAGACTGATGAGTTCCTTTCACACAAATGAAGTCTAAAAAGTAAGAGATGAGTGGACATGATTAAAAGTAGGGGCAAAAATAGGTGGTATGGTTTTTAATTAGGCTCTCACAAAGAAACTGTTGCACAAAAGCTTTGCCATATGCAAGTATGGCATCGATTCCAACTGTATTTTTGGCACACAATAAAAATCCCTTTCTCAGACATTATTGCTTTCTGTCATAGGGTCTGCACACACACATCAGCGCCGGAGAAAAGAATGAAGCAATTTCTGCTCGAATATAATGGTTTAACCTCCTGGCATCAGTAAGATCTGCTGTTTCAATGCTATTAAACTCTCTAACCTCTGTTTATGTGACTGCATTATTGCAAGAATGTATACAGCTAATAAGAATTTGTGATCATTCTCTTGTGTGTTTGTTCCCTCAGTCTCTCTACACCCAGGTCAAAGTAATTTAGTCCTTTTAGAATCCATGTTGCATTTCAGCCTTTTGACCAGTCACACTCAGCAGGCCACAGCAGAGTCAACATGCTACAATAGGGAAGCCACAGTCATCTATAATGGATGGAGTTTTAAACGCTCCCATTTAACACAATAGGGTCACCATATAGCACGCAAAGGCACCTATACTTAATTAATTATTATTATTATCATAGCAGGCAAAATGTCTGCATATGTCTGTTCAATAAGAAATGATATGTCTCTTAATTGCTGCATAATCTATGCGATGCTAAAATGTTCACAGACACACAGAACAATAGCATGTAACGGCCCAGTTGGCCGTTACATGCTATTGTTCTGTGTGAGGACGGCCTCCTCTTGGTAGGTTTGCGGTTGTGCCCTATTCTTTCCATTTTCTTATGATGGATTTTATGGTGCTCAGAGAGATGTTCAAAGCTCTGGATATTTTTTTATAACCTAACCCTGCTTCATATTTCTCCACAACTTTATCCCCGACCTGTTTGGTGAGCTCCTTGGTCTTCATGATGCTGTTTGTTCAGTAATGATCTCCAACAAACTCTGAGTCCGTCACAGAACAGGTGTATTTATACTGAGATTAAATTGCAGACAGGTGGACCCTATTTACTAATTATGTGACTTGCAAATGTGACTTGTGAATGCAATTGGTCGCACCAGATCTTTGTTAGGGGTGAATACATATGCACTCAACACTTTTCAGATTTTTATTTGTGAATAATTGTGAAATCCATGTAATATTTCCCCCCACTTCCAAATGATGCACTATTTTGTGTTGGTCCATTACATAAACTCACGATGAAATAAATTTGAATCTGTGGTTATACCATGACAAAATGTAGAAAAGTCCAAAGGGGGTGAATACTTATGCAAGGCAATGTATCTCAGCCATGTAGCACACAACCCGTGGAGTTATTTCTAGATGTTGTAAATGTATTTCTAACTGTACTTTCCAGGCATACAGCTGTTTTTGACCTTAACGGAAGTCTGCTAATGTATTGTGATGGCTGCCGACACTGTAACTCATACTTAGACCCATCTACTGAAACTTGGAATAATACTGTAAAAGATAATGATTCCTATCCACTAAAAGCCCTTTCACAGGTACGTCGATTTCCTGTGGTAATTTTGGCAAAATGCTTGCCAAATCTTTGATAACAACTCCTAAAATGCTAATGTAAGGTTGTTTTGTCAGTATTTCGTGTGCTAAGTAACTGCTGGTGGTGTTTTTGCACTTTACTTGCCAAGCGTCAACGCCTACCTTCATGCCAGGAGATGGAGAATTTCAAAGCTCTCATGAACTGCAGTTAGTAAGTTGATCACTGATTAGAGAGAGCAATACTGTAATGTATGTCAAGGATTTATTAACAGAATCTGCACTTAGGGGGATGAATGCACGCTTAAGCCGCCTGTGACTGCCCCAGCCGCAGGCACGGGGGTCCCAGAGTGATGGAAAAGCAACTCTCAGACGGTGTACCCACTTGAATAGATGAAAGTTACATGGGTCTAATGTAAAAGTGGTAGGTTTTGACAAACCACAGACAACTTCTCCTATCTTTAACTTTTTTTGTTGACTCTCATCGTCCCAGTGGTTAGCACCAGTGGGCAGCTGTTTCACTGAAAATTGCTGATAACCCCATTGTATGCTAAATGCACCCAACAGCAGACAGACACAGTTAGCGACTAATTTGTGAACCCGGTGGAACATTAGGCAGCTAAAGAGCCAGATATTTCCCTCAGGAATTTGTTAAGACCAGCAACGAATAGTGATTGAACTTCACCAGATATCTGCTGCTTAAAATGAATGCTAATGCTTCTCCATACATGCTGCATGTGTAAATCATAAGTTGTATCTGAAGAGAGATGATGTAACTCCCCACAAGTGAAGCTAAATCATCTGGATCACCCCCTGTTGGCTGGCTATAGCATAGATTATAAACCCTTTCTCCTCTTAATGAAAAATAAAATAAAGTCTAATTAATGTATTTTCAAGTTTTCATATTTATGATAAATTTGATTTGAATGATCAATTTGGAGCTATTAAAACAGGGTTAAAAGTCATGCTTGACAGCTGAGACTGACTTGTGATTGTGTTAAGTGTGTGAGTATCGACAGGACCTCTGCCTAACGTCACTTGCACAAGATGGCAGCACTATAATATGCTTGCGTTAGAATTAGCTTATACCTAGAAATTTAACATGTCAGATGAGGAGCATTCACACACGCAACCAAAAACTTCTGAAGTGCGACTTAAAGTTTTCATTGGTCACACCGCTGGGCCAAATATTTAACTGGCCTGTCTCTGTATTTTAGCAAGTTGTGTCGCTTCCTTATCTCTGCAGGGTATACACTCACACATACACATGGACAGTGAAGAGGAGATGAGAGAAGAGAGGCGCTGAAAGAGGCGGGATTTTTCAAACAGTTGCAACAAAAACTTTCCAGGACGGACCAATAATGCTAATCACATAGCGCCGCTGATTCAAGATCAGAGCCAAAACAGCGGTTGGTTTGTTCCGTGTCAGAGTCTCTGTCTGGGTGATGCCCTTCACACTGACCTGCGCTCACTAACACTTTATAAACACCAACAAAAATTAAGAAGTAATTAGGACTTGAACAATACTGAATTTAAACACATTGAATAAATGTCCAACAATTTGTGCGAAATGCAGAGTACACAAACACACACACACACAAACTCCTAGGTAAAACGCTACAATACCAACTTATTACAATAGAAACATACACACTAATTTAAATCATAACCATCCCATCCAGTTTACTGATCTTTTCTGTGTACTGATTTTTTTTACTTATTCAAGTGCAATTTTTGTTAACATAGCAAGAGAGTCCATTTATAATTTTTTTTTTAATTAGACCGGACTTAGTAGATTGCTCTTTGAACAAGTGAACTTGCATGATTATGCTATAATATTATCAAAGGACCAGTGGTATAAAATGGTTTGACAATGATAACAATAAAATAATTTATCGCAGTATGTTCTGGGAAGAAATATCTTACCTTAAAAAGTTTTTTAGCAGTTTCCTTGTTCAGTTTACAGCTTTAGTTTCCTGAGAAATTCTATCATATCCAGGCAAAATTGGTAATGTAAACTAAAATAACCTTAACCGAATTGATTATGAATTATGACAATTGACAAATATAATAATTATGATTATTGCTGTGACAAAAGGCACTGAAAAGGTACAGTGAAAATCTTGGGGGGTACCTGAAGTATGTGCTAGTCCACCTAAATTAAAAAAGTAAGGTGCACCAGTGTAACCAATGTAAAAAGTTAGTGTGGAGGCCTGAGCAAGTTTCACAAGAAGATATGTTTTTTTCAATCTTACCTCGAAAGACGTTATGTACAAGCTTAAGTTTATCCAACAAGCTTTGAAGACAACAATCCCTGGCACAAACCCTGAGTCCGACGTACAGGGATCGTTTGAGATGAAAACTAGCAATTGTTTATAATGTGGCTGATCAGTGTAAAATATCTGTGAAAAATATCGTATTATTATCAAGACAAGAGATGCTCTTACCACATTTAGTTTTTCAATAGTTAAGTATTTTTGCATAGTTTATGATATTGGAGAAAGGCAATGATACTGGGCTGGTCAGGAACAGGCCAGACTCACGACAAGATAGTATGAATCCACCTTTCACACAATAAGGCTTTGAGAATTGTCTTTTTCTGCCACAGCGTGCTAAACAACCACTTTGAGTTGCGTCACACTACAAGCTGGACTCTGACAGTAAACTTTAGCCGTGTTCCGGGTCCCATTAGCTTTTTATGCTCCACCATCTGTCCACTGAACGTAGGCTCTATTGCCCACATGCAGAAGTTGGAAAGGTGGAATGAGCCAAATACTTTATATAAACATTGTAAATAGGGAGAAAAATAACTAGTTATTAACCAGAAAAGGTGGCTCTCAACCAAAAGCCCTTTTTGCAGGACAGTGACAGAAATATTAAATGTATTCCTCTGAAAATATTTAATATCACCTCCTCTTTACTCAGCTCCGAAATGGCCTTGGAAGTGGGTAGGTGCTACAAAATTACAATGGAATCATAAGTCTTCCGCCTACATTATTCATCATGGTGAATAGATTGAGTTATTAGAGAAATGCCACAAACTGTGAAACAGGCTGCCTTTCAAAAAGGGAACCTGGTTGTTGTACCCTGAGTGGCTTGTTAAGGATTCATGGGCTGAAGCTGAGAGGCACTGTTTGCTATGGATTTGACCTTCAGATTTGCCAAATCCCATTTGTTATGGGTCTAAACAGTGATAGAGATGTATTCCAACAAAGTACCACCCACGCACGCATAAACACACACATAAAGTATGCATACACACACAAACAGACACGCGCAAATTCAATCCACTTACAGACTAAGGCTCTTATGTACGATTCTTAAATTATTCATAAACATGCATTCATTTTGACTTGTAAGTTTTGGAATTAAACCAAATGGATGGATGATTTTCTCTCTCTCTCTTTCTCTCTGTGTGTGTAAGCTGGAAAATCGTTCACCATTTGTCCCATTCGAAGCATGAAATCATATGAATTTGTAACCTGTGCACTGAGCAACAATTGCAATTGAGAAAAAATGGTCTTGAGTGTGTAGTAAGTTAACGCTTAAACTCCTGGGGTACGGACAAAGGAACATTCACCCTGTTGAAGGCGGAAAATTATGCGAAACATTTGTATTTTAAATTATTTTTCAGACTAAAAATTACTGTTAGGCTTTTGGTCAGACAAGAAAGAAAAAGAAGCAAACCTTTCAGATTATTTTGCACATTTCTCCTTACGGCTTGAAATGTGAAAATGGAAAAGGTCAAATGTTTCTACCAAATAATGGTCAAACCCAGGAGGTCTGAAAATAAAATTTAGGTTGTGTAACATCAGTACTGCTCAAAATGAGCCAATTGAGATTCCCTACAGTGAAGAGGATTGTTACAATGTGCGAGTCACGTCACAGATTTACATTGCAATGCATTTCATTTTAAACTTTTAAATTATGCCTATGCACCTCCTTACAAATACAAGTTGTGTGCCAAGTTATGTTCAACATTTGCTTTAAACTCTTACAGAAAGATCTAATCTTTTCCAAACTTATCAAATGACTCATGTAAACTTTTTTTATCCTGCTGGAAAATTTAAAATGAATGTGATTGTTGGTCTAGATAGCTGGAACAATCTGAGGACATAATAGACTGTGAGTGTGACTGTTGTGCCATCAGGGCAAGAAAGTCAAGAAGTGCTTGACCCGTTCAATCTCAAAATAGATACAAATTAAATAATATTTAAGTGGAAGTGATCACTTCCTTCAGCCTAAATCTTAATCCTCACAAAGCAGGGTCTTACAAATGAGATCGCCACTTCTCATGCAAAAATGTTGATCTATAGAAACAAACTTGATGAGAATGTTCGCACTTCCACTA
This sequence comes from Pleuronectes platessa, assembly GCF_947347685.1. NCBI lineage: Eukaryota > Metazoa > Chordata > Actinopteri > Pleuronectiformes > Pleuronectidae > Pleuronectes > Pleuronectes platessa. The sequence goes on from NC_070633.1 coordinate 6,709,453, forward strand.
TAACTCCTACAGACATTTAGAGACGGGAAAATTACGATGTAGATTTGAGGTGTTGAATTGAAGCCAGATTACTGATCCACTTCACCATAAACAATTAAATCAAGAACGTTGTTTGTGCTCGCACGACATAAGCAGCCTTTAATATTAAAAGATATAAAACAACTTCAAGGAGATTACGCACATATACTCCTTGCTGAATATGTTAATACTGTTATGGCTTCTTCTGACTGTAGTTTCAAACATTGTGTATAAAGTCGTTGAAACGATCCTGACTGCGCTCTCAGGTGCCCAGAGTGCACTGACGAACTTGGCAAGGTGTGATCAATTAGAGTGATTGCTGTAAACCTCTGAATACTGCAGTGACAGTCGTGAATGGTGAATGCACGGCTCTGTTAGAGTACCTTGCCAATAGGCGAATTAGGAGAGAACAGGTGTTTAGGGAGCACACAGATCTCCTGGCCCATGATGATGACTGGCTAATCAGACGATTTAGATTCGCGAGACCTGTGCTCTTGGATCTACGTGCTGAACTGGGTCCAGAATTAGAAAGACAGAGCCGACGTGAAAGTGCCATTCCGGTACCAAAAAAAAAAAAAACTACTTTGGGGTTTCTGGAAACCGGGTCTTACCAGCAGGGAATGAGTGTTTGTATTTAAACAAAAAACACGTGCAGACAATAAACAAACAGTCAAGTGATATTTGACTCAAACTTGGCCCTGACAAATGTTGTGGCATGATGGCCTGGCTCAGCACATGATTTGTTTATCCTGGCACATAGTAGTGTGGGGAGAAGACTGCAGGCAGGTGCAGTGTGTGATGGCTGGCTTCTGGGAAAGTTAATAAACAACGTATTGTATTAAATCTTACCATTCATCCCTGATGTTATAACCGTCAAGTGACAGTGGCTATTCCCTCAGGCGCTGGCTCCTCCCCACACGCAGAGCGCAGAGAAAACGACGGTGCTTTGACGCCTCCAGTGGCAGGCTTCTTCACACACACACGTCCAATAGATTTGGTCCTCTTTGAGCTGAAGAAGCAGCTGCTCTACTTCACACTTCCCCCATTTGTCAGACCTTCGTTCCCTAGTATCTCTTACACTTTGCCCAAACCCCCTGTGAAGTAAGCTTATTTCAATCACTTGTATCCATCATCTCTTTCTTTTGGTCACTACCCAAAGCTCATGACCAATGGTGAGCGGAGGGTCAGCACATAGATCAAATGGTTTGTGGTGAACAGTATTGTTTCATGTGGCATCACTGGTGTCAGGGATTGAGAATTTGAAATCTTCTGATGTCACGCCTCTTTCTCATGCTCTCTCGTTTTAGGTTTTGCCTTGACAAATGAGATGGCAGAGTTATCAAGTTTATAACTCAAGCAGCAATAATTAAGATTGTTTACAAATTACAAACCGGTATATTCCTTGCAGACAGGCATTGTGAGATATTAAGAGGCAGAGGAGTAAGAGAAGGGTGGTAGGAGACAGAGAGATAGGGGAGAGAAGTATGTTTTCATTGTTTCAATGGATCCTTTCTCAACACGTCTCTACTGGGAACCTGTTAAAAGAAATTCTCTTACGCTCTGTCTGGGAAGCTTGCTGTGTTGATTTCTGCCAACTCGTAAGAGTCTTCCAACTCCTCTCGTTCTTTCTTTTTGTGTATCTTTTTTTCTTCTCTCCAGCGCTTGTTTGTTATCCAGACTCATGCATAAAATATGGCAGTTTGAAGTACCTTGAGCTGCATGCATCAATGGGGAAAAACAGCATTCAAAATTCTTCCCCTTACCTTGTTTATTGTCTTTTGAGAGTTTGTTCGACATGTATAAAATACATATATATCTACAATATATATATATATATATAAGTTCTACAAATGTTAAGTTAATCCTAACACTCTTTCCCCTTGTGTAAAGTGGGTGTAAATTTTAAGCTGCAAACATGGAAGAGAAGATTGAATAAAACTATCATGGTCACAAAAAATTGTAAAAAAACTCAATGGCGGTTAAATGAGGGTACAGAAAACCGGTAAACTGTGTTCTCATCCTTCCAAGTTAAATGCTAGCTTGCTGGGCAGTGTGTCTCTTGGGCTGTCTGTGTGTTGCTTTCCAGTCACTTTCAGATGTGTCTTGATTTTCTGCCTTTTGAAAGTGAGAGTTTAATACTATTTATTACATTTGATATATGTCATCGGGCAACAGTGTTTATTAGGAGCAAGTCGAATTTAATAGTAAACAATAAATTACTGAACTGGAGCTGCAGCTCAGAAAAGGCTGCCACATCACGTAAATGTTTTGTATTTACATAGCGCTTTTCTAGTCTTGATGGCCACTCAAAGCGCTTTACAGTACAGATTTACATTCACCCATTCACACACACATTCATACAGTGCATCTATTCGCAGCACTTTGTTATTCTATGGGGGGCCATTCAAGGTTCAGTATCTTGCCCAAGGACACTTCGGCATGCAGATGGGTCAGACTGGGGATCGAACCGCCGACCTTTGTCCGTGCGTTGTGTCGTTCAGTGATTGTGAACGTTATTCCTATTATTTGATATTAACAACTGATGATAGATTACACTTCTAATTCAATGGATCTAACCATTCTCCATTTAAAAAAGCACATTCATACCGAGATGGCTCATTTTTCTTATGTTATTAAAAATGGTCTCTTTTATCTTTTTTTTTACTTTGTGTTTGTATTGTGCGGTTTTGTTTGTACATACTCTTAATACATGTTAATACATAAATGTGCTCTGTTATAGCAATGATATAAAATAAAACCAACCCAGCATACTGTTGATGAGCACGACATGTACATCAACTTCCTATCTGCTGTCTACTTAAAGTTTTTTTTTAAACTAGATTAGATAGAACTTTATTTGTCCACACATCGGAACATGCACTTGTTACAGCAGCAGGCAGGTGTGCAGAGAATAAATAAAAATACAAAGGAATTTCGAATAAAAATAATGAATAAAGAATTTAAAGTACAAAAAAATGCTGAGTATGAAACATTCTGTACATGCAGGATAATTGTAACTGGCAGGTAAACATCTGTTTGTACAAGATTAAAAAGGTTAAGATAAAAAACAACAACAGTTGCTTTCTCATTAAAAGTAGTGCATAATAGTACTAAAATGTAACTGTTGAGATGATGATATACCCTGTACAGCCGTGGCCAAAAGTTTTGAGAATGACACAAGTATTGGTTTTAAGAAAGTGTGTTGCTTGAGTGTTTTTAGATCTTTTTGTAGGATGTTACTATGGTATACTGAAGTATAATTACAGGCATTTCATAAGTGTCAAAATATTGTATTGACAATAACATTGAGTTCATGCAAAGAGTCAATATTTTCAGTGTTGACCCTTCTTTTTCAAGACCTCTACAATTCACCCTGGCATGCTGTCAATTAACTTCTGGGCCACAGCCTGACTGATGGCAGCTCATTTTTGCATAATCAATGCTTGGAGTTTGTCAGAATTTGTGAGTTTTTGTTTGTCCACCCGCCTCTTGAGGATTGACCACAAGTTCTCAGTGGAATTAAGGTCTGGGGAGTTTCCTGGCCATGAACCCAAAATGTTGATGTTTTGTTCCCCGAACCACTTAGTTGTCACTTTTGCCTTATAGCAAGGTGGTCCATCAGGGTGGAAAAGGCATCGTTAGTCACCAAACTGTTCTTGGATGATTGAGAGAAGTTGCTCTCGGAGGATGGTTTGGTATCATTCTTTATTCATGGCGGTGTTCTTAGGCAAAATTGTGAGTGAGCCCACTCCCTTGGCTGAGAAGCAACCCCACACATGACTGGTCTCAGGATGCTTTGCTGTTTGCAAAGCATGACACAGGACCAGGCCCGGTTCCAGAACAGAATGCCTTGGGGTGCATCTGAGATTACAGGGGGTGCACCAGTACTATACAAACCAGCTACCCAGCTTCAGTTCAGACTTCGCTTTTTTACACACAGGCCTTTCTACCATAGACAAGCACTTCTGTGTAGTTCTACTGACATGTTGAGACAACAAACAATTACTGTGCTTAAAAGATGGTATCATATCATGTCTTGTGATGTGGAGAACATTTCAGCTGCAACATTTGCTTATTGATATCTTAGATAGCTTTGAATATGAGATAGGTTTTTGATATGTGTGATGTGTGAGTTGTAAAAAAGAACAGAATTCTACACAAAAAAAAAAACATGTGACTGCAATTCAAAAATAACGTTTATTTTTTATAAATTGGGGCAGGATATTTGACATAACAAATAATTTTACATTGCCACTTAAAAATAAAACAGATTTTAGCTGAACAAGGAAAGAACACTTTCAGATTTTGAACTTTGTCCAAAAAGTAATCAGTATAATTCTTAAAGTTAACATAACAGTAAAAAAATACAATAAAAAGAAATATGGGTTCTTATGAACATAATACATTTAATACATTAATAAAAGAAGCTGTTGTTGACATATATGAACAAATAATTTTACAATGTCATTCAAATTGTAACAACTACCAGTATGTAGACATCAGGCTGTCAGCAGCCATTTTCTCAAACTGTCCCAGGTTCCAAGACAGGGGCACACTTGATCCACCAGGGGGCACAGGATCCTTGTTGGACAGTCAAAAGTCAAAGGTTAAACTATGTACATAACAAATTGTACATTATTATATTTAATACAAACGAGGTATTCCCCCCTCAGTAGAATAAAATGACTAACATTACCCAACAACTATAGCAGTGTAGGATACATAATCATGTTAAAATAAACATAATACTTGATACAATAAAATCTGAAATGTGATTACAAAAAATATTTCTTACCCTCAGAAGAGCTGCAGCCTCCTTGAAGCTGTGCTGAATCTTCTTAGCAGCGTCTCTTTCCACTCTCCAGTTAACTTCTTGGTGAGGTCCTTCTCCACAGCAATCTGGATGAGACAGGCTTTTCTTTTGTGGAGCATGCTCCTTCTGTGTTCACTGAACACATTTTTGAGAGTTGAAAATGAATTTTCACATGTTGCAGTTGATGCACCGAAGGTAAGGCTCAGCTTGAGTGTTTTTAGCACAGTAGGCATGGCTGCTAGAGGCTCACAGTATCGTATCAAAATGTCCTGTGTAGTCCAGTTTTCATTTGATTTGGCCATTTCGTCCTGCAGAAACTGCTGTGCTACAGCAAACTCAGCTTCCTTCATCTCTGTGCCTGTTAGGTCAAGCAGTGGTCTCACTTTGTTTGTGTTCAGGAAATCTTCACTCCCTGGGTGTAAGGTGCAGAGGGCCTGCACCAGTTGGCTGTTTCTTATGCTGAATCTTGCTTTAATCTCTCCCACTACAGCATCCAATGTACTGAAATACAGTCTTTTACACCCAGTCCTCTCTTCCGCTTCCTTTTGACGGTGACCAACTGTGGTGTCCACCACATAGTCACTCAAGTGGCTCAAATTTCTTGGTCGTTTCTGTGGGGGTGCTGCTGCAGGAGGTTCTGAGGTCTGTCTGTCTTGAGAGAATTTCTCCCAAAATGTGTCAAACTGAGTATCACATCTCAGCTTCTCAACACACGCCAAGGCACTTTGGACCAGTCTGACACCAGTGTAGAGGTCTGTGGATTTGGCTTGGAGTGCAGTGTTGGGAGGATCAAGCAAACTCAATATTTGATGCGTCATGCAGGCAATGAACAGGAAGCTGGGCTGGGTAATGGCCTTCAAAAGCCCTGTGGCCTCCATTCGCACCTCTGCTGCACTGGTTTGGGAGCCTTCGATCCCACGAAGCAAGTGGACAATGTTATCAATTGATTTCAGGATCACCGTCACTGTGGCCAGGTGGCCTGTCCACCGTTGCTCAAGCAACCTCTTCAACTTCTCGCCCGTGTACACTGCAGCCACTGTAGGTTTCTTGAAGTACTTGTAGAGTGAGGTGCATACACTGAAAAAGTTTTCCAGTGCGAAATCAGAAGACATGGCGTGCACCACAACCAAATGCAACTGATGATTAAAGCAGTGTACGTATGGCACCTCTCTCTGCAATTCTTCCTGCACGATTTTCTGCATCCCTCCGTGTACTCCAGACATGACACTTGCCCCATCGTAACACTGACTGAGCACCTTCGCTGTATTTAGCCCAATGTCTCTCAACTGTGCCAAAACCAGCTGAGTCAGAGACTTGGCATCACATTGTTTGGTAGTGGCCATTGAGACAAGTCGCTCCCTTACAGTGTTGCTTGTGTCCACGTAGCGAAGCACTATGGATATATTTTCGCAGCCAGTGGGATCTTTGGTGCCATCAACCTTTAATGTGTACCAAGCCTCTCCTATATCTTTCACTATTTCCTCTGTGATGATTGTTCTCATGATTTCAATAATTTCATTTTGGATGTGATGTGATGTGTATGTGGCATTCGCAGGGATGGTGCTAAAAATCCTAGCAAGGTCCTTGTCCTTTTTAAGGGTGTAGTCCATCAATGCAAGAAAAATGCCACTGCCCACCTCACCTCTTGCATCCAAAGCATCATCTGAGCCACGAAAAGGCAGCTGGTTTAAAGCTATAAATTGAATGATGTCAACAATAGCTGCTACATAGGTGCGGTTCCTCTCCAGTTGTGCTGTATTTACAAGTGTGGAGATCTCTGTACCAGTCACACTCCTTGTACGCCTCTCCTTCCACAATGCCACTGACTTCATGTGCTCTTTGCTGGACTCGTGCCTTCCCAGCCCCTTTCCACGTACAAGAGCATGGCGCCAGTTGTTGTAGCCAGTCATGGTGAAAGCATCGGTGCTGTTTTTATTTGACCCAAAGTTTCTGCAGGCATAGCAGAAAATTGAATCTTTCTCACACGAATACTCTAGCCATTCTCTAGCAGCAAACCACGAGCTGCAAAAGGACCGCTTTACCCCACTGTACAGGCGAGTCGGATATGTTTTAAGAAATACCTGGGTAGGCTGTGTTGATCCGAGATCCCCTGGCACTTGCGGGCCGCCAACGGGTGGCAGTGTCGAAGCCGAAGGCTGCTTGTCCGGGAGTGAGGGCGGCGCAGGCAAAGGCAGCGAGTCGGGCAGGATTGAGCTGGCGTTGCTAGTGCTAGCCTCCACAACGGTTATAGAGCTGACGTTGACAGAAGCCAAAGTAACGTCAACTGTTCCGGCTGCCGCGTGACCCACATTGTCTCCATCCTCCTCCCTGCTCCGGTTAATGTCTTCTGCTGTGTTCTTTTTTAACCATTTTCGGATATCCATTCCTAAATGGATATCCAACGGATATATAACTGTTGCTGCCGAAGAAGTTCAACGTCACTACCGTGCGCGCTATAGATATACTATGGGTGCGTGCATTTTGCAAACGACGCCGGCATGACACACGATGCCGGCCGGCGGCCAATCATATAGAGCGACAACATTGCGCCCTCGAGTGTGATATTGCTTTATACAACAGTATAAAGCAAAATATATACTAGTAAAATGTACTGTTAATAATAATAATTGACAATAGATTGTGATTTGTTTGTTTATTTAATCATATAAACGAATGAAATTGCTTCCGGCAACAAAAATAAATTCCCACTGAGCGGACTGTTGCCAAGCAACATATAAACAAAACACCATACATAAATGCGGAGTGATTTTGTCAGTTTGTTGAACAGTCAGAGTGATGTCGGATGCTCATATCTCAACGGTATTTAATGGAAATAGTCACAAGTTTCATTACAATTTGTTTTGTGAGCAAGTATTTTATTATTTTTATCATATTTATAAAAAAAAAAAATCTTTATTTTTTTTCAATTGAGGGTGCAAACAATTTTTTTGGGGGTGCAATGCATGCTTATGCACCCCCGTAGAACCGGACCTGCACAGGACTGATGGTAACGCTCACCTTTTCTTCTCCAGACAAGCTTTCTTCCAGATGCCCCAAACAATCTGAAAGGGGATTCATCAGAGAAAATGACTTCACCCCAGTCCTCAGCAGTCCAATCCCTGTACCTTTGGCAGAATATCAGTCTGTCCCCGATGTTTTTCCTGAAGAGAAGTGGCTTCTTTGCTGCCCTTCTTGACAGTCTTCGCCTCACTGTGCGAGCAGATGCACTCACACCTGCATGCTGCCATTCCTGAGCAACCTCTGCACTAGTGGTGCCCCGATCCTGCAGCTGGAGCAACTTTACGAGACGGTCCTTGCATTTGCTGGACTTTCTTGGGCGCCTTGACGCCTTCTTCACAACAATTGAACCGCTCTCCTTGAAGTTCTTGATGATCCGATAAATGGTAGATTTAGGTGCAATCTTACTAGCAGCAACATCCTTGCCTGTGAAGCCCTTTTTGTGCAAAACAATGAAGACTGCACGTGTTTCCTTGCAGGTAACCATGGTTAACAGAGGAAGAACAATGATTTCAAGCACCACCCTCAGTTTAAAGCTTCCAGTCTGTCATGCTGATTAAGACAGAATTGCAGTGTGATCTCCAGACTTGTCCCGGTCAACATTCTCCCCCTTTGTAAACAAAAGAATCACTGACATGATGTCAGCTGGTCCTTTTGTGGCAGGGCTAAAATGCAGTGGAAATGGTTTTTTGGAGATAAAGTTAATTTTCATGGCAAAGAGGGACTTTGCAATTCATCTGATCACTCTTCATAACATTCTGGAGTATATGTAAATTGCCATCATAAAAACTGAGGCAGCAGACTTAGTGAAAATTAAGATTTGTGCCATTCTCAAAACTTTTGGCCACGGCTGTATATGACAAGGGCTGTGGGATAAATAAATTGTATAATAAAAATTAAATTAAAGGTTTCAGCATTTCACACAATCACAGAAGGCTTTGGGGTTTTAAATTTTTCTTTAATTATATACAAACAAATATATGCAAAACAAATGTGACATTAAACGAATATAAACAACAGTACGCTAAAGTTAAATTCTAAATAGTATTAACAATATAAATATATGTATATATACGAACAATAAACACAAAACATAGAACATTTTATTTTACATTGGAGTCTGTGTGTGTGTGTATGCATGTCAAGCCCTAGTGTTCTCCTTTGGGACCCACTGCAAGGGCCACGTCTTCCCACTGTAATTAAACAAGAAGTTGTTTTTTTTACATTAGCAATGAATGCATTTCAAACTTGATAAGGGCAAAGGGCAATGAGACACAGCGAGGTATATATACCATATGCTTTACATATGTTAACATGCACACAGTGTAGATTACCTGATTATGTAATAGGCTGAATAAGAGGTCTACATGAACTTGTGTTTTTAAATATATTTTTCAAAATAAATAAATAGCAGCAGCAAATTAGCTTTTAACAATTTAAACAAAATTAAGAAACTTTGACATTTTTGGTAATAAAACAACAACGATAGATAGATGTAATAGTGTAGTAAAAGTTAAGTAATTTTATGGAAACCAAAATAAAACTAGGGCTACGTTGTAGCACTAACGGGCCCGAGCACAGGCAATTTCTATTCTGTTGCGGTCGGTGAAGAGAGAACGTTCAATGACCAAGCGCTCGTCTCTGCATTGCATGCGTTTGTGCACTGCGGCAAGGATTATTGCTTCACTTCCTGTAGCCAGCAGGAGGCTCTATGAACTACAGGTAAGTAACCTTGAAACCATACAACGAAACCTATTGCTTTAACTATCACCATATACTTACATGCCTCAAGGCTTTTTTAATATAAAATTGTTATAAAAGTTACCGTTTATTTAACACATCTAATGAACACATTGAAGCAAGTTAACTGCAGAGTCGTATGTTTGGCTGTGACTTTATGCTTTATTTTAATAAGTTAATATCAATACGCTACATGTGTAAGTTGCATGTGATAATAACTGTTTCACCATTATTCTGATACAGGCTGATATATCCACCATTACTATTTTCACATCGTTAATTTAGTCTGTCATGGAGTTGTAGAGTCAATTAGACAGTATAGATAAGATTATAATGTCCACACATCAGTGTTGTAAACACTTCTCCAGTTAATTATATAATTATGTTTTGACACTGAGGGAAGTGGAGAGACTTGATGTGGACTGTTATCAACAGCTCTGTGGGAGATCATCACCTTGAAAATTACAGATGAGGTAGAAAGACATTTTATCTATGTGTACAATGTTGTATTTCTTTCCCACGTTTTATCAAAAGCGATTTAAAGTATGTGCATTTAACCATTAGTATACAAACCCAGATCCCAGTACATCGGTTCTATCTGAAATATGTGGTGCTTCATACACAACACAAAACATTCATTACAGTGCGCTTCTGCTCCTCATTAATGCAGCTCCTGATGTCCTCAGCAGCAACATGGTGGAGATCTGCAGCTTCATGCTGGTCAATTGGAAGACAACTGATCAAGATTAAAAGATTAAGATTAAGATCCATTTATTCGTCCCAAACAAATGCACAGACATGCAAAGGCACACTCATGCAGGTAGGGATATTTAATCTCTGCTTTTTACCCATCTGGTGCAGGACACACAGAGCAGTCAGCGACCATGTACGGCGCTCGGGTAGCAGATGTTTGGGGAGTGAGGTGCCTTGCTCAGGGGCACTAGAGAGGGTAGGGAGACTTTGGGATTTTTGGACAGATCAATCCAGGTTCGTCTTTTAACTACAGATGGCCTGCGAATGTCATGGAGTTTTACAGTGAATTAGACAGTTTAGATATGATTTTAATCTCCAAACATCAGTGTTGTAAACAGTTCTCAAATTAATGATATAATTATGTTTTCACACTGAGAGAAGTCGAGAGACTTGATGTGGACTGTTATCAATAGCTCTGTGGGAGATTATCGCCTTGAATATTACTGATGAGGTAGAAAGACATTTTATCTATTTGTACAATGTTGTATTTCTTTCAGTACTTTTATCAGAAGGGACTTAAAATATGTACATTTAACCATGAGGATACAAACCAAGACCACAGTACAACGGTTCTATCTGAAATCTGTTGTGCTTCATACACAACACAAAACATTCTTTAACAGTGAGTTTTTTCATCTTCATAGATGAAGAACTGCAGCACCTGATGTCCTCAGCAGCAACATGGTGGAGATCTGATTTGATACACTTTAGATAAGAACCCAGTGTTAAATATTTCTGCTTTGCCATAAGAGACAGAACATGGTCATCACAGCTGTGTCCTTCAGGCTCGTCTGTCCCTAATAAAGTGATAGGAAACATAAAATGTATCATTATTGTACAGGAAGTGTTACTTTTGAACAAGTGTGTATTTTCATTTTCTGTGGATATTCAACTATGTATTTGAATATGCTTTTGGATTAAAACGTGCACTAGCATGACAATGAATTTACAGTATGGAGTTATTTCACATTAAAAGTACTGCATTATAATTTAATACATTATGTATTATGTGCAATACTTTGATTGTTTGCAAGTAATGAAAACAGGTCTGTACCTGGAGTCAGTGTTCAGTCTGGTTGGATTCAAGTTGTGTCTCACGCTGGACATCCTAGAGGAACATTGAACACAAATACATAGATATGTAAAGTCATACATGTCCCAGGTTAACTGCTTAACAGACTTTTACATGGTAAAAATTAAATATTACTTCAAAGTTAATCAGATCATAATCATTTCAGCTTAGGAAGTAGGTAGTGCACATTAGCCTACAATTCTCTATGACACTGTCTGTTCTAGTAAAGTTACAAGGCTATGATTTATTTATATTTAACAAAAGAATTCAGTGAAGTCTGTCTGAGATTAACGATTTAAACACTGACGGTGGCAGACACTGTTAGTTTTCACTGTAACACATTACAACACTACTCTGAAGAAAGAGCTTTAGGACACGTTATGCTCCTTTGAACAGCTGCTCTAGCAATGCAGATGTGACTTTAAATATTCAGGTTTTTCCGGTGCTAGCGAGCTTGTTAGCTCGCTAGCGCCGGAGGCTAGTTAGCCTCCGGCGCTAGCGAAAAACAAGCCGACACACAGTCTCCTGTCTCAGATTCATCCTTATAAACGAACGCTTATCTGTGCTTGGTTGACCTGGGTTCATGGCGGTTGTTTCGGTAACAGCTGGCATTCGCATCGAACCCGTTGATATACACTGAGCTGGTATGTAGCTCCCGGATTAGCGTCCCTTAGCTATCACGGCTGATTCAAAGGCACCCTGCGAATCACTGCGATCACATCGAAATAAAATACTTAACGTGACTTACCACAGAAACGGAGGCGCAGACATCGTTACCGTGACCATCAGGAGAAGGAGCAGAACATCAAAGTGTGTCATTTACCGGGTATGTGGGTGCAAGCCATTTCATGAGGCATTCACTTGTAGCTCGTTAAAGCCGAACTCACAACACACAGCACGGCTTACACTGTGACGTCACGTGAATTTCAAACATCTATATCGCTTAAACGAGGAAGTTAAAAACAAATTTACCCCCCTCAGAGTTATCATGAAGGAAGAACTTAGCGATTGAGACTAAAACCAAAGTTTGAAAATGCTGTGAACAGGTTTAATTCTGCTCTAAAGTTGAGCATTTTAACATGGGAAAAGTGACAGCGATTTCGTTTGTCATGGTGAGCTGATGAACTTTGATGCAGCGCCATTAACAATCCACATTATGGAAAGCCACAGTAATCATATGCCTACATTATCAATGTCTTGAGACCCATTTGACAAAGTTTGACATGGTTTAGCACAGTGGCTGGGGAGAAATAGATCAAAGAGTAACACCTACCAAAACAAGACATTTCCTAATGCCCCCAGGGGGCGCAGTCCTTTTAAGTCATGATTTCTAGGTAGATGTCTTCCGGTCGCGACTCTGGTCTTATATGTGTAGTTTGGAGTCGATTGGACAAAATATGTCCAAGTTACAGAAACTCGCTTCTGTTGGCGTTTAGTCGAACTTTGAGACCGCACCACGGTCACACCGTCTGAGTAGAAATGTATCTTTTAATAACTTTTTATCTCCATCTTGTTGTGATGACACTCATCTCAAATTTAAGTTGATGTGATGAAAGCCCTACTACAAGTGCATCAAAGTAAAAGTGTGGAATATGGGCAAAATGGCCTCCAAATTCAAAATGGCGGGCTTCCTGTGCAGTGTAGCATATCTGTTCAAGAGACTTATTTCTTTGTTATGCAAAGACACATGTCCCTATGTATTTTTGTAGATGTAGACCAATCGTAGTGCCGGGGCTGCTCTTTAGGGGGCGCTAGTCAGTTATTTTGCCACGCCCATTCCTTAAATCCATCTGAATATCTTGGGGGGGGGTGCCTGTTGATACACATATGTAGTTTGAGGGAGATGGACCCATAAACACGGAAGTTAATGCGTTTTCGTGTGTCATGGCGAGCTGATTGGACGCCCCGCCACAGTCAGACGGTGTGGCGAAAAGTTTTTTCTTTGATAACTTTAGATCTTCATTTTGTTGTGATGACAGTCGTCTAAATTTTAAGTTGATCTGATGAAAGCTCTACGAGAAGTGCATTAAAGTAAAAAATTATGGAATATGACCAAAATAGTCATTAAATCAAAAATGGCGGGCTTCCTTCAGTGAATGCTAAATGAGGTGCATCTCCGTAAATGAGGGGCTCTCCGTTGGTGGCGCTGTTGAGCCATTTTGCCACGCCCATTTCCAAATACCCCAGAATACGTAAATTTTCACGACTTTCTAACTTACTGCAAACTTTTACAACTTTTTGAGCATGGTAAAGCCCTCAAAAAGCCAATTCATTAACGACACAGCAAAATAATAATAATAAAAATAATAATAATCATTTCAATTTCAATAGGTCCTCTCACCGATTTCGGTGCTCGGGCCCTAATAAGAATAATAATAATCATTTCAATTTCAATAGGTCCTCTCACCGATTTCGGTGCTCGGGCCCTAATAATAATCTTTTCAATTTCAATAGGTCCTCCCACCGATTTCGGTGCTCGGGCACCCAGTAGTGTTGTAACGTGTTACAGTGAAAAGTAACCGTGTCTCCCACCTTCAGTATTTAAATCATTAATCTCAGACAGACTTCACTGAATTCTTTTGTTAAATATGAGTAAATCATAGCCTTGTAACTTTACTAGAACAGACAGTGTCATACAGTATTGTAGGCTAATATGCACTACCTATTTCCTAAGCTGAAATGATTATGATCTGATTAACTTTGAATTAATATTTTATTATTACCATGTAACATCTGTTAAGCAGTTAACATGGCACATGTATGACTTAACATATCTGTGTATTTGTGTTCAATGTTCCTCTAGGATGTCCAGCGTGAGACACAACTTGAATCCAACCAGACTGAACACTGACTCCAGGTACAGACCTGTTTTCATTACTTACAAAGTATTGCACATAATACATAATGTGTTAAATTATAATGCAATACTGTTAATGTGAAATAGCTCCATACTAAACATTCATTGTCATGGTAGTGCACGTTTTAATCCAAAAGCATATTCAAATACATAGTTGAATATCCACCGAAAATAAGAATACACACTTTGTTCATATGTAACTCTTTCTCTATAATTATGACATACTTTCATGTTTCCTATTACTTTATTAGGGACAGACGAGCCTGAAGGACACAGCTGTGATGACCATGTTCTGTCTCTTATGGCAAAGCAGAAATATTAAACACTGGGTTCTTATCTAAAGTGTATCAAATCAGATCTCCACCATGTTGCTGCTGAGGACATCAGGTGCTGCAATTCTTCATCTATGAAGAGAAAAAACGCACTGTTAAAGAATGTTTTGTGTTGTGTATGAAGCACAACAGATTTCAGATAGAACTGTTGTCTTGGTTTGTATCCTCATGGTTAAATGTACATATTTTAAGTCCCTTCTGATAAAAGTACTGAAAGAAATACAACATTGTAAAAATAGATAAAATGTCTCTCTACCTCATCAGTAATATTCAAGGTGATAATCTCCCACAGAGCTATTGATAACAGTACACATCAAGTCTCTCGACTTCTCTCAGTGTGAAAACATAATTATATCATTAATTTCAGAACTGTTTACAACACTGATGTTTGGAGATTAAAATCATATCTAAACTGTCTAATTCACTGTAAAACTCCATGACATTCGCAGGCCATCTGTAGTTAAAAGACGAACCTGGATTGATCTGTCCAAAAATCCAAAAGTCTCCCTACCCTCTCTAGTGCCCCTGAGCAAGGCACCTCACTCCCCAAACATCTGCTCCCCGAGCGCCGTACATGGTCGCTGACTGCTCTGTGTGTCCTGCACCAGATGGGTAAAAAGCAGAGATTAAATTTCCCTACCTGCATGAGTGTGCCTTTGCATGTCTGTGCATTTGTTTGGGACGAATAAATGGATCTTAATCTTAATCTTTTAATCTTGATCAGTTGTCTTCCAGTTGACCAGCATGACGCTGCAGATCTCCACCATGTTGCTGCTGAGGACATCAGGAGCTGCATTAATGAGGAGCAGAAGCGCACTGTTATGAATGTTTTGTGTTGTGTATGAAGCACCACATATTTCAGATAGAACCAATGTACTGGGGTCTGGGTTTGTATCCTAATGGTTAAATGCACATACTTTAAATCGCTTTTGATAAAACGTGAGAAAGAAATACAACATTGTACACATAGATAAAATGTCTTTCTACCTCATCTGTAATATTCAAGGTGATGATCTCCCACAGAGCTGTTGATAACAGTCCACATCAAGTCTCTCCACTTCCCTCAGTGTGAAAACATAATTATATAATTAATGTGAGAACTGTTTACAACACTGATGTGTGGACATTATAATCTTATCTATACTGTCTAATTCACTCTACAACTCCATGACAGACTAAATAAACGATGTGAAAATAGTAATGGTGGATATACCAGCCTGTATCAGAATATTGGTGAAACATAGTTACTATCACATGCAACGTACACGTGTAGCGTATTGATAGTAACTTATTAAAAAAATAAATAAAGTCACAACCAAAACAAGACTGTGGAGTTAACTTGCTTCAATCTGTTCATTAGACGTGATAAATAAACGGTAACTTTTATAACAATTACATATTACACAAAACTTGAGGCATGTAAGCATATGATGATAGATAAAGCAATAGGTTATGTTGTATAGTTTGAAGGTTACTTACCTCTAGTTCAGCACCAGCGGCTGGCTACAGGAAGTGGAGCGATCATCCTTGCCGCAGAGCGCAAACGCATGCAATGCGGAGACTAGCGCTTGGTCATCGAACGTTCTCTCTTCATCGACCGCAACAGACTTGAAATTGCCTGTGCTCGGGCCCGTTAGTGCTACAACGTAGCCCTAGTTAGGGCCCGAGCACCGAAATCGGTGAGAGGACCTATTGAAATTGAAATGATTATTATTATTCCTATTATTATTATTTTGCTGTGTCGTTAATGAATTGGCTTTTTGAGGGCTTTACCATGCTCAAAAAGTTGTAAAAGTTTGCAGTAAGTTAGAAAGTCGTGAAAATTTACGTATTCTGGGGTATTTGGAAATGGGCGTGGCTCAACAGCGCCACCAACGGAGAGCCCCTCATTTACGGAGATGCATCTCATTTAGCATTCACTGATCCTCACGAAATTGAAGACAGTTGTGTATCATCACCAGATGTACAAAAAAGCCTCTTGGAGCATTATGAAAAACGCAACAGGAAGCCCGCCATTTTTGATTTAGTGACTATTTTGGTCATATTCCATAATTTTTTACTTTAATGCACTTCTCGTAGAGCTTTCATCAGATCAACTTAAAATTTAGACGACTGTCATCACAACAAAATGAAGATCTAAAGTTATCAAAGAAAAAACTTTTCGCCACACCGTCTGACTGTGGCGGGGCGTCAAAGTGTGACAAAACGCCATCAAAACACGAGCTTCTATATCTCAGACATATTTGGTCCCATGGACTCCAAACTACACATGTAAGACAAGAGTCGCGACCTGAAGACAACAACACAAAAATCTTGACTTAAAATGACAGCGCCCCCTGGTGGCAGCAGGAAATATCTTGTTTTTGGTACATGTTCTATTTTTATGTACTTCTCGGAGAGCTTTCATCAGATCAACTTCAAATGTAGATGAGTGTCATCACAACAAAATGGAGATCCAAAGTTATTGAAAAATCCACTTTTCTCCAGACCGTGTGACCGTGGCGTGGCCTCAAAGTTTGATTAAACTCCATCAAAACACAAGCTTCTGTATCTGACATATTTTGTCCAGTCGAGTCCAAACTAGACGCATACAACAAGAGTCGCGACCAAAAGACATCGGTGCAGAAATTGTGACTTACAATCACAGCGCCCCCTGGTGGCAACACGAAATGTGTTGTTTTTGTTAGTATTACAGTTTGACTCACTTCTCGTAGGGCCTTCATCAAATCAATGTAAACATTTGATGCATGTGTACAAAACAAGATGAAGATCTAAAGTTATCAAAATTTACACTTTTCATCAATCTGTGTGACCGTGGTGAGGCTTATAAGTTTGATAAACAAAATGAAAACACCTGTAGTTCATGGTCCTACACTGCTCTCTAGTGACTTAATATTGAATTACACCTGTAGTGCCAATATTAAGGCACCAGAGGTCAGTGTAACACCATGGTTTGATCAAGACACAAAATGTAACTATTGAAAAAGCCATTTCGTCCCCTCTTCCCCCAATTTAAATCTGTCTGGAGCCGCACAACATATTTGATTACACAGGTTATAAAGTTATATATATATACATATATATATGTATATATATAGTTATACAATATATATAAAAACTATAGTTTGTTGCATTTATTAAATAACAGACCGACAATAAAGACAACTGTTGACATTCAACTGGTATTTTTACCTGCTACAAAATAGGAAAACACCATACTCTGACCATGGCGTGGAGTCAAAGTCTGATCACACGCCATCAAAACACGAGCGTCTGTATCTTGGACATATTTGGTCCAATCAACTCCAAACTAGACATGTAAGACAAGAGTCGCGACCTGATGACATCTACAAAGACACCATGACTTAAAATCCTAGCGCGTCCTGCTGGCTACAGGAAGTGAAGCGTTTATTGTTGCTGCAGAGCTTAAAACGCGCGCAAGGCAGAGACATGTGCTTGGTCATCGATCGTTCTCTCTTCCCCGACCGCAACAGACTTGAAATTGCCTGTGCTCGGGCCCGTTAGTGCTACAACGTAGCCCTAGTTATTATTATTTCCCTTCGGGGGGCTTTTTCAGGGTCTAGACATGCTCAAAAAGTTGTGAAACTTTGCAGGAAATTCAAGGTCTGCGGATATTTTAGTATTCTGGAGTAATTTGAATTGGGCGTGGCAAAATGGCTCAACAGCGCCCCCTGGAACCAGCCCCTAGGTTTCCACATAAGCGATTTTCACCAAAATCTAAACAATGGTGTAACGTAAATAAGCATAGTAAAAAGTCTCTTGGAGCATTATGAAAAACGCAACAGGAAGCCCGCCATTTTGGATTTAGTGGCCATTTTGGCCAAATTCCACATTTTTTGTTTAATGTACTTGTCGTAGAGCTTTCATCAGATCAACTTAAAAATTAGACGGGTGTCATCACAACAAGATTGAGAAAAAAATGATCAACAGAATTTTTTTTCGTCACTTCGTGTGACCGTGGCATGTCGTCAATATTTGGTTCCACGCCATCAAAACACGAGCATCTGTATCTTGAACATACATGGTCCAATCAAGTCCAAACTAGACATGTAAGACAAGAGTCCCGGCCTGATGACATCTACACAGAAATAATGACTTAAAATCACAGCGCCCCCTGGTGGCACCAGGAAATGTCTTGTTTTTTGCTTGTCTTACACTTGGATGTATTCCTCCTCATCCACTGACCTCAACCATGTCAAACTGTATCAAATGGGTCTCAAGACATTGATAATGTAGGCATAAGATAACTGTGACTTTTCGTCAAACGCCATATTAATGGCGTGGCATCAAAGTTCATCAACTCGCCGTGAAACACGAAATTGCTTTAACTTCAGTGTTCATGGTTTTATCTCACTCAAACTACATGTGTGCAACAACATCCCCCCCCTGAAGATTTTCATATGGTTTTAAGGAATGGGCGTGGCAAAATAACTGACTAGCGCCCCCTAACGGGCAGCCCCGGCACTACGATTGGCCGACATGTACAAAAATCAATTTCGGGCATGTGTCTTTTCATAACAAACAAATAAGTCTCTTGGATAGATATGCTAGACTAAACAGGAAGTCCGCCATTTTGGATTTAGTGGCCATTTTAGCCATATTCCACATTTTTACTTTGATTTACTTGTCGTAGAGCTTTCATCAGATCAACTTCAAATTCAGATGAGTGTCATCACAACAACATTGAAATAAAAAGTGATTCAGGGATTTTTTTTCCTTCACACCGTGTGACCGTGGCGTGGGGTTAAAGTTTGGTTACACGCCATCAAAACACGAGCATCTGTGTCTCGAACATACATGGTCCAATCAAGTCCAAACTAGACATGCAAGACAAGAGTTCCGGCTTGATGACATCTACACAGAAATTATGACTTGAAATCCCATCAGTGTGAAAATTAAGTTGTGTTAACATTGTCCAATTGACACAAAATTGCTCACGCTACATCAGAGCGCCTACATGAACAGATCTATATGTCTGTGCGTAATAATAGTGATGGCGCCACCTACTGGCAAACCTACTGCCGCAGAGCGCAAAACGCATGCAACGTGGAGAAGTGTCTATAGATTATAGATTCAGATCATTGTGTGCGAGCTCTGTCAATTTCGTTCAGCCTCAACCTCCTGACAAAACTCTAGTACAGTGGTAACTGCAAGTGATCATGTTTTTGGGACGTCATGCGTTTGCTTGGGATCATAACCACAGCATCTCCAAGTTTGCGAAGTTGACCAACTTTGAAAGATTTGATATATTTGGGGATTTCCTTCCAAAATGAAATATTGAAATGCAAATATAGGATAGAGAAACTACCTTCATGTAAATCTTCCCTGTTCTTCATCTTGGTTTTTTCTTTGCAGGCTTGTCTGTTGAGAAAGAGGTAAATAAAGTACATTTTTTGTGAAAGACTCTTGTACAAATACACAAGGGTGTATATATATATATATCAATTTACATTACATGTAATGAAATGACAATTGTAGAAACAAAGACACCAACATTAATCACAATTTGGTGATTTTCTATTCACCTTTACGATAATTTTCAAGTTTAGTTACTCTGACCTACCGTATTACTTACTTGTATAACACTTAAGTCAAAATACAATAATCATACACATCTCTGTATCTGAAGCTGGATGTGTGAAAAATGTCACCACAACATAGGCTGATTCAACATACCACTTGGAGGCTGAATTTTACAACTGGTGGATGGGAGGTTGAGGGCAGAAGCGGGGGGTTGAATGGTGGGTGGCGGAATGGTGGCTTGCTGTATGGTGCGTGGCTGGTAGGCTGAACTGGTAGAGTGGTTGTTGAGGGGAGAGGCGAGTGGTTGAGCGGTGGGTGGCGGGATGGTTACCAGCTGAATGGTCAGTGGCTGCTAGGCTGAACTGTTAGGGGGGTTGTTGAGGGAAGAAGCGGCTGGCTTGATGGTTTGCTGAACTGGTAGAGGGTTTGTTGAGGGAAGAAGCGGGTGGCTTGATGGTGGGTGGCTGGTTTGCTGAACTGGTAGAGGGGTTGTTGAGGGAAGAGGCGGGTGGCTGGATGGTGAGTGGCTGGTTTGCTGAACTGGTAGAGGGGTTGTTGAGGGAAGAAGCGGATGGCTGGTTTGCATGGACGATGATGGGTTGGTAGGTGGAGGGATACTGGTTACTCCAACCTCAATTGAACAAAAACACACCTATCAGAGTAATGTTTTGTGGTGCATACAACATTTATTTAATTTATGCTTTAAATTAGGTGTTTGAGTTTTTTAATTAAATTGAGCTATTTGTTGAGATTTCAAATTATTACAAATTAGACTTACCGTGAATTACCACCTCATAAAGGGCCTTCATGTGGTCTAGGCATTTTTCCGCCTGATGCACATGTGTCACCCAGGTTGACGGCTTTTTCCCTGGTTTTGAATGGAAAAGTATGGCCCTGTGCCCCAAAGCGTGTTTTTCAAGCTACAACAAATTAATCTGTCATTACCAAAAGTCATACAGTAACATCACAAGCCTTAATTTTGTGAACGTCAACTACAGAAGTTAAGCACTTACCAAAACAGATGCCTGATCCATTACATGGGAGTTTTTTTTTTTTTTTGGTTGTCCACCCAGCCCTCTTTCTTATCTCCAAATGATTTTTAAATTTTTGGAGAAAAAAGTCTCTGCTTCCTTGGCTGCACTGCCTGGCAAAACTTGCACGTTTTGGTGGACACACCAACAACTGCTTTGCAGCCAACACATTTTGTTAGAGTGGATCCTCTTGGCATCTTAAATCTGGATGAAAAACACAAGACATAAACAACCAAAATGACAAAAGAACTCAATTATTTTAACTATTGTGCCTTATTTAAAAAAACTACACTGTGGACGTAAATGATTGTGTCGCACACACTATACTCTGACATTCATACCAACACACCCACACCAATTAAGTTGCATAAATGTATTCCTGTGTATTCGCTCATAGGTCAAACATGACAAATGAACATTTTGGAGCCTGGATTGTAAAATTAAAGCTCAAAAAATTAAATTCATGAGTTTATGCTCTGCTGGGAAATGTTTCAAAATATACAGTTGTTATTTGTATCAATGTGGAGTGTAGTTATGTGTATTATATACATAATAGGTGCTGAGGCTGACATAACTTAATAAGAATGTAAAATAAGTACTTCTGGGTTATCAGTGTAATTCCTGGTACAATACCAGCAGGGACTCAGGTGACCATAACAAACATTTAGCTACATATAATATCAATGCTTGATCTCTGTCACACCAAGCCGAAATGTAAGCAACCTATATATACCCATGCTCCATTATTTGTTAATTATTAAAACAATAAATACAGCATATTATGATATTATTCAATGCTGAAATCCTAATATTCATTATTGCTTGTTCCTTGCCTGTCTGGGTGCATCAACTGCTGAGGAGAGTCAGGTCACCCGCGATGACGACAATGCCCGCCCTCTCCTCTGGTTCTGATTGGCTAACCCCCGACCTAAAATCGAACTGATCACACTTCTCATTCCTAAACACCGATGGTAGACAACTAGCCAATCAGAGCGAGAGTAGGGCAGATGAGGAAGTCGCGGGTGATGACTTCTTCATCCCGCACATTTCCCTCCACCACCACCAGCGCCCCCTCCAGGAACCTCCCCATCCACTGTTGTACATACTCTCTGGACTACTAATTAATTGTCTTACAACAATATTTATACTTGTCTCCACATGTTATGTCCATATACTTACACCAATACTCATATTCAGCATTAGATATTTTTAAATATTTCGAAACATTGTTTATGTTCTCATACTGTATGTAACATAATGTATTAATCCAACTTTCACGACCGGTATCAAGTGCGCCTGCGCAGACCTCTGCAGCGCTCTAATCAAGCAAGAGGGTGGATATTTTGGTATTCTTGGTGGAAAACGCTATATTTTAGCAATGTTTCTTAATAAAAATGCGTTTTGATGATATTTATGGCGAGATATGTGTGTTTCAGTTTCAATATTTTCATTCATGGTTGAAAAACCAACCGCTAATATGTTTTCTAAATCTTATTTTTACAACCCTTATCTCAACCCGGAAGAACGATACAAAGAACTACAAATTGGAATAGTGTTCCCGTACGTGGTTGTGTGTTCCCACCTTTTGTAGTTCTCATGTGTTTTCACTATTATGTGAGATTGCGACCGGGAACCTTGCATGATTTGTTATGTTTTTTTGGTGTGAGAAAAACACCCTTTTAGTATGATTTAGTTTTTCTTACTAATAAAACAGTTCATACCATGTCTGTTGCATATTTAGTTTCCATCCTGTAAGCCAGTGATTTTCAACCAGTGTGCCGCGGCACACTAGTGTGCCACGAGAGATCGTCAGGTGTGCCGTGGGAAATTATCTAATATCTATCGTTGCACCGAAGTATCGGCCGAACATCGGTAGCGGCAGATATTTGCCTCGTTTACCGACATCTGCACATCGGTAATAAACTTGACTTTCACCGATATCATTGGTATTTGTGGTTAAACCGCTGGGCAGGTGCCGCGGCTGGGGGAGCAGTCGCCCTCCTCTCCACGCCGCCGGAGACTCGGCGTGCGGCACGCCTCGACGTTTTTTTTTGGGGGGGAGGTCCTATTCCGCTGTGCCTCACGGCGTCAGTGGTGCGGGGTGCTTTCTTTCTCTTGGACCGTGGGACGGTGTCCGTCGCCGGTGCGGAAGGCGGGCCGTTGGAGGGTACGGCGGTCGGCGGCAGCGACTCTGGACGCGTGTCGAGCCCTTCTCGCGGATCACCTCAGCTATGGCGCCCACTGGGGGAACCCTCCGTTTGTGCGGGGGGCCCCTTCCCGCGGTGCGCCTCGGCTGGCGCCTAGCAGCCAGAACTGGTGCGGACCAGGGGAATCCGACTGTTTAATTAAAACAAAGCATCGCGAAGGCCCACGGTGGGTGTTGACGCGATGTGATTTCTGCCCAGTGCTCTGAATGTCAAAGTGAAGAAATTCAATGAAGCGCAGGTAAACGGCGGGAGTAAATATTGGCACTCAAAACAGGTCAATCTGTTTTAGACAGGGTTAAAAGGTCCTGTTTTAAATGATCCTTGTGGTATTTTGACCAAAATATGTTACAGACATTTCAATAAGACCTCAAGGAACCATATCAAATGTGATAAAATGGGTATAATATGTCTCCGTTAAATAAAGTTTAGTTAAATCAAAGATTGTTTCATAAATCTGATTCAATTTGTGCTTATTAAAAGGTAAGAGTAAGAAAGGGCTGAAATAATTTAAAATAGTCCTCTTTAATACATTTAGAAATTATGTTACTAACTATATGTATTATATGTACTGTGTTAGTCCATAGAGTGTCATTTTGGTTGGTGGTGTGCCCCAGGATTTTGTAAATGTAAAAAATGTGCCGCAGCTCAAAAAAGTTGAAATTCACTGCTGTAAGCCATCAAAACTGACTCAGGTGCAAGGTCCAAAGGTCATCCCTGAGGAGCAGGAGCCATCCACAATTGTCTCATTGACATAATGTTACTCCCGAAGTCAAGACCTTTACAATGATGTCTTTGCTTTTGTCCTACGACAGTTTATATTTCATCTTGCTCCAAGCACAGGCCATCTCAGGTGTACGTTCTCAGGCCCCTTCGAGTTCCAAGCTGAATCAAATCAGTCAAATATGTTTTAAGTGGTATTTAATGGCCAGATATGGTCAAAATATGTATGTTTGCTTTATACACAATCATATGTTTCACTTTGCAACCAATGTTCCGTGGTTCAATGGCCAATGTTCGGTCAAGGTTTTCTACTTTCCACCTGTTCCAGCCAATTGCTTGAAGTGCAAGTATAACTTAATACACAATGCATATCAGGTTAGATTTAAAATTTAAAAGATTTACCAGCTTTGGACATGTACTTGGAACAAATGGCTGCTCGGGAGAGGAAGCTGTTGACTTGTTCAACCTCCTCCCCAATGGTTGTTCTGGCTCCTTGTTGATTCCACCTCCCCATTGCAACTGCAACACATTAACTTCAATGTTACCATTTGAAAAAGAGAAACACTGTTTTGAAAATGATAATGAGACTGATGATCATTACCTCACACATCCAGGAATGTGCTTTAGCGTGCATGATGGAGAGAAATCTTGCAGCTCTGGACAGTATTTGCACACGACATCAGAGGAGAAAAACTGCACATTCTGTGAATCAAGGTGGCTTTGAAGATACAAGGGATATGCAAATATTTCTCCACAGAACATATTCAGTCCCTTAAGCAAGAATCCACGACGGCAGATAGCAACTTCAACGCCTTCTTCATCTACTTTGCTTGCAGACTTGTTTGCAGATTCTCGTAAAGCCGCCCATTGACTTGTACCACATCGCCCTTTTGCAGGATTCTAAGAAAACAAAATACATAGAAATAATCAGCATTAATTGAAGGTGTAAATATTGCTAAAATTATGTTTGAGGTTAAACATTATACATAAGAGGAACACTTTTTTCACAGGGTACAAGAATTCATTTAACGTTGTCGTAAAATAAGGAACAAAGTTTATAAACTTACCTGTTTTGTCATCCCATGGATGTAGTCAACAGAGGAGGATACCTCAGAGTCCTTGGCCAGAAATACGTCATCAAAAAACCCACCAGGTCTTAAAACAAACAGATGTATAACCATTTTTAAAACGTATAGGGCACTCTAAATTTTCTATCTACAACATTCTACATACGCTGGTTGGCTCTTAAAGTGGTATAGTTTGCAAAAGACTTTTGTCCGATGTTCAAGCAATGTCCACTGCACAGTCTTTCCACAGGAGCAGCTACCATGTGGGAGGGACAGATTGTATCTGGCTGAAAAACCAAGACAAAATGTGATTACTTAGATGCACAAGCAATTTAAAAATTGCATTACTGTATGAAAGATGTTTTTTTTTAACATTACCATTCATGCCAATCAAAATGACCTGCTTCTGCAGTAGGAGATCCCAAGAGGTTTTGCACTTCCTGGATGAGGGAGTCTTGACAGGGGGAAATTAAGGGGTAGAGGTTAGGAGATTAACAGATGTAAAGCAGGGGTATAGGGGGTATCTAAAGTGTATCACTTCATTACAAACAAGAAGAAAAAAACCTACCTATGTTTTGGACTGTCCCAGTATCCATCTGTTGTCCACTAGTAGATGGAGCAATTGAAGGGTCTGTGCTTCCCAAGGCATCTGCAGAAGGATGGAAATACATGTAATATCCTGCTTGAGGAGAAATAAAGTATGGTTTTGAATGAACAAAAAGGAAAAAACTACTAACCAGTGGCTGAATGGCGCTTCCGTTTCTCTCCTGTTCTTCTCCTTTTTGGGAGAGGTTGCCCTTCCTGCTCCTCATCAAGCCAAACAAACTGTTTGGTCCCAGTTTTGGACGTTGCTGCAACTCCTGTAGCTTCAGTTGGATTCTCCTTGATTGTTTACTTAAAACTTTCTTACAACATACAAACATCTTGTTTTGAACAAAACCATCAGTCGTATTACATAAATTTAACCAAATTTATCTTGTAAAGTCCTATAATGTTAGACAAATACATCCCTTGTTAATCTAAATAATTAATAAATCTAAGTTCAATCATAAACCATCCTGTATTTTAGAAAACAAAATCAAACTTCTTGCACACCCACGACACCAATAGTAAAATAACCTACGAGGGCCCTTCCCCCCACAGGCCTTACTTTGCGACCTTAGCTTACCCTGTAAAAATATTTTATGAGCCGAAACATATTTTTTTATACCACTGCATTATTTGTTTATGTTGAAATTGACATTGTAGCGTTTTTTTGCCAAAAAACAAGGAACGTCCGCCAGGTTTTCCTTTCCGCGGAATGGAACTTGGGACACACGTGACGTGGGAACACGCCAATGCAAAACAATGGGCGGACAAAAACGTTTCCAGATTGTGAGTTGTAAACATTTTTCCAAGTGGACCAACGTTGCTGGACACTAAACGTTTTCTGATGAGTTTGGGTTGGCTCAACACATGCTCAGCCAATTACAAGTCAGTCTCATCTGCCAATCATGAAGTTTCCCTCTTGGACAAAATGTAATTGACTTAAACTATTTAACATGTGTTGATTGAGATGCTCCGGCTTCACTTTTGGTGAGCAGTCATGTCGTCCATCTTTATTTATATAATCTATAATGAGTCTATAATATTTCCTAAAAATGCTTTGTCACGGTCATTGAAAATAAAAACTTTCATCTATTGACAGTGTTTCCTCTAGGATTTTGCAGCAGGGACAGCCCCCTCTCGAAATAGATAAATAAATACATAAATAAGTAGTAGATAGGTAAACTGTGATTATAGCTTTTACTGTATCACACTGAGGCCCTGACTCCCCCCTCCCCTTGACAATGCTACTGCATCGAGGAGCATTATTACATTAACAAGTAAAGACTCTGCTCTTTTCTTATCGCTCACATGTAGAGCTGATCTGTGAAATTAAGTTGTGAATAGATATTTTTTGTCCTGGATCAGAGAGGTGTTGTTTCTTCTGCAATAATGAAATTAAATGACCACTTTGCGTCATATTCTGCAGAAAGAACTTCTTTCCTGTCTGCAGCCTCTGTGTGTGTGTGTGGGTGTGTACATCTGCTTTATTGAGTTTTTTAACGCTCCAGCGACGTTTATCCTGATGATCTGGATGTGTGCCTCTCCTCTGGTCTCATGTTGTGTGGCAGGTGACCTGCGTGCGTGCATAATATTGGACTTTTTTTCAATAAGTTTAAATATGCACCTCATAAACTCCAGAGTTAATCAAACAAACCCCAGTAAACTTCATGTACTGTTAAGATCCAAATAACTTCTGATTAGTGTTGGTGTTTATAAAGTGCACAGTTACAGCAGGTCAGCAGGGATCCTACAGCAGCTGTGGGCTAACTTTGTTGGTGCTGATGGCATCATCCTGTTCTGGAAAGGGCAAATAGACAACATTTGCCTGAACCGATTTTCTTTAAAGCTAGTAAAAAACAATCATTTTATGAACAAGTTCACTGAGGTCAGTCCTATGTTATTCATGTTCCCCAGGAGCAGTATTTACTGGAAGGCAATCAACATATCAACATGTTGAGTCCCTGCAGCTTTTAAGTGCCTGCAGCAGTTTGTTTAAATGTTAAGGTATGTTGGTCCTATCCTTCAAAGAAGCTGAAGCACACGGTGGGGACAGGGTTTCAGGTTTAAACTAGGGCTACGTTGTAGCACTTGCGGGCCCGAGCACCCGCACGTTGAAGCCTGTTGCGGTCGGTGGAGAGAGCGATCGATGACCAAGCGCACATCATCGATCGAGCATGCACTTCTCCACGTTAAATGCGTTTTGCGCTCTGCGGCAGTAGGTTTGCCAGTAGGTGGCGCCATCACTATTATTACGCACAGTCATATATATCTGTTCATGTAGGCGCTCTGATGTAGCGTGAGCAGTTTCGTGTCAATTGGAAAATTTTACCACAATGTAATTTTCACACTGATCAGTAGGTGGCGCTATGACCCTGAACTGATGTTTATATATGGAGCAGTTCAGATCAGGATTGTGATCATAGGTCAGAAGTTTGGAGCCGGTTGGATAAGGCAGTGTGGATTAACAAAGTACTTCCTGTTTCATGGATAATCAGTAGGTGGCGCTATGACACTGAGGAAATGTTGACACATAGAGCTGTTCAGGCTTGTACTCTTATCATGTGACAGAAGTTTGGTAGTGATAGGACAATGCACAGTGGACTTATGAAAACATCGTGTCCTTTGGCGAAGGATGATCCTTCGCCGCACCTCAATGTTTACACGGTTTGAGGAAACGTCACAATTCTGACCATGATCTAATGACTTGACTGATCTGATTTGAGCTGTATATTGTAAATCAGCCAGGAGCAGTTCATCAAAGTATAAAACATGTCACTTCCTGTAGCCACCAGGGGGCGCTGTAATTTCAAGTCATAATTTCTGTGTAGATGTCATCAGGATGGCACCCTTGTCTTACATGTCTAGTTTGGACTCGATTGGACAATGTATGTCCGAGATACAGAACCTCGTGTTTTGATGGCGTTTAATCAAACTCAAGACGCCACGCCACGGTCACACGGTGTGACGAAAGGTCAATCTCTTAATCACTTTTTATCTCCATCTTGTTGTGATGGCACTGATCTTAATTTGAAGTTAATCTGATGAAAGCCCTGGGACAAGTGCATCAAGTAAAAATGTGGAATATGGAAAAAAAATGGCCACTTAATCCAAAATGGCGGCCTCCCTGTTTGGTCAAGCATACCTATCCAAGATATTTTTTTGTTTGTTATGAAACGACACATGTCCCGATAGATTTGTATAAATGTCGGCCATCGTAGTGCCGGGGTTGCCCTATAGGGGGCGCTGGTCAGTTTTTTTGCCACGCCCATTTCTTAAAACCATATGAATATCTTCAGGGGGGGGCTGTTGTTACACACATGTAGTTTGAGAGAGATAGAATCATGAACACTGAAGTTACAGCAATTTCGTGTTTCACGGCGAGTTGATGAACTTTAATGCCACGCCATTCATATGGCGTTTGACGAAAAGTCACGGTAATCTTATGTCTTCATTGTCAATGTCTTGGGACCCAATGGCGTTTGACGAAAAGTCACGGTAATCTTATGTCTTCATTGTCAATGTCTTGGGACCCATTTGATACAGTTTGACATGTGTGATCGAAGATGGCGCCACGAACGGCTGCCACGGTGTGTTGGTGCGCACTTCTGTGTTTGTTTTTAGTATTTAATTCTGTTAATTGCGACCCAACTCGGATTACTTTCACGATGGACGAGCTTCTTAACATCAGGGACACAACACCATCTGATTTATGTCCCAACTTTCTCGCATCTTCCGTGGATTTAGTTGATTTACTGGTCAAAGGTGCGGTGCTCCTCGGCCACGCAGCGAGACTGAGGCGGAGACGGAGAGGAAAGCGCGCTGGGGCTCTGGTGCGCTTCAGGGAGAGAGGATTTCGCTCATCACTCCCGTGCATTCTCCTCTCTAATGTCCGCTCGCTGTGCAATAAGATGGACGAACTGCGCCTTCTCATCCGGACAAATAGAGACTTCTCCCTCTCTTCTGTATTCTGTTTTACTGAATCGTGGCTGACCGAAGCCACACCGGACTCCGCCGCACAGCTGACCGGCTTTCAGCTGTTACGCGCGGACCGCGACCCGATCCTCTCACGCAAGGCAAAAGGCGGAGGGATTTGTTTTTATATAAACCAGGGCTGGTGCAGCGACGTGAAAGTCATTTTACAGTCCTGTTCTCCGGACCTGGAAACTCTTTTCATCACCTGCAGACCGTTCTACTCTCCCCGGGAATTCACCTCTTTCATCCTGGCTGGAGTCTACATCCCCCCGCAAGCTGACGTGCGCGAGGCTCAACGACAACTCGCTGAGCAGATACTGGGAGTGGAGAGAAGGAGAGAGAACACATATTCCCCCGTTATTGTCCTTGGGGACTTTAATAAGGGGAACTTATCTCAGGAGCTCCCAAAATATAAACAGTTAATTAAATGCCCGACCAGGGGGGAGAACACCCTGGATCACTGCTACAGCACCATCAGCAAGGCTTATCATGCAGTCTCCCGCGCTGCCCTGGGTCTGTCCGACCACGCTCTCATTCACCTGATCCCGGCTTACAGACAGAAACTCAAGATTTCTAAACCTGCTGTGCTGAGATCAAAGAACTGGAGCAGCAGAGAAGCTGTGGAGGAGCTGCGTGACTGCCTTGAAAACACAGACTGGGACATTTTTAGAACTGCCACTTACAGCCTGGACGAATATACAGATGCTGTGACGTCCTACATCAGCTTCTGTGAAGACCGATGTATTCCAACACGCACCAGGGTGTGTTATAACAACGACAAGCCCTGGTTCACAGCAAAACTCAAACAGCTTCGTTTGGAGAAAGAGGTGGCCTTCAAGAGTGGGGACATGGATAGGTTCAGACTAATTAAATACTCGTTTGGCAAGGAGATTAAGGAGGCCAAACGACTGTATTCAAAGAAGCTGGAACAACAGTTTGCAGCCAACGACTCCTCGTCAGTCTGGAAAGGCCTTCGGGTGATCACCGGCTGCAAGACCAAATCCCCCCACTCTGTGGAAGACTTGAGACTTGCCAACGATCTGAATGACTTTTATTGTAGATTCGATAGACCCTCTCAAACCCCCCCCGCATCTATCACACCTCTTCTCCCCAGCCTGGACAAAGACACTAGCCCCCCCCACAAAATGGCCCCAGACTGCCCCATCACCTCCATCCCCCCCTTCACACCTCTCTCAATTCAGGAGAGAGATGTAAATAAGCTCCTGAAGAAACTGAACCCCCGCAAGGCAGCTGGACCAGACGCTGTCTCCCCCTCTACACTGAGGCACTGTGCGGATCAGCTTTCTCCATTGTTCACGGACATTTTCAACACCTCACTGGCTGAATGTGTTGTACCCGCCTGCCTGAAAACATCCACCATCATCCCCGTTCCCAAGAAGCAGAGGATCACAGGCCTTAATGACTACAGACCAGTCGCCCTGACCTCTGTAGTAATGAAGACCTTCGAGCGACTCGTGCTGACCCACCTCAAAACTATAACCAACCACCTCCTCGACCCGCTGCAGTTTGCCTACAGAGCCAACAGGTCCGTAGACGATGCAGTCAACATGGGACTCCACTTCATCCTCCAGCACCTCGACTCCCCCAGCACCTACGCCAGGATCTTGTTTGTGGACTTCAGCTCCGCATTCAACACCATCTCTCCAGCTCTTCTCCGGGACAAGCTGACCCAGCTGAGCGTGCCTGACCCCACCTGCAGGTGGATCACCAACTTCCTGACCGACAGGAAGCAGCGCGTGAGGCTGGGGAAGCTTGTCTCTGACACCCGGACCATCAGCACTGGAGCCCCTCAAGGTTGTGTGCTCTCTCCTCTCCTCTTCTCCCTCTACACCAACAACTGCACCTCCAGCCATCCCTCTGTCAAACTCCTGAAGTTTGCCGACGACACCACCCTTATTGGATTAATTTCCAATGGGGACGAGGCCGCCTACAGAGAGGAAGTTAACAGCCTGGCTTCCTGGTGCAGCCAGAACCACCTGGAGCTGAACGCTTCAAAAACTGTAGAGATGGTGGCAGACTTCAGGAGGAGCCCAGCCCAAACCGCCCCCCTCACCATGTGCGACTCCCCAGTTAAAACAGTGGAGTCATTCAGATTCCTGGGGACGATCATAGCACAGGACCTGAGGTGGACGGAGAACATCACCTCCATCACCAAGAAGGCCCAGCAGAGGATGTTCTTCCTGCGGCAACTGAGGAAATTCAGCATGCCGCGGAAAGTGATGGTTGAGTTCTACACAGCCATCATTGAGTCCATCCTCACCTCATCCATCACCGTTTGGTTCGCTGCCTCCACTGCCAAGGACAAGGGCAGACTGCAGCGGATCATTCGGTCAGCTGAGAAGGTCATCGGCTGTGACCTGCCGGCTCTCCTAGACCTGTTCCACTCCAGGACCAGAAAGAGAGCAGGCAAGATCATCGCTGATCCTTCCCATCCCGGTCACCACCTGTTCCAGAGACTTCCATCTGGGAAAAGGTTCCGGGCCGTCAGGACTAAAACCTCGCGTCACCTGAACAGCTTTTTCCCCATGGCAGTGGGGCTCACAAACAAGCCCCCCCCATCACACTGACTCTGCTGACCCCCCCCCCCCCCCACCCTCGCACATAATTTATAACACTACATTATTGGCACTACCACCAATCTTTGCACCTTAAAACCGCACAAAACACATTTACTGTATATATTATTTTTTCGATATTGTTGTTTTTTATATTGATGTTTATATTGCTCTATATTGTTGTTTTTATATTGTTGTTTGTAAAGTGCACCAACCACACCAAGGCAATTTCCTGTATGTGAAAATATACAAGGCAATAAAAAGAATTCTGATTCTGATTCTGATTCTGATTGAGGTCAGTGGATGAGGAGAAATTCATCCAAGTGTAAGACAAGCAAAAAACAAGACATTTCCTGTTGCCACCAGGGGGCGCTGCGGTTTTAAGTCATCATTTATGCATAGATGTCATCAGGCGGGGACTATTGTCTTACATGTCTAGTTTGGACTTGATTGGAACATGTATGTCCGAGATACAGATGCCCGTGTTTTGATGGCGTGTATCCAATTTTTAACGCCATGCCACGGTCACACGGTGTGATAAAAAAAAAATCCCTCAATCATTTTTTATCTCCATCTTGTTGTGATGACACTCATCTGAATTTGAAGTTGATCTGATGAAAGCCCTGGGACAAGTACGTAAAAGTAAAAATGTGGGATATTGCCAAAATGGCCACTAAAAGCAAAATGGCGGACTTCCTGTTGCGTTTTTCATAATGCTCCATGAGACTTTTTTTCATGACTGGTCACGATACACCTATATCCAGATTTTGATGAAAATCCGTTATGTGGAAACCTAGGGGCTGGTTCCAGGGGGCGCTGTAGAGCCATTTTGCCACGCCCAATTCCAATTACTCCAGAATACTAAAATATCCGCAGACCTTGAATTTCCTGCAAAGTTTCATAACTTTTTGAGCATGTCTAGACCCTGAAAAAGCCCCCCAAAGGGAAATAATAATAATAATAATAATAATAATAATAATAATAAAAATCCTTACAGATTCAATAGGGCCTCTCACCATTCGGTGCTCGGGCCCTAATGAGGCTTCTCTCATGAGAGATACATTCGCTACAACTTCCAATGGTGAAAAATTAGACGAAGCATAGATTTTTTTTCTAAATTTTCCTGGCAGTAGCAAATAACATCTTTGCAACAAACGCTAAAGGAAAATATGTACATTTTATCTTAATTTCGTAATGAACAGTACTGAAGTGACATCTAAGAAACAGCCTGAGCTGGTGTTAATGAGCAATTACATGCATTGAAGCTGATGATTGGCAGAAGCAACTAATTGATTTGGACAAGAATAGACCATATGGGTATGAAAGTCCCAAAGCAAATTTTACTTGTCGTAACAACAAAATTGTTCAACCATAAAGTCTCAGAATATGGCCCATGATGGAGTAATACAACTGTGTTCATTTCACTCCTGTGGAACAAAACATAACTGCACCTCCAGTGGCCATAAATGTGGCATTTGAAAAAAAATGAAGACAATTACTGAATGCAGAATCTTTGCACAGTTGCGTGTAGTAGAACAGAGTGAAGGGTTTCATTATGGTGAAATATTCAAATCCTTTATTACTTTGCATTGTGACGCAGTTTTCACTTTCCCACCTTGTTTAAATGGGAAATTTACTGTTGGCCGTCTGATCACTCATGGATCTTAACCTGAGGTGTTGTTATACCAGTGCTATATTAAGGCAGTTGAAAGCTGGTCTTAAATCCTGTTTACTTGGAAAGCTGTAGTTTATCTTTAGTGCATATGTGTGTCCATGACTCTCTACAAAAGAGGTGGTGAGGGCAAAATTTCAAAGTTAGCTTGACCTGTAGAGTCACCATTCATGGTAATTTGTGTGCCTTTAAATGTTGTTATTTGAAGATGTCACATAAGGTGATGAGGATTAACCCATAAGATAGTTGGATATTGAACTGAGAGAAGAAAGGAAATGTGCTGTGCTGCTCAGTTGTGTAGAAGCTGGCCTGTTCTCTCACATGTTGTCCAGCTGGTGGAGGCACAAAATCAGGGTTCATTTTGAGGAAATAATAAATAATAAAACAAATTCTTGATGTAACAAATGATAAACGGAAATTTCTACAACAGCTTTTCCTTTTTTATCCTGCCTCTTTTTTTAAATCATTTATAGAGCAAAATGTGTCATCGGTCCAACAGTAATCCTCAACACGTCCAGCAGTGATGTGACAGTGTTATACAACTGGACCTGCTGCTCATCGATAACAGACAGGAGGTTGGAGATGAACTGCTGCACTGTAGACCTTGATAGAGCAACCATACATGAATATGCATATTTATGTGCACTATATTACAATTCAATAGTCTGCAGATGCACATAACATATATTATGTATGGTGCCGGCTGGAGTTGTATTAAGATGATTAAGTCATGTGCTTTTGTCTATCATATGTGATGTGTGTGTTAGTGTGTGTTGCCTCAATTAGCTGAGGTAATGGTCTGAATAACGATGTTGCTTTTTCTTTTGCCATCTGGCCCTGTGGATGCTCACTGTGCTCTGCTGTTTCTAAAATTCACAAGGGAACACAGGGGTTATCTATCTATGTGTGTGTGTGTGTAAGATTAACTCTGTTTTTTTCTGTTTGAACAATCTGATTTGCTGCTCTGTTGCATAAACTTGAGTGACGCACTGGATCTGCTTTAAATCAACCTGTTGTTTTCTATAATCATTTCATTTATAAAAATATTATTTTTGATCCCCAGTGATCCACAAAGCTAACAAAAGCCCCCAAAACGTTCTCAGTTCGAATTCACTTCTCTGTCTCAATTTGCTTTGCTTTTAGCAAACAGGGCAAGTTTTCATATTTTAATACCAAAGCAGCATCACAAAGGCTTACTTTTGTTCTCGGAAAACTTCACCCAGCATTGATCTGATTATTTGGGTATTTGTTGCTAAAACTATTCTATGTTAACAATAGTCACAATAAATAATTTTAATCTGGTATTTAAAATAAAAATGCTATCAACTTTATTATCTCTGAAACTTTGCTTCACGATTTTGCTGAATCTCTCAAAGATAAAAAGTCTGTATTTATGCACATTATTGATGACCACTCAAAGTGTTTTACAGTAGTTTTGCCATTCACCCACACATTCATACAGGCCATGCATCTCAATCAATCAATCAAATTTAATTTTCACAGCCCACATTCACAAATCGCAATTTGTCTCATAGGGCTTTAACAAGGTGTGACATCCTTTGCACTTCACCCTCAACAAGAGTAAGTAAAACATTCTATGTGCACTTTCATAGATGGGGTTACACCTATGATGTGCCAAAGGGCTCTCGAACACAACCAGAAACGTAACGATTGCTTTTCCACATCTTTATTGTCACCACAAACGTGCACAAACAAATACTTAAATCACTAACACAAAGTAACAAGCTTTCCAGCTTCCTTCGGCTTATCTCCTTCTCTTCAGTCTCTGAGGCACCATGAGGCAGCGAAGCCGCTTTCTTTTAAAGTGTGAGGACCAATCAGCTAACAGCTCTCACCTGCGCTGATTGATCCCCTGTGGTGCAGATGAGGGTTCTCTCCCAGCCCCCTCACCTCCACAGTTCCTAATGTCACTTTGGCATCCAGATGGGGGAGATTGGGATCACCCCACTCTTTCCTGAGCAACAGCTTTTGACCACTGGCATGAAACATAATTAACCTTAATTTATGTACAAATAATTAGTGGTGGGGGAAAAAATCGATTCTGTTCAGTATCGCGATATTTTGCGCACGCAATTATATCGATAAAGTAGCACAAAGTATTGCAATATTTAATTATATATGTAAC
The DNA here is from genome assembly GCF_947347685.1 of Pleuronectes platessa. Lineage (NCBI taxonomy): Eukaryota > Metazoa > Chordata > Actinopteri > Pleuronectiformes > Pleuronectidae > Pleuronectes > Pleuronectes platessa. Next base: position 6,745,579 of record NC_070633.1, read on the forward strand.
AGCCTCTGGCAGGCAAAGCATGACGAGGAGAGTTTCAGACTGATGCGTCATGGTTCTTTATGTAAACATCATATCGAGGCGCCGCAGAAACCCCCGTAAAACTAGAAGACAACAAGTACAACATAATCATTTAGTAAACGACAAATACAACCGTTAAAATACCTAAACATCAGCTAAACAAACAAATAACCACGTGAGAAAAGTTTGAAGGGTTAATGTGACAAAGCGACTCCGACTCCGCGCTACCTGTTGCAAAGGGAATAAAAACCAACTTCCTACCTCATTTCGCTCGGCGAGGGGTGTTAAACTTGGATTAAAACGTCCGTAAAATAGGGAATAGCCGTACAGCTGGCATCCTGTCGTTTCCGCCGTAACCATCATCAACACGCAGCTGTTTGGCTCGGGCCGAAAGAGAGAGTGTGTTTATTATATCTGTCCCCTCCGTGAGAGCTACAGGCCTTTACGCGAGGCGAGTCGCTACGCATTTTTGCACTACCCTTTCTTAGTTTTGCACTTCAGTTAATGTGTAGAGGACAATGTTGTTCACAGAATTAAACGTGACATTTGAGGTGAGTAGAGCAGTCTTATTTTCCTCATTTTTTCTAATGCCTTTGAATAATATGGGGGACATGAATCGCTATATATTGCAGAATCGAATCGCAATACTTGCTGTATCGCAATATGTTAAGAATCGCAATAATATTGAATTGTGGCCCAAATATCGCAATACTATCGAATCGTCACATTTTTGCCAATTCCCACCCCTACAAATAATTATTATTATTTATTTAGTAAGAACAGTGATGATTTCTTTTGTGCAAAATATTGAACAACTTAAGGTTGCATTAAAACAATGCATCTAAACTATCTTGTGATAAATTGGAGTGGTAAAGTTGTTTGAGTTTGTTTTACATGTCAAGTACGTTAAACAAACCTAAGTGTTCATTTTTGATTCTGCTGTTGGCCACCTGATGAATGTCATGTATAATATTCTCTTTTGTATTAGCTCTATTTTGGTCTCAACCAACTTTTGGGAGAAAAAGCAGAGCATTGAGCTTTGGGCTGGAAAGGCAGGTCATAATTGTTACATTGGACACAATCATTTAATCCATTGCTTATATACAAGCATGTTTCCTAATGTAATTATCATATTTGGCTAATGTTTGACATCACTACATTAAAATACACATTTTTCCTCTCTCAAACATACACAACCATGTTTTTTAATGAAGTTGATGTGTTGAATGGATTTTGTCCAAGTAACATGAGGCAGGGATGCTTGGATGTATTAAGACAGTACAGCTTTCATTGCAAACAGTCTTTCCATTAGGGACTTAACCACCTGGAGCAAACTACAACAGTTAGCTGTAAGTGGCTGGGACTGAGGTGTTGTTTAATGTCATGTCATATTAAAAGACGGAAAGAGAGGAAGTTGTGTCTATTTTGGTACTGGATAAACCCTGCTATAACACACCGGGAACTAGTGTCCTCTGACTGTACAGCTGCCAAGCTTTACACGAGGAATTTATCTGGTCATCTTGGTCTCCCTCAGCCATTACTATGCACAGGCAGCAATGAGCCTAAAGGCACAATCATATCAAATTCACTTACCAGGATCGATTCAATGGGGTGAGACACTTGTTTATGGTTGCAAATTGACCGTCCTTTGCTTTGCACAGGGTTCAGTCTTATTCAAACCTTGACCTCTGACCTCTCAGTCGACGATCTGCACAACTCTAGATCACAGCATTTTCATATAATCCTAGTAGAACCAATGAATCGGTCTTCTTGCACTGAACAAAAGGCCTCTGCTGCTAAATTCAACACTTGGTCCCATTTTTAAATGCATGTTTGATACTTCAGCAATGGAATTATTTCCCATTAAAAAAATAATCTTTTGTTCCTGTCTTCAGTATTTAGTCACCATGCCAGAAAACCATGTCCATTAGTAGTGTATTTGTTTCACTTTATTTAAATTTTGCAGTCAGTCGATCACATTTGCATTTTCTGTCCTAGGCCCTCGCAAATTAGTCTAAGATACCATCTCTTAACTAATTTCCTCAAATCTTTTGTCTTTGTTCTTCTACCCATTTTACAAAAAACACAAATAAATACAAACAAACACTTTTTTTCTGACATCTTGAGACAATTTTGCCTTTGATCTTGTCGGTACCACTTGCAGAGAGACAATCATCTGAGGAAGTCAGCCTTGATAAAATCAGATATTTCAAAATCAGGAGAATTACCCACCCTGAGTAACTGGCCTTAGTGAAAATCACCCTAGTAAAGGGAGATAATCAAACTGGCTGTATGCCGAGTTTGTGCATCTTCTGTTTTCGCTCTGTAATGTAAATTCTCAAATCTCTAGCTTTTTGCAAAAAAAGGTATTTTTTGTAATCTTAAAAATTACATTTCTATCAAAATCTTACCTCTTACTCCTGATTGCCTTTGTAGTTGAACTCAGTTGACCGAGAAGTACATTATCCTCTCTCTTCCGGACCCACTGAACCTGCAATTGTTAATTTGAGATGTATTTTCTCCTCTCTCCACTCTTCCTTCTGGCCTCTTGATGTCTGTTGCTATGAATTTAATTCTCAGTCTATTTATGGAGATGCCGAATAAAAGAGCTTTACCACGAATTTGGCTTGATGTAAACATTATTACCCTATGGTCACTTGAGTAAAGAAAAAATAAAACTATGATTGGGGAATAGTGAGTGCCGTTCAGCCTTCTCCTCGCTAATAGAGTTGAGAAATAATTAAATGTGAGACCCAGGCAGACGGAGGTGAAGAAGTGACCGGCTATTTGGAAATTACAGTGAGACAGACATTAACCAGATGAAAAGGACTTTATAAACCCGGAATCCCAACGTAAATATTGGTGTCATTTCTGTGCCTGAGCTATATACGGAAATAGTTGCCCTGCAACATAAACATAACCACACCTGCCTAGTTAACTTACACCCCTATGTAAAACACTCTCTACAGTAAATAACTCTGGCAGCCCCTAACGTACGCTTGCAGTTAGCTAGCAGGTACCTGAAACTATAGTCGACCCAGCAACAAAATACCTAAATAACAGGAGTTGAGAAAGAAGCAAAGGGTTTGAATTTGTCTGTTGTATCCGAATTTAAGTTCTGTAAGAATTAAAGATATTACATTTTGCCTACACTGCTAAGTTTAGCCAATTTTATATATTAACCAGATAGCAGTGGTGGGATTTGACCCCACGTCTCCAGAGAGACTAGAGCCTAAATGCAATGCCGGCACTATGGGTCCAGCATACGATCCATGGTGGCCTGGATTAAACACTTTATTTAATTGACCATCAATCTTGATTATTTTTTTGTTTTGTGTTTGGGGAGTTTTTTTTTTATTGACAAACATTGTTTATAAACAATGGTAAACAGACATGATACCATGTCTTTTTTAAAGATTTTTCTCACATTTCCCTCCCAAAAAAAATACATATCAGAGAGAGAGAGAGAGAGCCACAAGAAGTAGCAAAGGAACAAATCATTATTTCACTGCTGTTGTTTCCCATTAGAATCATGAGAGGGTTAATTCTCGCATTTATTTCATTTTTTCCTCTTGTTTAATCCATGCATGTACAAATACAACGTTAAAAACCTTCAGACATTTTCCAAAGGTTTCAGAACTTGACAATTATAGAGAATATAGTAAATGCAAACTCAATTGACTGCTTTGAATGGTTTTGTTATTAATGCCTGCAGAATGAATGGCCTGTCTGGTGCTTTTAATATCCATAGAGAGTCAACTATGAAGAGTAGCTTCTATTTTTCCTTCACATACTGACAAATTCAGCCATTGCTCCAGTGAATAAAAAAAGATTTTACCAATCAGCCTGCTGTGATTTAGTGGCTCACCGATATTCCATTTATCTGAGATCACACACCCTGCACCTTATCCAGGATCCTGAAGAGATGGATCACACTCTTCCTTCACCTATCTTTTCTTTGTGTGTGTGTGTGCGTGTGCGTGTGTGTGTTTGTGCATTTTTAAGAGCGTGAGAGAGGGTCTCGACACCCAGGACAAATTGGATGGTTAGTCCTGCAGTACTAAAGGTTGGAGGTCTCACACACGCACATACACAATCACACAACGAATTAGTCGAATTAAATATACCTCAAGTCACATTAAGGTTTTTTATTACTTCTTTCACATACACACTTCTTTGATTCATACATTCATATTCCGTACATAAAAAGTACCATCTACTAAGTGCATGCAAATCAGAAAAACACTTGCCATTTTGTCCTGACTCTGCAAACTAAAAAAGACTCCTGGCCTTGCTGAAAAGTAAAATGTCCCTTTTTCTATGTTATTTCATGAACCAACATTTAAACACTTGATTATGTGCACATCCACCAGACGTCAGTAGAGATGCCTTGAAAAGGAAAAACACTGAATTCCCAACTCTCTTGTTGTAGTGACGTTTTAACAAAAAGCTCTTGTTGGTATCCTTTTGAGGGAAAAACTTTAATACAAGCATTGTTTGCATGTATATTTCTTATGCTTTATGCTATTTAATTGATCAAATAAGATATATATTTTATTTAAATGGGTATCTATTATGTTATTTTTTTGTTATTATTAATGTATTGGAGATAAGTGTTGCTGTTGCAGGTCTAGTAAAATGCTTCCAGTGCTGAAATGTAAGCTTTTGTGAACTTACAACCTCTTACATAAAAAGGTAATATAGTAATATATGTTTAAAAAAAGAAGTCAGTGTGGATTCAATGCTATGTCCCGGAGAGGAAAGGAAATAAGTAGACATTTAGCATTCTGTCATTTTGCAGATATCTTCCTTAAGCAGGAAATTCCTCATCAATATGCTGCCATTGCCCCCTTAATTCTGTTACTAAATACAACTTGATGCATTTGAACATGATGTACATGACATAGTAGGAAGCTCAGAGATAATTTAGCTTAATTTCTACTTTGAAACTGTATGTGTGTATAAGTCATGTTTTCACTTGACAGCAATGATTGACAACACAGTTTAATGAAATGGATGGCTCCAAGCCTTAAGCACATTACTATATAAGGATGAAGAGGTTTTTATAAGATTTCCACTAACCCAATCTCCTCATTTTCAATCTGGTTTATAGGGCCTGCCTGTGCATCACAAAATAGGACACTGACAGAGATGGTAAAATAGCCAGAAAATGGAAATTGAGACATTAAATAAACAAACTAATTGTAAGAGGGATGTCTTCATTTTGAGCTGAGGGAATTGTGGTTTTAATTTTGACATTATATATTATTATTATTATTATTATTTTTCTACTCGAATGTTATCTTGGAGATTACAAAGAATTGCTCAAACTAAACTAGAGTAAAGACCAGGGGGGTCTCATTTATAAAAGAGTGCGTATGATTCATACTAAAAGTGTACATACGCACAAAAGCTGGAAATGGCGTACGCCAAAGCTAATTCTTATTTATAAAACCGTGCACACTCACACCCGAACGCAATGTTTACAGTCCACCTGGAAACGTTCGTACGTGGATCTGCCTCCAAATCCGCCCTCAACACGCCCACTTTCAACCATAAATGGGGATGCACACATCGTGCAGAACCCCGCAGCGGTGTCACGGCAGTATTTATTTATTTAGAGCATCGGATCGATTCCCTCACATCAGTGGATCCTTGCCTCCACTCTGGGATATTATTTGGAAAGTGTCTTATTTCTTGTAAGTGATCTCCTGTGCGCTCTGTGCGCTCTGTGGCACGGTCACGTTCACTGCAATGATTTGATGATACACGCACAGTGTTAGAAGATATTATTAAAAACTATTAATGACTCGGCTCCGTAACTCGGCTGTTAGATTGAATCTGAACAGAATTTGCTGTAAGTTGTTTTATATATTTTTTTATTAAAAGGCTCGGGTGGAACAGATATGTCGCGCGAGCAAAACTAAGATGTTGGTTCTCCTGATCAAAATTCTTAAGACCAGTTAAAAAATGTCATGAATTTGCATTTTGCACTGTTGGATCTTAGGAAGGTTCTAAGTAGAGCTTCAAAATGCAAAAAGAAGAAATGGGAACAAGAGACCAAAAGTTGTGAGCAGGCAATTTATTGAAAACATCAATTTAACTCAAATAGGCTGTTCATCAGCTGATCAAAAGTTTAAGACCACAGCCTTTAAAAGCCAAAATCTGGATTCCATGTCATTTCCTGTCAAGTAATCACACTGTGAAGATCTCTTGATGGCAAAGGCAAAAAAGCTCACCGTCTTTGAACGTGGTAGGATTGTTGAACTGCATAAACAAGGCCTCTCACAACGTGCCATCGCTGCTGAGGTTGGACGCAGTAAGACAGTCATTTTGCATTTCTTAAAAGATCCTCAGGGTTATGGATCAAAAAAATCAAGTGGTAGACCCAAAAAAATCTCACCGGCGCTGAGCCGGAGGATCTGAATGGCTGTCCGTCAAGACACGGGACGATCCTCGTCCCAAATTAAGGCCATTACTGGTGCTGACTGCAGCCCAATAACCATCAGACGGCATCTGCGAAGGAAGGGCTTCAAAAACAAGAAACGTCTTCAAAGGCCACGTCTCCTTCAACGCCACAAAATTGCCCGTTTAGACTTTGCAAGGGAGCCCCAAACATGGGACATTCAAAGGTGGAAGAAAGTTTTATTCTCTGACGAGAAAAAATTTAACCTTGATGGTCCTGATGGCTTCCAACGTTACTGGCATGACAAGGAGATGCCACCTGAGATGTTTTCTATGCGGCACAGTGGAGGGGGAGCGCCATCATGATCTGGGGTGCCTATTCCTTCAATGGAACAATGGAGCTCCAGGTTGTGCAGGGGCGTCAAACAGCAGCTGGCTATGTGGATATGTCACAGCGGGCATCCCTCATGACTGAGGGCCCTCGTCTGTGTGGTAACGACTGGGTTTTACAGCAGGACAACGCTCCAATTCACAATGCCCGTCTGACCAAGACTTTTTTCCAGGAGAATAACATCACTCTTTTGGACCATCCTGCGTGTTCCCCTGATCTTAATTCAATTGAGAACATTTGGGGATGGATGGCAAGGGAAGTTTACAAAAATGGACTTCAGTTCCGGATAGTGGATGCCCTTCGTGAAGCCATCTTCACCACTTTCCTCAACATTCGCACTAGCCTTTTGGAAACACTTGCATCAAGCATGCCAAAACGAATTTTTGAAGTGATCAACAATAATGGTGGAGCTACTCATTACTGAGTCAGTTTTTGACACTTTAATTTCTGTTTTAGGAGTTTTTTTTTTTTTTTGAGCTGTGGTCTTTAACTTTTGATCAGCTGATGAACAGCCTACTTCAGTTAAATTGTTGTTTTCAATAAATTGCCTGCTCACAACTTTTGGGCTCTTGTTCCCATTTCTTCTTTTTGCATTTTGAAACTCTACTTAGCACCTTCCTAAGATTCAACAGTGCAAAATGCAAATTCATGCAATTTTTTAACTGGTCTTAAGATTTTGATCACCCATTAAATGGTACAAAAAAGACACCCAATGCTCTGCATGGAATTCATTGTAACTTTTTATGTCGCCAACAACATTGTGGTGGAACACAAACATACACATAAAATGTCACTGATGTACAAATAATCCCTGGAAAATGGTTGAATCATATTGAGACACTTAATTATAAAAGAGGATGTTGAATCCACATCTTCAATGCTGACAGAGTTAATGCGAGGCAGATTAAATATACAACTCATAGACAGGAATGTTTTCTTGCGTCAATACATGTGCGAAATAAAAGTTTAATAAAATGTCCCAATTACAATGTTTGAACACAGTGTTAAAGTTTCATTCAACATAATCTCAACTAGTCTTTGCAGCTTTCTCTTGTGGTTTCTTTGCAAACAAAGTCTAAAATATATCTGCCTTTTAGAAAAGCTGCAGTGAATATAGGCATTTTGAAAATCTTTAAAAAAAGCCCACACAATCCTTGAGAGGCTGAGTATACTGTACAATCTACCATCTAACCTTGCTCTGCTGAGATGAGAGGCAAGAACTGAATCAAGCAGGAACTGCACCAAAGGCCTTTTAAAAGTCTACAAAACACTGAACTCTGTGGTTGATGATATAGAATTATGATCAGTGGGCCAAGACATTACACTCTGTGTCTGATTCTACGATCCCCCTTTCCCTTTCTCTTCATACATTCTCCTCTCTACCTCACCCCTCTCTGTTCATCCTGACCAACATCCCTTTCTTTTATCCTTCCGGCATCCCCATTTTCATCCCTTCATCCTCCTTCCCTCATTCCTCCCACATACTTTCATCCTCCTCCCTCATCCCTACTCTCCATTTTTCTTCCTCTCTTCATCCCTTCCTTCATCATCCTTCCCTCATCCCATCATCTTCGTTCCTTATCCCTACCCTCATCCAGACATCCTTCTTTCCTCATCCCTTCCCACATCTATTTATCCTCCTCCCAATCTATTTATCCTCCTTCCTTCATCTCCATCCGCATCCATCAATCCTCCCTTCATTCACTCCCTCATCCATTCTTATTTAGTTTTGGTTCATACCTCTTGCAGGGCTACGCTTGGGTGGGATTATACCTGGGACAAACCCTCCACACAGAGTCTCACTCTGCCCAGTCTCCAGTGCGTCCTCCCAGATCCCTTCATGTCCATTCATTGTTCCTCAAATTCCAATAAATTTATTTTCATTCAAACCTTTAAGTCACATATTGTATAGGCGTGATCGTTACTTGTGTATTAAGTTAATGATGTGGTGGCTAAGTTTAAAGTATATGGTGACTTGTAAAAGCTACAACAATAGGAATGATTTTGGACTGAAAAGTTGAGCATAGACTATGAGGGGCATCGTAAAGTCGAGGGCCAACTAATTCCTTCATTCTCACATACAACCCAAATCTCAAAGCAGCTTTAAACATTAAGAGCTATCTCAAATGACAAACAGAATATAAAAGCTGGGTAGACATAACAGGAATAGGGTTTGGTCTAAGTCACCTCATTGATTACACTATGCTTGCTGTAACTTAGCTGCAGATTTTGAGGTGCTCTTTAGTCATGCAGAGCAGGAGGCAGCAGCACAACACACACACAGAGCAGGAATGAACCGCACATATTCATGTATAACCAAAGGCCTGTCCACACTGACACATGTGCTTCTCAGCGTGAGGTTTTGCAAGTAGACAACAAAAGAAGATCAGGCAGGCATGTGTGTGTGTGTTTGTGTTTGTGTCTTTCAGAAGGCAGAGGGGCTTGAGAAGCTTATCCTTTCAGCTTGGCTGCTTAAGTGATAGAAACTGTGCAACACGAGGTTGGCACCCAAACGGTAAAAATCTGTTAGAGAACGACACATTGTACCACAATACTGTACTTTCCATTACCACAGTGAAGGAATTAAAAGAGCAGCTTAAGAAATGAAAAACACCAATCATGTGAACGTAATCATATAAGCAATAAAATGCTGATGTCATAAATAGTCCACTCATTGGTGTTGTCTGTACACTCAGCAAGATTTTGCCTGCTCCCTATTGGATTTGTTTGCCATCGTTGACTGTCTGCCTGTTTTTAACCCCTGCTCGTTCATTAAACCTGAACTCTTGCTACAGCTAAACTGCTCAAGTGTCGTGCTATTGGGTTCTCGTTTGCCATTTTGCGCACCCTGACACGTATTTTCACATAATTTCATGTTTCAACCCCCCCTCTTTGAAGACACATGATGCGCTTGATTGAACCTGCATATAGCAGAGGTGTTACTGATCTGAACTGCTCCTCTGATAACAAATAATCCTGGCAGGGTTGCATACAGACCACTGCTAACAGCCTGAAGCTGTGTGCTTTTGATTCATACGTTAACAATGCAGAGCATGTTTTTCAATTTCAAATGTCTTCGATTCACCTGCATCAGCATAGATGTTATTATATTATTATAAGTTTGACACTTTAGTAACTGCAAACAATATCATTGGTTTATTTAATCTCAACAATATTATTACAATGACATCAATGACAGAAACAAAGGAGGAAGATAAAGATGTAAAAAAAGAGAAACTGTCTCTCCAAGCATCTTTGTGATTCAATGTGACAGTGAGGTGCAACAGTGCGAATGTCTTAAAAGGAAGTAAAACCAATGAGACTAATGTATCATTCTTAGCTTAGTCATGACTAAAATGCACAAAATGAATCTTTGTGTCACAGGGATTAACAGTGCTTCACTGCACCAGATGCTTCTATGATTACATGTTTTGTTATCATATGTAAAACCGAGCGGTAACCTTGCTCTAATGAAAAAGTTTCGAGAGCTTCTCCTGCCTGACAACAGAGGAGAGGAGAATGAGAACAAGGAGATAGAAGTTGAGGGGTTTCACATTAGTTTTGATTGCATGCCTTTGTTGTGCATGCATGAGAGAAAATGTGAGCTAGAGGAGGCACCTCACAACAAAGAGTCGAGGACAAGACTCTGAGTAATGACAGAATATGTGATTACATTTGATAAATAAATAGATTATTGTGGGGGAATTGGGTTTCTTCAGTGGCAAATAGAGTATTATACTATATCCATCAGTAAATGGAATAGAAATTGGAGACGAGCAAATGAAAGTTATGGATTTGTTCTCAACTAATAATTCAAAATGTTGTAATTGGTTTTGAAAGGGTCCCTCCCAAATGTGCAGATTTCTACTAAGAAATTGTTTTAGCATAACATTTGTTGTTCTTATTTTTATTGTAGTCAAGGTATTGAGTTGTTCAATTTTGTCCATCGTTGTCAAAATATTTTCTTATGTTCATGGTTTTCAATTACATATTTGAACTGGATGAAGGATTCTAGTCAATGGACGTCTCAATCCTAAATTAAAAGAGGACCAAACTGAGTAATGATTACCCATGAACAATGATAATTAATAAACAAGAGCTGCAGGTTTCAAGTGTTGTATGAAAAATGACTTATACAATACTGTGAAGTATGAATGAAGGGAACTGCAAGGGAGTGTGTGTTTATGATTTTCATACTCAAATACAATACAGTGCAGTTCATGAAAACTCTTTCAGGACTAATTTGTTTTAGACACTGAAAATTATTTGTGACAAATAACTTATTTGTTCATAAAGATCTATTTGAGTTTGATGTCAATCTCACCTGTTAGTTCTTCACAGCAGTGCTGTTATCCTAATCCTCCTACTCATCTACATCTTTCCCTTCTTTCTCCTTACCCTCTCTTGCTACTTCAGCTACCACAGCAGAACTGGTTGTAGCCTGACAACATTTAACACCAAGTAATTTGGCTAGCTAATTGCACTGACTGGACTGGTTGGACAGCTTTCTCATGTGTGTTGTGAGTACTCTAATCTGCTAATACTGGTATAGACGGCTTGCACTTCAGGATGAGTCTGCTTGAGTCTTTGAGTTATTTCAATGCTCATGAGGATTGAGGGAGAATCAGAGTTTAAGAATTACCATTAACGTTATCCAATTACATGAGCAGTCAATACTGACTAAGCAGCTATGCTAATTGTCTTCTCTGTGGGGAAAAGTTAATACAAGTCTTTCCTCCAGCACATGATCATGTTTTAATTCACAGAGAAGGGCTTTTCACAAACACATCTTGTTTATGTGTTTGTGAAACAAAGAGAGCAACATCTGATGAGTGAGGGAAGGATGGAGCAGAAGGACAGTGTGATGAATCCAATTGTGCGTCCACAGATCGTCCCTTGGCCCAGTCAGCAATCTCTGGACGAACTGAAGGCAGAAGGCAGCGCCCCCGCTGGCCAGATGGACCAGGCCCGGCCCCCCCTCCTCCGTAGGAAGGTAAAGGACACTCTGTGGGATCCAGTGCATCCTGCCCCAAAAGAAATCTATTAAAACCCGTTGTACCTCTACCAGGAGAGAAGGTGGAGGATCGACACAGGCCACCCGGTGCCACAGGGTATATGAGACCAGATTGTTTACAATTAATGTAAGGCCTCCTTACGACATTTTGGGCAACAGCCACTTCCTTATTTTAATCTACCTTTGACCTTTTGCAGGACATTGTCCCAATTTTTCCTGATGTGGGTGTCATCTCCCAGTAAGACTCTGAGGTATTATAGTCCTCCTTTTTTCTCCAGGCCAGACCTCTAGGTAGCCTGAGCCGATCCCCCAGCTTCTCTCCAACCATCAGAGCCTCGCTCTTCCCCAAGTTCACCTTTGCAGAAGAGATAAAACCAAAGTCATTTACAGTATCAGATAAAATATGGATGTATTTTTGTGTATTCACAAGTATAATAAGATCATCTGCATACACAGATAATTTAAACAATATAATCCACACAGGGAAACACAGACCTTTTAATACCTTCCTTAGCTTATGGAGCAGAGGCTCGATGGCCATATAGTACAACATACCAGAGAGAGAGCAACCCTGCCTCACCCCTCTCTTAATGTTAAAAGGAGCACTCAGCCCACCATTTATTTTAAAAAGACTCGCCATGTCTGTATAGAAAACCCTGATCATGACTATAAAGCCTGGGTTGAACCCTAAAGCAGCCAGAGTATGCCATAAGTACTGGTGTTCAACCCGGTCAAAAGCCTTATCCTGGTCTATGGAAATAAGACCAGTCTTTATTGCCAATAAACTGGAGAGGTCCAAAACATCTCGAATCAAAGTGACATCGTCACTTAAGAGCCTGCCGGGCACACAGTCAGTCTGGTCGGGATTGATGACGGACGCCATTACCTCCCTTAAATCTGAGGACCAGAGCTTTGGACAGGATTTTGTAATCCGTGCCCAACAGAGAGACCAGCCTCCAGGACTTTAAGTCTTGTAGGTCTCCCTTCCTCGGCAGTAGGGTGATGACGGCCCTCCTGCAGCTCAGAGGTAGCCTTCCTTTATGTAAACTGTCGTTGACTACCTTGAGCATATCCTCTGCTAAGATGTCCCAGAAGGACTTAAAGAAATCAGCAGGAAGGCTGTCTATCCCTAGAGCTTTGCCGCTCTGCAGGCTCATGCTGGCTGTGTGCAGCTCTTCCTTTGTAATGTGTGCAGCTAGCTCCGTATTGTTGCTCCTGCTTACCTGAGGTAGACCATTCAGAAAACTGCTGTGCACATCTGGATTACTTGACCACTCACTCTTAAAGAGGTCTCTATAGAAACCGGAAGCACACTTCCTGATCTCAGACGAGTCTGAGACTTCAGAGGCGCTACCTGTTCGTAAACAGTGAATGGTCTTCCTTTGTCCATTTTTCTGCTCCAACCCAAAGAAGAACTGGGAGGGGGCATCCATCTGCGAGATGTTCATAAACCTGGACCTGACCAGAGCTCCCTGTTCTGAGATGCCCAGCAGGTTGGCTATAGCCAACTGCTTGGTCTTGTGGGAATCTAAATGGCCTCGATTTCCTGTAGAAGCTACTAAAGACTGTAATTCTTCTACCTGTCTCTCCAGATCCCTCATTGTCCTCCACCATTGGGCAGCCTCTGGCCTTTAGTGGATTCTAGGAAGGTTTTTATATTTCAGAGGGGGGGTATAGACTGTGCGCCTCTTCCTGAGAGGAGAGAGCGCTCCCCTGGCTGGAACTCACCCAGCGGCTTGCCTTGCAGGCTTTGGCAATGCTGTGCCCAGACCCTGAACTCTTCCTCTTTTGTGTCATTTTTAACATTTCGTCATCGCTCATGCCTTCATCCAGCTCCTCACACAACATTTCAGCACTGCTCTGTAACAGGTTCCCCTCACTTTCGTTCTTTTCAGTCGGGGTTTTATCTATTTCAATTGGCTCTGGCTGGCTGTTTTTTTACTTGCCTGCTTAGAGACATTGTTTACAGGGGGGCCTCCCCCTGGACTCCCACCTCCGGGAGCGGACTCTCCGGAGCTTCGGAGGCTACCTGAACTACCTCAGTCTCCGGTGCCTCGGGCTAGGTTGCGTAAGCTACCCGCCAGCTGCCGCAGCCGGCCGCTGCGCTCCACCCTTCCCCTGGCAGGAGCATGCCGAGTGCCCCTCCTCCCAGCACTAAAAACACTTCATCGTCTCTGATGACACAAAAACCATATAATTAAACCCCTCAATTTTAAAGGAGAAGGACATGTTCAGCTCCTTAGTGTTGTCTCTGAGGACCATGAACACTTGCCTTCGGTGACTCACGACGTGCCTCAGTTTGGTTGGATTTACTCCCAAGAGACACCATTTTTATCTGGGACACAATCTGACCGTATGGGGAGAGTTCTTTGAGCAGAGTCTCGTTTATAATGAAAGGAGGTGCATTAGAGATCATCACCCTGGTGGCTGGGTTAATGAGTGGGAGAACAGGGTTGAATGTATCGTGGATCACCACTCCTTTCTCCACCACCTCGCTCACCTTCGCCTTGATGTTCAGAAACATGACATCCGGGAGGCCGACTTGTCCGAGTCAAACCCGACCACCTCTTCCACAGCCAGCGCGGCTAGCTGCCGTTTTATCCACCCGAGGGCGCAACTGCCCGCCACCCAAGTGGTACTCCAGATACCGAGCCTCCCTCCGTCCAACTGCACACTTCCTCTGGTTGGCCGTGAGTCCGGCCTGTCTCAGATACTCCAGCCATCGGCTGCACGTGCTCCGCCCAGCCCTCACTGTGAATGATGACATCGTCCAGGTAGCGGGCTGCGTATGCAGCGTGTGGACGCAGTACCCCCTCCATGAGGCGTTGAAAAGTGGCCGGAGCCCCAAACAACCCGAACGGAAGTGTGATGAAATGGTACTACTCGTACGGAGTCGAAAAGGCCATTTTCTCCTTGGACTCTGAAGACAGGGGAATTTGCCAGTAGCTCTTGGTTAAATTCAGCGTGGTCAAAAAATGTGCAGTACCTAGCCGATCCATGAACTCGACCAGGGGCATTGGATATGCTCTTCTATTACCCCCATCTCAAGCATAGCTGGCAATCTTCCTGAACAACTTTTCTTTTATGTTCAGGAAGCCGATAGGGTCATGAAGGTACAGTCACCCGAGGGCATGGGTCGGCAACCTGCGGCTCCGGAGCCGCATGCGGCTCTTCAGCCCCTCTGTCATGGCTCCCTGTACAGTGCATGCTGCGCATATTTTTCGTGAACGGTGAACTTAACGAATCAGTTTTCATATGATGAACGTGAGTGAACGTCACGTTCACGTTCATTTTTTAAATCATCTTCATCGTATCAGGCTGTCATGAAATACCGGGAGCGGGTGAATGTGTGTGTGTGTGTGTGCGCGCACCCACAGGCCCGGGGCTCCGCCCCCGCCCCCCTCACTCGCTCAGAGACAAAGTGAGATCAGAGCTTGTTCATGTGAAGCTCAGTGACTGACCCGCTGCTTCTTAACAGTGGAAACAGTGAAAACACTGAGGTTCTCTGGTCTCAGCTGCTCAGAGATCAGCGCCGCAGCTTCTTGATCAGAGCAAAAGCTGCATTTGGTTTGTGGTGAGCTTCATTTTCTGTGTCCGCCTCCAGATTGACCTGCTCTCAAGTTTTGTTTTAATATTTCGTCAACTAAAATATGCGTCACATCCTATTGCGTTCCGGCGCTCTTCCCTGCAGGTCGCTAATCTAGAGTTTCCGACCCCCGTCCTCGGTAAACTAACCATGGATAAATGCCCAAAAAGAAAAGTCTGGGAGGAAAATAGTGAGTTGGCTCGATGTTGGCTTACCTGTATGCTTGATATGTGAAGAGGAATTAGCAAACAAACAAAAATGTAATTTTTAAGACATTTCCAGAGCAAGCACACAGCTTCTGCTGAAAAGTACCAGGCTGGAGATGAGCAAAAAAAAACTATTCATAAAAGTTTGATGTTTTCCTTTTTTGTAACAGGTAAAAATAGCAGTTAAATGTCAACAGTTTTTTTTATTGTCGTTCTATAATTAAAAAAATAACAGTTCAAAGGGAGAGAATCCTTTTGAGGCCAGAGGGCACTTTCCGCACTGCAAACAACAGAGGATCAAGTCACTTAGCCCAATTGCGCTCGTCTTCGTGAATGAACTTACGGAACATGGGTTTTAAAGTCTTAATCAACCGCTCGACCAGACCATCAGTCTGTGGGTGGTACACGCTGGTCCGAATAGATTTAAATCCCAGGAATCCGTAGAGTTCCCTTAGTGTTCGGGACATAAACAAGGTGCCTTTGTCAGTCAGGATCTCTTTTGGGATCCCGACTCGGGAGATGACCTGAAACAGTGCCTGCGCAACACTCTTTGCAGACATGGTGCACAGCAGCACTGCCTCTGGATATCACGTTGCATAATCCACCGGGACCAACACAAAGCAATACCCACGTGCAGTCTGGTGAAATGGCCCGATGAGATCCATACCAATGCGTTCAAATGGAACCTCCATTAATGGTAGCGGGCGCAATGGCGCTCTCGGGAATGGCTGGTTGGTTCACCAGTCGACATTCACGGCAAGATGCGCACCAGTGGCACACCTCCCCGCGTATGCAAGGCCAATAGAATCTAGTCATTATCCGGCTTAGTGTTTTATCATACCCCAGGTGACCAGCCATTGGGTTAAAATGAGCCGCCTGGAAAACCATTTCCCGATGGCTTTTAGGCACCAGCAACTGGGTGGTTTCTCCTCCCACCTGAGTGTCATGACTCACTCGGTATAGCCTGTCCCTGATCAATAAAAAATATGGGAACGTCTGCGCAGCTTGAGGGCGCACCATGTGACCATAAATTCGTATCACTTGATCAAAGGCTGAACGTAGAGTCTCATCACAAGACTGTTCGAGTGGAAAATCTTCCATATAGTGTAATTCGGGTTCCTCCCCCCTGTCTGCAGTGTCGGACAATCTCGCGTCACCTCTTAGCGCAGCGCACACGTCATATGTCCCTGTCTGTCATGAGCACAGAATGAAACCCCGGCCAATCAGTCCCCAGGATTAGGTGGTGCGTCAGGTGGGAGCTAACCGCAACCTTTGTTCTATTATTTTTCCCCTGGTGTCTAATTTCCACTGTCACCATCGGGTATCTGTGAATATCCCCATGCACACACTTCATATTTACCCAACAAGCCTCCACCAAAGCCAAGAGGTGAACCAGGTTCTGGTGAATCATGGACCGCAAGCAGCCCGGGTCCACCATAGCCTGGTGTACACCCCCCTGAATTATTACCGGGATTCTGTATGGCACTCCTGCACCGGGGGAGGGTGTTGCAGGGCCGGCAACCCTCCTGTAGCTGACACTGACCATCCCCCACTACCACAAACATCCTGTGGACCTACGAAATATTTCTGTATAAACTGTAATCTAAAAGTGGATATCCTACTTTGAATGTGCACCAGCCTTTGCCCCCCTTCCTCCTTTGGTAAAAACAGTACACACTGGGGCACCTCCCTTAGATGGTTTGCCAGTGCTTTGGACAGGATCTTGTAATCCGTGCATAACAGCGACACAGGACGCCAGTTTTTGATCTCCTTTTTTGGCAGGAGAGTTATTACCGCCCTCCCGCAGCTTATCGGCAGCACCAAGTCTATAAAACAGTTAAAAGATCTTTGTCCCCATCTCTTTCCAGAACTCTTTAAAAAACTCTACAGGAATGCCATCGATGCCCGGTGCCTTCATAAAGATTTGACCATAAAACAGGTCTAATCTCGCCATGGAAATGAGATTCCCTCGGCAATGAGTCCAGGTGTATTGTCTTTTATTGTCATTCATTCTTCTCCACACATCACACAGATCATGGGCCTGCAGCAGCTGCCTCAGTGCACTCTGTGATGCTCTGTGGGGCTCCAGGTGGGTCTTGTCTGAAACACAATCTTCTGTACAATTAAAATCTCCTCCTAAAACTAAAAAATCATCTTCTTTAACTTTGTTTAAATCCGTGTCTAAAACCTTTAAAAACAAACTGTCGGGTCTTGAGACCGGAGTATAAACATTCATAAAAACAAAATAAAACTGCTCGATCTTTGCCCTCACCACCAGTAGTCTGCCCTCCACCATCTCCTCCACTTCTAAAGACTCTGGTGCGAAGCTCCTGGAGAAGATGATTTTCTGTTGTCTAATTATTTGAACAATTTTCTTTAGTCTATATATCTCCTAGTCAGTGTAATTCCTCTGCCCTTGCTGCTCATGTGACGCCGGGCAGAGTTTGAAAACTGTTCTTTATCAGAAAAATGATCTTCTACTTTCAGTCCCTTCATGTTCTTTGTTTTTTGGAGAAACACTTTCATATTCCCCGCACTGTAGCTTCTTGAGTTCTTCTAGCTTCCTGCCCTGAAGTCGGAGGATTCACTGTCAGCAGGGTCGGTCTCCATGCTGGACTCAAACTCTGCTGCTCCTCTCCCTCCTTTCTTCACTGTCCCTTTTTTACCTTCCACTTTTGCTCCTGGTCTTTCTTTTCAGATGAGGAACTTTAAGCACCTCCTGATCAGCCTCCATGTCAATATCGCTTAACTGATCTACCTGTTGGACCCCCCATGTCCCCTCCTGTCTTTCCTTGCTCACCTGATCTACCTGTTGGACCCCCCCTGTCCCCTCCTGTTCTTCCTTACTCACCTGACCTTTCTTTGGGACCTCCCCTGTCCCCTCCTCATTCACCTGACCTTCCTTTGGGATTTGCCCTGTCCCCCCCTCATTCACCTGACCTTCCTATGGGATCTTCCCTATGCCTACCGCTGAGCTATGAAGGGGTGATGACTCAGATGCAGAGACAGAGAGAGACGACTTGCTTGGATGGAATCAAAAAGGTTTCTTTACTTGAGACAGGCAGAAAGCTCCACACGGTTAGAACAGCAACTCAAAAAACCTCCAGACAACTAAAAACCCAGTCTGGGCAATGTAACAGTGTCAACTAAGGATGTCAGAAAAAACGGGTAACTAAAGGATCTCAAGAACAAAGACGTTGGACAGAGTCACTTTTACCGCCGGTTTGGCGAGAGGCAGAACAGATACGAACGTATCGTTCACTTCAATCCCATTCGCCACCACTTGTTCACCTTTCCATGCTGTCTACAAAAATGACAACCACGTTGTTCATCCTTGCTGTCGACTTCACACTGCTGTGCCCGACCACCCTCCCCACGGCCAGGCTACACTCCTCCACGGAGCACGGGAACGCCGGGGCGGTCTTAATGCAGTGCTTCCGGGTTAACCTGGTGAGGTCCAAGGCGTTTAGCACGCTGGCCCACGGCGGACTGCAAACACTCACACACACACCACCTAATATCTCCTCCGTGTACACCGCAGCACCACAAACACTATAACCGACAATACACTATAAATATATATATAAACAGAATTACCAACAAATACAACAAAATCGCACAAAACGCCCTTTTACCGCCACCAGCTCTCAGCTCACACACACCTCACCACACCCCAGAGAGAGAGAGAGAGAGAGAGAGAGAGAGGACTGAAGAAAGGGAATGAGGAGAATACAGAAGGTGGATAGGGACAGAAACTGAATGAAAGTGAAATGACACAGAGAAAAGCACAGCGGAAGAGAATATTACATCAATAAGTAGTTGATAATGGACACATATTGTTGAGACAATGAAGACATACTGCACAAATTACTAACCATTATGTCAAAAAGTAACTCAGTAACTCTTTTGGGGAGGCAGATCAAGATTTGAGTATGCTATGATCAAAATAAAAATACAACATAAATTAATAAAGACAATTGGTAAAGTATTAATTAAGGGGCTTTGGTGTGAACTACTCAAAAGATAATTTGATTATTGTATAATTTTGGCTGGTTACTTCCATTGTTTTGGCCATTACAGCTATGAATAAAGGAACACAGAATGAAACCGAAAATTTGAAATCATTCTTCCTCTAGCTCATTTCCTTTGCCTCCCGCTCTCTCTTTCTCTCTCATAACTATTCTTTCCCCTCTGTCTCTCTCAGTATTACCATGCAGCCATAAGTTGAGTGGCTCTGATACTCACTCAAGTCTGACATTGCAACTTTTTTCTTGTATTGTTTGAGTCCCAAAGAAGAATAAAATTGTAATTTTGCAGCCATGAAATGCGGCCACACACACACACACACACACAAACATATGTGTGTGTGTATGTGCGTGTGTGAGACTTCCAACCTTTAGTACTGCAAGACTAACCATCCAATTTGTCTTTGGTATCGAGAATATTTCTCTCGCTCTTAAAAATGTGAGCACACACACACACACACACATTTTTCAAAACAGACACCAATAAAGCTCCCTAACCGTTGTGGTCAAAAAAAGTAACAGCGAACAAACACATGCATGTACACGCATATTTGGGTGCACAAAGGCAGGGCAATCAGTATGACTAAAAGCCTGTGTGTTGCAGTGAAGGCTCTATCAATCATTCCTGAAGTTGAGAGCAGGACGAGACCCCTAGTAGCCTTTGCAAATATGTGTTTGTGCAGCAGTGTACAGTGCACAAAGGTAGTAAATAGTGGACGTTTGTGACGGAGTGCAAGAAGGTGGAGGGATTACTCATCCCCGACAACCCTGTGTTTGTGTGTGTGTGTCTGTGTGTGTACATTTGCAGCCTCTTTCTCTAAGTAGGCTCTCTGGACTATTTATTCCACTCATTGGCCAAATTACATAAGACAAACAGGATTTTAAGTTGAGAGGACTCTCCATTATATTTCAATTTCAGCTCACATATATGATTCATGAGTCGAGGACGTGGCACTGCTTTACCAGCTGTGGCTTCTCTTACTTTTCTCAATCAAAGATTAGAGGAAGCAGCCAACTGGCAGAGGTCTTGGAAGACGCTCCTCCCCTCACAGTTATCGATAAAAGATATTATATGAGGAGCGGGCGGTGCTAATGAGGGACGCACTTTGTCATGGAAAACCAATAAAATGTATATATTCCTTGTGCGGTTACTCTCTCAGACTCCCCTAAAAATCTGAACCAATGAATGGTGTAAAACAGTCAAACTTCACAATTCAGTACTACATAGTTCCCATTCTTTTCAAATGTTTCCAATAATCACTTACTGACAGCTATAGCATGTGTAGTGGTCAAAAGTTTGGGGTGATAGTTAAATGCCAATCGGGTGCACCACATACAGTGGGTACAGAAAGTATTCAGACCCCTTTAAATTTGTTACTGTTTCATTGCAGCCATTTGCTAAAATCAAAAAAGTTCATTTTATTTTTCATTAATGTACACTCAGCACCCCATCCTGACAGAAAAAAACAGAAATGTAAACATTTTTGCAAAGTTATTAAAAAAGAAAAACTGAAATATCACAAATTGCTCAGTATTGAGTAGAAGCACCTTTTTGAGCTAGTACAGCCATGAGTCTTCTTGGGAATGATGCAACAAGCTTTGCACACCTGGATTTGGGGATCCTCTGCCATTCTTCCTTGCAGATCCTCTCCAGTTCCGTCAGGTTGGATGGTGAACGTTGGGTTTACATCAGGGCTCTGGCTGGGCTAGTCAAGAATGGTCCCAGAGTTGTTCCGAAGCCACTCCTTTGATATTTTAGCTGTGTGCTTAGGGTCATTGTCTTGTTGGAAGGTGAAGGTGAACCTTCGGCCCAGTCTGAGGTCCAGAGCACTCTGGAAGAGGTTTTCTTCCAGGATATCTCTGTACTTGGCCGCATTCATCTTTCCTTCAATTGCAACCAGTCGTCCTGGCCCTGCAGCTGAAAAACACCCCCTTAGCATGATGCTGCCACCACCATGTTTCACTGTTGGGATGTATTGGGCAGGTGATGAGCAGTGCCTGGTTTTCTCCACACATACCGCTTAGAATTAACGCCAAAAAGTTCAATCTTGGTCTTATCAGTCCAGAGAATCTTATTTCTCATAGTCTGGGAGTCCTTCACGTGTTTTGTGGCAAACTCTATGCAGGCTTTCATATGTCTTGCACTGAGGAGAGGCTTCCGTCGGGCCACTCTGCCATAAAGCCCCGACTGGTGGAGGGCTGCAGTGATAGTTGACTTTGTGGAACTTTCTCCCATCTCCCTACTGCATCTCTGGAGCTCAGCCACAGTGATCTTTGGGTTCTTCTTTACCTCTCTCACCAAGGCTCTTCTCCCACGATTGCTCAGTTTGGCTGGACGGCCAGCTCTAGGAAGAGTTCTGGTCGTCCCACACTTCTTCCATTTAAGGATTATGGAGGCCACTTGTCTTAGGAACCTTGAGTGCTGCAGAAATTCTTTTGTAACCTTGGCCAGATCTGTGCCTTGCCACAATTCTGTCTCTGAGCTCCTTGGGCAGTTCCTTCGACCTCATTTTTTCTCATTTGCTCTGGCATGCACTGTGAGCTGTAAGGTCTTATATAGACAGGTGTGTGCCTTTCCTAATCAAGTCCAATCAGTTTAATTAAACACAGCTGTACTCCAATGAAGGAGTAGAACCATCTCAAGGAGGATCAGATGAAATGGACAGCATGTGAGTTAAATATGAGTGTCCCAGCAAAGGGTCTGAATACTTATGACCATGTGATTTTTCAGTTTTTCTTTTTTAATAAATTTGCAAAAATTTCTACATTTCTATTTTTTTCTGTTAAGTGTACTGAGTGTACATTAATGAGAAATAAAATTAACTTTTATGATTTGAGCAAATGGCTGCAATGAAACAAAGAGTGAAACATTTAAAGGGGTCTGAATACTTTCCGTACCCACTGTATATCCAGAATAAACGGGACGGGGCACTGATGATACTAAAAATAGACAATTTATTCAATTCTGACACATGATTTAAAAATACTGATAAAACAGCACAAGATCATGTGCAAAGTATGGAGTACTGGCATGTACTTGATATAAATAACAGATTAAATAGAGTTAAAGTTAAAGGCTGAAGACCGAAATTAACAAAGCTAAATTATCAAGCGTAAAAACGTGCACAGCACACTTTAAGAATCCTTACACTGGTGTGATTGCACCAGCGGATTATCACTGCAAGCGATATTATACCATGAAGTAACAGAAGAGGGTCTCTAGTTTACGAAGCCAATAAATCACCAATATTCAAGCCATTACACCAGAATTGCACTGTACCCATCAACCATATTGCACGTTGCCCGTTGAACAAACCAAGAACAAAATAAAATAAAACATATTAATCAGAAATTAATCTAATTCTAAACAAGGCCAAATAATATAAATCAGTGGTTCTCAAAGTGGGGGGCGCGAACATTCTCAAGGGTGGGCGCGATGTCACAGAGGGAGAAAGAAAAAAGAAAAGAAACAGCCGCTCGTTCCTCTATTGTTCAGATATTAATTGCTTAATAAACAGTATTTTTAAAGAGTCCATCCTTCCTTAGTAATACCTTCCTGCACTTGCATGTTAAAAACAATCATATTTTCGCTGCCCTTTGTCCTGAAGACATTCTGATCATTTGCATTGCTAGAAAACATCCTGAATCAATGGGAAATGTGTACATTTTACCGATATATCATTTTAGCTTGCCTAGAGGGGAGCAAATGTTAAAAATGTCCCACATTACCCTGCTCTCCCCTATCCAACACGTTGTTAATCTTGCTCTTGCAGATGTCTTACAGAGCCTGTTGACTGTACTTGTAATCCGACGCACACAGACAAGACGAACACGACAAACTTTCAGACAAACACTTATTAAATAAACAAAACACTGCATTTTCGGAAGAGTGAGTGGTCGCTGCGTCTACACGCGCCGCCATGGTATATCTATCTATCTATCCTTATATGGTGGTGTAGTTGAGGGCGGCGGTGTCGGGCGGCGGGGGGGAAGTGCCCCGACTACCCCTGACCAGCTTTGGGGGGGCCCAGCTTACAATAGTTTGAGAACCCCTGATCTAAACGAAATCTTAATGTGGGGAAAAACCAGTAACCGTGAATATCCTGCCCGAAGGCAGCCCTATAAAATAGACATGTTGTATTAGGTCACACAAGTATTAAACAAGGTTATCAAAATGTTTCAAAACATTAACAAAAATAAAACACATCATAATGCCATACCTTTAATTCATTCTAATAAAGTAGAGACCCACACGGTCATTATTGTCTTGACGACAAGTACTAAAGCAGGAAAAGAGAATTACACTCAATGTCACAGACAAATAATAGTATAGACTCTGGACACATCACAAAATCTTGCTTAGGCACAATTTTGAAAACAGGGCCCGTTTTTTTAAACCACTACACACAATTAGCACAAACACAGACTCAATTAGCAGAACACCTCAGATCCTTTGCAAAATTAAACACTGTACACTAATTTATAAAAAACTTATTTTGTTACCATATGAAACACACATGTTTCACATGACTTAATTTGAGTTTGAGCCAGTTACACACTGCTGTTGCTAACCTTTAGCAACTACAAAAGACAAATGCTGATGAAATATATAATATTTCGCTCCATATATACCCAAATCAGTCAACATTTCAACATGGAGAATAACAACAAAACATGTCCCAGTTTTCATTTAACCAATGTTTGGTGAATTCTGTCTTATCACATGTGTCCACTACACTACTACAGTATGTGTGCATAACACTGTTAGCTCAGCAAATATCAGACCAACAGACAATTCCATATCCAGTACATGTTAAAATGACAGATGCAACTGTATATCTGCAAAGATTCGACTGAACTCTTAGTACAGCCTCCCTCACCGTCAATCTGTGATTCACGATATGGTAGTGTTGCGCGGATTTCAATTGATAAATTTGGTCCTCTTCTTCTTTGAGCACTTTGTCCTCCTGCTTCTGGTCTTCCTCTTCCTCCACCTCTACCTCTGGCACGGCCTCCGCCTCTTCATCCTTCTCCTTCTCTGTGGATTCTCCTCTCACCCTCACTCTTCACTGCATGAAAAGAAGATCTGTGTCACTAAGTGTCACAGGAAATTTTGGGCGAATTTTTGGTTAATGGCAGCACAGAAAACTGTAAGGGAATTGACGCGGGATACCAGTTTCTCGCAGTTTTACAAGCCTGAGAATGTTGGGAGGTGATCCCTCTGCTCTTAAGCTTGGGGGAAAATTTCACATGCAAATGACAATGCTCTGAGCTTTACAAATGCAAATCAGGATAGTTTCCCTCAGTGCAGATAAAATCTTTTTCTAAAAGGTACCAACTAAACTATCTGGCGTAAGTACATCAGGCTTAAAATAAATACAAAACCGGAAATTGTTTCCCTTAAGTAAGTAAATGTGCTATAATGAATTACATTTTATACCATGAGCAAAGGTCAATGTTGTGATTTTTTTTTTTTAAAGTGCACTTTATTTAAAAAAAAATTGTATTATCCAAAACAATGAGGTTTCAGTAAGTCTGTTTCTCTGGATAGGAGTGACAACCCACCTCTTCAATCTTAATTGCCCATGAACACTATCCTAAATCTCAACCACTGTGCAGATTGGCATGATTATAGTTACTTTTTCACTTGTGTTGGTTAAATGCACAGTGGATGTGTTAACCACACATCTACCAGCTATCCGCTCAACAGGAAGAAATTATGCTGGGTATTATGAGTCTGTGCCCTGTAAGTTCCAAACTTCTATTGGCTCTCCATAAAAAAATCTTTCCTCCCAAAATACTGGCAAATACAGCACCATATTAATATGTCCATGGCAAACTAAACTGTTGACTCTGCTGAAATTCCCTCATAATCTTATTAAACTTTCTCAGTATTCCATTTAAACACTGAACACTTTTATCTAAAGCGACTTACAATAAGTGCATTCAACTATGAGGGTACAAACACAGAACAGCAAAAATAATGTAAGTACAATTACTTAACACCAGAAAGAATAAACAGGTCCTCAGTCACATACTCATCCCATATAAAAGTACAATTTAAAAGCTGTTATAACTCATGTTACTTTCCAGCCGCCTGTACTATGACGTACTAAGACCCACTATGAGCCAGTATGAAGGAGCTTCAAGTACATCCAACCGGACCTTGCATCAGCATTGAGGAGTTCAGGAGTCGGCAGAGAAGAAAGAGGGTAAGGTTAGATTCATTAAATCATTTTTCAGTAACATGTATAGGTGTATGTTGTCATTGAACTGTGCTAATTGTACTGATTGTGTTTACAGCTGATTGAAACGGAACAGATGACATGGATCCATCCTTCCACAGCCATGAGCTCACCGACCTGTGTGCCACACTTCAAATAAGACTAGAAGCTACACTGGATCTCACAGCTACACACCACAGACGTCTACACACTGGGGCAGATTCGGAGTCCCACAAAGAACATATGACCCAGAGGCTGCAAAGAGACATTTCAAGTTTCACCTGATTAGTTTTTCACTGGCTAGGCCAGTTGTGTTTGTACAATATTTGTGCTGTATGTAAATAAAGCTTTGACTCAACATATACCTCGTTCATGTTTTTTTCCCTGTACAATATGTTCACATAAAACATCAAGCATCACATGAATGAATGTATAGTCTTAATTAACTGCAGTGCTTTTGGTAAAGGCTTACTAATAAATTATAATATATATATATATATTATTAGTAACAACTATATATTAATTTGTATTATTAATATTGTGTGGGAGGGGCTTACCCACTTGTGTACAGCAATGACCCAGAGTTACCAATAGCAACACTTCTAGCAGCCAATAACAAGTGAATTATCGTTTCAAGGGTCTGTGGTTTCCTCCAATGGTGATTCGAGAGAGGCTCTTAACAGCGGCTTCGCTCCGATTAAGCAATCATGTGTTTGCACACCCGATGGCTGTGTTGAACCAATTGTAATTTGACAGATAGTGCTTTGGAATTGCAAGAAAGTGACATCATGATAAACCTCTGTGTCTATTGTATACAAGTGTGTTTAGTGTTTTGCAAATCAATGTGTGTATTGTTTTTGCAAAAGTGTGAGGCTGACATTGTGCTTATACTGATGCAAATCTGGGCCGATGTCTTGCTCCTTGAGTGTAGGGTTTTGATAATTTCTGATTACTTTAGATCAGAGGTCTTCAACAGGGGGTCCGCAACCCCCTAGGGGTTGATTAGACAATTTTTTCTAATTTTCAAGACAATTTTCCCCACAAATTTAAATGTCTTTAAATAAACATTTACATGCATCCAACATATTGTGAGGCTGATATGACCCTCTGCCTGACAACCTCCATCTGTCCAAGATTAGATAAGTTGTGTGCTACCCATCAGGGTCCGAGATCTCACTAATGTGGGCGTATGTGTGCCATCCACAGATGGCTTGAGGATTCACTGTCTCTTCTACATGCATGTTTAAAATAAAAACATGAATCTGTGAATTACTTTAATAGCTCAGTATGTTTATAAATGGCAAGATGTATGTTTATAAATGGCAGTGGCATGGCCACCCTGTACCTTTCACATGTTTAAATTAAAAACATGAATAAATGAACCCTTGTAATATTTGATAAACTTAATATTGATTGCACAATAACAGGGTAGCTATGTTTATACAAGGCACTAGGCCCAGTTTAATATAAAACACAATTTTATACTGTTTATATATATATATATATATATATAGTAAGGGGTCCCTGCTCCATCTCTTGCCCAGTTTGGGGGTCCTTGACCTGAAAAACGTTGAAGACCCCTTCTTTAGATTTTAGTGTTTTTGCAATCGAAAAAAACTACTATTTTAAAACTTACCGCAACAAACACTGCTTTGCACACACTAAACTACCTTACAGGACCAGCAGTGGAGGGAGAGAAAGAGGGAGAGGGCTACTACCGTTCTTCCTAAATAATCTTCGCCCACTCACCGCATCCTATAGAAATTGTCATTCTGTCAGGTATATTAGAGCTGTGATCTTATATCTACAAAGACATATAAACTTACCTGGGAAAGTAACACTGCTAAAATTATCCTGTTTTAGGTAAAGGTTATATTTAGGATTAACCCCATTACACATGTTAAGAAACCAATAACTGATTTTGGTTTACACAGTGTTTAAGTATACCATGAGTCAAAGATAGATAGTGGAGAGCATCTAAATAGACGTGTGATCTTTTTCAGAAAATATCTCAACCATAATTCATTAGCTCTAATGCAATGCAACTCTGTCTACCCCTGAAACTCCAGAAGTGTGTTGTGGACTAAAACACTTCACCCACCCCTCCATCAGCATAGTGGTGAGAAGATAATGAGTTCATTTTCATTTTTCTACACTTTCCCTTTAAATCCCAGCATGTCAACTATTGCATGTCCCCCTGCTCATAATCAGCATTCCATATATCAGAAATACCTCAGTGTTTGAATTAAATTAAAAATGAAATTATTAGATGAGCTGAGGAGAATATAATGTGTGCAGGTTTTTCATCAAGAAGTCTTATCAAGTTTCAGAGTTTGAGGACAAAATATCTTCTGGAACTTCCCAGGGAGACTTTTCCTTGAAGGCATATTTTCTACGAGACAGTTGCTGTTCACCTAATGTGTGATGCATCGCCTCTCGGCTTTCAAGCGCGTTCAAGCAACATATAATGTGTGAAACAGAGTGTGTGTTTTTGTGTCTTTTAAGCAAGCAAAACTTGCTTGAAAGCTCTACATATCTGGCGTGTGTATTTATCAGCCACGAACAGCTGTACAGGAAATGTGTATTTCTTGCATACTGTTTGTCTGTTTTATCTTACCTTTTAACACATTTTAACTGACTTAAATAGCATGATACATCATGCTTACTTTTGAGTGCATATATATGAATATATAAACATTTCTTGTTCAAGGTAGCCTTGGTTAAAACTGCAGTGGCATTAAGCTGAGAAGCTACTGTATGAATTATTTCTTCAAAATATGGCTTATTGCAGAGGCGACAGCACATCCAAAGCATCAAAAATGAAGTCAGTCATTCAGTCAATTATTGGAGATCTAGCTCCTACTATTATTTCATGCACAGTTACACATGCGGGGATGTCTGTGCAGCGTGACAAAAGGGAATTATCTGATCATAGACGCACATACAGAAACATTATATGAAGATTGAAGGAGCAAGAATGAGAGAAGAATATCAGAAAGGGTTAGAAAGATAAAGATTTTCAAATCGTGCATCCACACAGGTTCTAATGGCAGAAATAAAAGAAGCAGAAACTAAGTGATAAAATAATATAAGATCAATCTCCGTCCTTCCACTATTAATTTATTCACACAGACATGTCATTGTATGTAGAAGACATGACTAGCATATAAATAAAATAGGATGGATAGGAGAGAATATGTTAAGAGGCGAATGGAAAGGTAACAATAGAAATACACTATATTCAAAAACAGTATGTGAATAAATGAAATGCAAACATGCATAGAGAGAGAGGCACAAAAGAAGAGGGTTCTTCACTGAAACATTTCATTACAAAATGCAAACTCAACTGCACACACTGTACTTAAACTATTCATATTGCTTTGTTGGTTTTAGCACAATTTGTACTTCTACAAGGAAAAGGTAAAAGAGAAAAATTCGAGAAAAAGTACAGTGGCAGACAAAGGCATTCACAAAAACTATTATTTTGTAGCAAGCACAGACATTCTAAGAACTTAAAGCCCCGACAATAAGTTTTTTAACTGGTTATGAAACTGTCGCATTTTAATATTGCTGACTCTTTATGACCTACAACAGCAAATGAGACAATTATGGAGAAAATTTGCTTTTTCTATAAACTATTCTCAATTTCTGTGGACAGGGATGGATTACCAGTGAGTTTAGAGCAACAATTTATGGCAGTCAAGGGGGGGAAGGGAGCCGTGCTAAAGGCTAGGCCAAAGGCTAACCTGTTCAGACCAGCGCTCCTAGTCTGTTCCCCACCAACTTCACATCTATTACAAACAAGTTGAATAAGGTCACAATGAGAATTACGATACATTACCTCATTACTATGCATCCTGCAATCAGCTGTGTGCAATGGTGTGGTTTGATATTCTTACCAACTTTAACCCCCTATACATTGAGTGACTTGGTATCGTCTCAGTTGGGATGTTCCATTTGCCCACAATAAGAGGAGGGGTGAGTATGGATTTCCTGTACTTTTATATATGTAGTCGATACTCAATGGTTATGTCTCTACAGACAAATACATTTTTAAATTATGAATATGTTGAGTATGTGATCTTTGAACCAACTTTGAAAATCAACGAAAAGGAAAAGTTCCTTGTTTAAGTTATTTTAGTTTTCTGTGAGTCTACCAATTTTCTCACTTAAACTAAGAAGTTCCAAAAAAGTTCAAACTATCCTATGACATTTTTTATCTTAGACAAGGTGGATAACTTGGGGTATTGTTATCAACAAAATCTGACAAACTAAAGTAGAATCAAATTTAGATCTTGAATTGTATAAAGAACATGCATTTAAACTGTCACTAAAGCTTCCCATTCACTGCAGAGATACTCAGAATAACACATGACACACTTCATGTGTACATTGGTTTAAACCATGGAAACATGGCTCATGTATTTGTGGCTATTCAGCAACATACTCTTTTTTTTAATGAAACATTTTTGACTTTATGATCCATCATAAACAGATCCCTGTCATCCATGTGTGTGTGTTTGTGGAATCAAAATGTCTTTGAAAGTAGCCTGCAAATCAAACCAGTCAGTGAGTCTTCCTCTCCCATTCCCACAGATTTCCCTCCTTCCTGGAACAGGTCGGGCCATCAAAATAATTTATCTAAAACGGGCTTGGCAAGATGGCTGCCAGTGTTGCTGTTATTGGCTGTAAGTCTATCGAATTGACGCATCGGCAACAGTTAATAATGATAATAACTAATAGTTAATAGTAACCAGGAAACTTGGCCTGGAAATCTGCTACTTCACCCTTCCTTAATTCACAGAGCACATGAAGTGCCTTTACATTACTAACATAAAAGCTCATTTAACTTTTCCAGACTAGAGGCAAAGCATTCATTGTATCACCATCCAGCCCCACACTGCCCTTTTTCATGTCATGACATGGAACATAAGAATAATTCTATTGTCACTTTAAGAATTTAAAGCAACACTATGTAACTTTTACTTAGCAACAGCGCCCTCTGCAGCCACATGTGGTGAATAATTCTGTTGGGCTCAGTGTCCGAGTGATTAAGTTGTTTTCATTTAGAGAAAAAAATTACCCCCACAAACTGCACTGAAACTTAAAGATGGATATTCCTCATGATCTACTGCTTCCTGAACTGAAAGCACTGATGTTCTAACAAATACACCAAACACTGTTTGGAATTCTTCATATTTAAAAAAGTTTCCTCATTGGATATCAGAGATGACATTTTTGTTTTAATAACGTCTAAGTTTGAAGGTCCAGCATTACTTTTGAAATTGCTGAGCCTGTTTCTCTGCAACTATCAGTTACACACTTCTCACAGGTGATTGTACATGGCAACGTTACATGGTGCAAGTCAGTGTACCATTTGAAATTTGAAGCTACTATTATAAGTAAAAAAGTTGCATAGTGTTACTTAAATAAAGAGAACTCCAGCAAAGACTACAAGACGCGTTGCAAGTGATATGATGAATAGCAGGAACACAGAAGGGGAGGTGAAAGTCATCTTGCAAGTCTGATGATCCTGTAGTCTCACCATAGGACATTCCTCAGGAAAAGACAGTGTGGCTGAGAGAGGGGATATAATGACCGCGGGTAAAGAAAACACTGTGTTAGCTGAACTAAACACTTACTGCAAAGCCCAAAGCCCTAAAAGTAGGTAAGTTTAACTTGTGCCTGTATATGTTGCATCTTTGCACCTTCTCAGCCACTTACACCTTTTACTTCTAGATAACACAAGCACAGGAAGCATTATACAACAGAACTAGTCCTTGTTTTGGTCATTGGGAGGAGAACTTCATAACAAGCTAACATTGTCCCCAAAGCTGAGGGGAAGTTTAATTATTTTTTGTGTTTTTTTTAGTAAAGTCACCTTTTACATTTGACATCATTTGAATCACTTTTTTATATAAATTACGGACATGAGCAGCTTTAAATTAAGAGGCTGAGAGCAGGGGCAGTACCTTAGCTTGAATTGTCTTTTACTGAAAACTATTTATTAAAAGCGTGACACGTGTATATCTGCTTTGCTCGATACAAATACAACTGACATTAAAACAGCCAGACCGCTTGCAGGTCTGAAATCCTGAAATGTGACATTTTGGATCGAGTAGCACAGATATGTGCTGTTTTTCCAAAGGTTACACATGAAATGCGACATTCACCTTGTCTCTGTGGGTAGCCTTACTCAAACGAAGAAAAGAAAGTCAGAAGACTTCCAAGCTTTGGAAATTTAGCACTTATTTACATGTGGGCATAAGGAAATGGTTCCTCCATTTCTGAGTAACACATGAAAGACAAAAAGCTGTGTACAGTGTCCCATGTCAGATGTCTTGCTGTTTTTTCCTATCCTCTAAGATGTTCATGCTGTCTCTGTTTATACATGTATATAAAGTAGTTCAAACTAGCTCAACATGAAGCAGCTCACACTTTGATGCTTCAGTAATTTCAGTAACTGTCAGAGGGACCAAACTAGCACTTTCCCTTTAACACTTTTAAAGGTATTGTTCACCAAAAAACGAATTTGAATGAATTTTTTGGTGAACAATCCCTTTCAGTTAAGGATTTTAATATTTCTACCACCACTGACTACTACCAGAGATGGAAGGAGGCCACTAATGAAATATTCCTGATTCTAAGAGACAGTTTTATTATAGTTGAGGTAAAAGAAGATTTTTCTTTACAAAATGTTCAGCTCCAGAGATGCATGCAAACTAGTTACTGAGCATACAAAAGTATTTGTTTTATGCAGTGTGTGTATTGCTTAAAAATTACTTGAATTAGCACAATATGCCAACAGCAATCTGTGATTATTTATACAGCGCAATGAATTAAACATAATTTAATAAATGTAATCTTTGACAAGTAATCACTAATACAAAGTTTAGGTATTTCAGACCATTTTTTATCTTGTATATTATTATTTATGATATGTCTGGGTCACAGAGGTAACTAATTACCCCATGATACTGCTTAGAAACAACATCAACTAAAAAACAATGACAATCTTTATATGAATGAAAATTCATTAAATTCAACATTTGATTCTGCCAAAGGTCTGAGTCTGTTTATGAATAAACAGAAAGATGGTAGCCCACCGGTAAACAGAATAAACGCAGCCAACAGAGTGTATTGATATATTTAAAAAAAGTTAAAAATATATACTCTGGAGCGACACATGCGAGGTAGTTCAGGAAGGCAACTCGAGCTGCGCGGCGCCGATCATGTGACATACATCATGTGACGTACCTCACTCTCCACAACCATCTATAATACACACCCACCTTATCATGTGGTCTATTTAACCAGAGAGACATTTCCCATCATCCCCTTTGCTCGCACTAGTGCTGCAGTATTGCTACCAGTTGCTTCAGCCCCTCCACCCTCCCAGTTTCCACCTGTAGGCTCCAACGGGGTGTTACAAGTATTTTCTGATCACTCCCATCCTTCCTGTGTAATCATGTGGGGGAGTGATTAAGTTGGAGCCTAGACCCCAAGCACTAAAGACTAAAGACTACTGCTGCAATAAACTTTTGAACGTGAGTTGTATGACTGAAATATATTTATGAACCCTAAGTTGTTCGAAGAGGCAGTCTTTTTTTCAGACCTTGTTTCTTGGCAGGTTGCATTATGCAGCTCAACCTTTCAAAGTTTTTGAGAGAAAACCTATGCACAATATGCTCACTTTCAGCAATGCTAAGGGCTCTGTGACGTCAGGGATGAACCTTGTTCCTGTTGGTCAAGACAAATGGCTTTGAAGAAAAACAGACTTTTACAAAGACACAGACCTAGGCAACAAGCAGAGTCGACCGGAAAAATTCAGTACGGAAATGAATTGAATTCCCTGTTGAGTTATGTTACTCATCCTCATTCCAGTTGGTCATTATCTTTTTCTATTCCTGTTTCATCTCTGGGCCACTGTGTAGCCAATACCACATTGGTGTAAATATACATTTCAAAGGCCATTATTAAGTTTTTTTTTAATTAACTAGGTTACTGCAGCACATGTTGAGAGGATGCAAGCAGTGACTGCACTGCAAGGTATGAATTCCTGCAAAGGAGAAGACTCATGTATTCAATATTTTATGTCAAACTCTATAATCACCTGCCTACATGTAATTGATTCCCAGCTGCATGTCATTTTGGATGGCGATAGAGGGTTAAATATAAAGCGAAAGAACACAAACTCCACTCTTTCTCAGAGTCAGCCTCTGGGGCAGATTTAACCCTGAATGATGTTTCAGAGTCTGTTCAACGTCTTGTTTCAGAAGATTAGTTTGAAATGTTGAGGCACCATCTGCACACTGAGACAATCTGCCCAGATGGAGGGAGATAGAAGCTGGTGTCCAGTGGAGGACTTATACAAAGGATTGTGTCTGCACAGCTGGAGTGGTCCTGCAGAGAGACTAAAACTGTTTTGATTGTGCTGAGGTGGACAGTGGCTCCAGGCAGCAAACACCTGGGATGTTGAGAAAAGAAAGCTTAGAGTCTGCTGTGGGGGCCATGGAGTTTTAGCCCGCAGATGCTATTATGCCTGGAGGGGAGAGCTACGGGTGGTGAGAAATTCAAAGAATAATCCTTAAAACTGCAAGTTGCTGTTTTAACATTTTTTCCAAAAGATATTCTGATCACAAGATTCTTTTAGCAGAAATGGCAGGTGGCTAGCAACTTAGGGATAAGACAACATAGGGAAAGGTCATGCAACAATGAAGGCCAGATTATTTAAACTTTTTATTCTTGTGCTTATGGACTGTATAAATTAACTATTTGAGTTCTGGTCCCTCTTCGAATTCCTGTGATGTAACCCATCACACTGCTGTTTCCAATACAGACACTTTGCTTAAAGCCCTGCTGGACGTGCATGAGTTCAGATTCACTGCAACGGTCATGCTGACTAGAATATTCTAACACAGAGATTTTGGACTGAAATTCAGAGAGGTCCAAAAAAAGAATTTCTGAACTTTCTTTGACAACTTCCTACCATTATTACAAATTAAATGCTGACAACTTGCAACACTGATTAAAAAAATAGTTGGGAAAATATCTTGTGTGCTTTTAATGAGCTCCAATGTAGTTTTACTCTCGCTGGTCAGTCGCCTGCTTCTCCCTCAGAGAGTAGAAACTTCCTCATTTACAGACGGCTTGGAATGTGACTTTGACCTTCGTCAGGGTGGGAGTCATCTTCAATATCCTCCCCTTAGAGTGAGGCTGCAGCCTCCTATTTTAAGGTTCTCTTGGAGAAGAGCCTGACTTTGTTTCCCAACATTCACCAGGGTATGTAGGTAAAGCTAATTGGCTGCATGATTTTCATTTTCTGGAAAGGTCATTCTTCCTATGTGCATGTTCATTATCTGCTATATATATCAAAATGGAACTGTGAAAAAATCTGTAGACCCTCAGAAAAAAGGGCCACAAGCTATTAAATGACTGCCTGCTGCTGAGTTAAGATGTAAAGCTAGTAATGTATTCGACTGAGCACAAAAGTTTTGGATTTCTATAGAGAAGCTTTGGAAAAGAATACCACCATAGATTCAAACAGCTAAGATGAGGTACTTCACTGGGTTGTCTAGCCTCACCCTGTGCGAGGATCCAACATTACACTGATGCTGTAGTGTCTGTTTCCATTAAGAGTAATCAATCTTAAAAATACAAATTCTAACATGAGCCTGTAAACTTTTTGGCTGAGCAAGCTTATTCTTGGGATTTTGTCATCATGAACTGTCTAAGGTTGATCTGCATTTCTCTAAATCTCCTTATTGTTTTGTGGCAATCCAAACACCTCATTGATTTTTATTACCTCAGGGAGTCATATGGTGTACATGCTTGCGCCTGGACAGAGGTCCATTCAGTCTGAGGAACTGAAAACACCCAGGTGTGCAGTTTCACTGTAGTAAAGCACAATAGTGCATGTTAGAAGGAGGAGGTTGACATGAGCACTTGGGTGAGGTTCCCGATGTGCCCTTATTTTAGGAGATCTGGGTAAGCACCTGTACTGGACATGCAGACAATTTGGAAAGAAAGAAAGGTAACCCCATTGGAATTTATTTTCTTATTTATTTCTCTGCTGCCAAAAACTTGCAGCATCATGGCTCCAATGCTTATGACCACAGTCTGAACCTGAGGTAAAAACATGGTGGCAGCTTGTTGAGGGTTAAGGACAGAGGATGTCACACTTTGTTAAGCCCTATGAGACAAATTGGGATTAGTGAATATGGGCTATACGAATAATAAGTCCTGAATGCAGGACTGTGATTTAAGCACGGCAGGAAAAAATACTTTGAAAGCTTTGTTTTGTAAGAATATTGTGTGTATATGATGAGTAATCTGGAATGGCAGGACCTACTGCAGTGAGTTCAGACTAATGATGGATCCAGCCCACATCTAAACACAGTGCCATTGGCTTAACACTAATTTGGGGTAAAGACTGGATGATTCAGTGCAGCAATCCTGTCTTGTTTTAACACCAGCTGCTAACAGCAGCTACAGACAGCTACTGACTGAGAGTTGGAGGAGAAGTAGCACATCTCTGACCCTGAGCCAGTCTAATCAAATCCAAATAATGTCTCTGACTCAAATAGGACTCTGATTGGCTGTCTGCTCTGGTTCTTTACCGAAAGTAGCATTATGTTAATACATTTTTGTTTTCTTCATTTCTCTAACTGTCCTGGTTGTTTAAGTATCATATATTTGTTATTTTTATAATCTCCCCACTGTAACAAGGATGAGTTTTAAACACCTTCATTTTTTAAAGAGCTAATTCCACATGCAGCAGACTGCCAGAGGTGTCAGCATACATTTAAAGACTAGGGACCCATCTTAGTTCAAACAGTCCTAACAGCAGGGTTCCACCAGGGAATTCACTCAATTACCTTCATTAAGGCAAAATGATACTTTGCATTTTGTGCATCATGATTGTCCAGATTTAGACTGTGTATAAAGAGGGATGACGTGTCCCCAACTTCTCCCTTTGTACAAAAATTAGGCTTAAATATCGCGGATACAAGCACCCCCATCTTGTTCATTTTAAGCCAGAGAGTGAGTAGTAGGGATGAAGGCATGGAGCTGCGGCGTTGAGGTCAAGCCCTCGACCAATCCCGAGTCAGTCTCAGCTGTCAATCCTGATGTTTCACCAGAGTTTGTATAGCATCAAATAAGTTACAAAATTGGGGGAAATAATTTTTTACCTGCACTTTGAGGTTTTAGTTTGGCACATGGCCTATTATGCAGCCAGCCACCAGTCACCTTATACAGACTGAGTAACCTCAGAATTTGTGTGTACAAATCGGCTTACTCTTAATAAATTTTCTACAGAAATAGGGAAATATGGAGATTTAATCATTAATCATGTTTATGTTCATTTTATAGAATATTTATTATAATGTATTTCTGTAAAAACGGTTTCTTGTTGTTACACAAAAGCAACCTTTGAATAGTTTCTCAAGGTCTCACCATTCTTTCTAGACTATGTTGAAGCAATTCTGACCCAATGGCGCTGCTTGTTTTACTACTTCTAATGATAATAAATATTGACAGGTTCTTAGGTTCTTGAACCAGCAGGAGCACTCAGTTTAACTTAGTGGAAATGGGGTATTTGTGTCCCCTGGAGCCTCTTCTATCAGTCCAGGCTTGTTCTCCAGACCAGGGGTCTCCTTTATAACCATTGCATACACACAAAACGGGGGCCTGAAACATACGTACGCCGTTTCTCACGCAAACGTTTGGATTTATAAAAACAAACTTGACGGGAACATTTGCATATTTCCATGCATACTCTGACCCATGCATACAAACATTTTGGAGATGGGAAAGTGGCAATACAGATGTGAGGTGGTGAACTGAGGCCAGAATATTGATCCACTTCATAATTGACATTAAAACCAACAGCTTTAGTTGTGCTCGCCCGACATATCTGTTCAACACTAACCTTTTAATTAAAAAATATATAAAACAACTTACAGCAAATTATGTTCAGATTCCATTAAACAGCAGAGTTACAGAGCCGGGTCATTATTAGGTTTTAATAATATCTTCTAACACTGCGCGTATCATAAAATCACTGCACTGAATGGGAATTTGCCATCAGTGAGCACAGAGCGCACAGTAAGCCATTTCCGGCTTTTGTGCGCAAATGCACTTTTAGTATGAATCCCAGACACTGTTTTATAAATGAGACCCCAGGCTTGTTTTGGGGCTCTGATGCATTCTGTGAAAATAGAGAGGGGGTTTTACAGAATGAATGAAAAGATGCAGTGGAGAAGTCATCACTGGTCCGGTGTATCTGTTTTGATGTTCTAAACAGGTTGATGTTTTCTGTTGCCTGTAGGGGAGAGCGGGGTAATGTGGGAATTTGTTTACATTTGCTCCCCTCTAGGCGAGCTAAGATGATATATCAGTAAAATGTCCACATTTCCCATTAATTCAGGATGTTTTCTAGCAATAGAAATGATCAGAATGTCTTCAGGACAAAGGGCAGTGAAAATATGATTGTTTATAAAAAAGTGGTCTTGTGTCCCACTTTACCCTGGCTACCATAACAACACATGTTGTAATAGTTAAAATCCCGACAGCTAGATTGACAACCACTAATATCGGACTAGTAACAGAATCATGGGGATTGGTCAATTAAGCACATTTATGATTATTATGATTCATGTGATCTATTGCACACCCTAGCTTACCTGCACATTGTTTCTCTGTCCAATTGGCAGGGACAGGGATATTGTTTTTCTCTGCGTATTCAATGCCAGTTCACGGCACTTAACTGGAGCAAGGCCATGGAACTGGTCAGCTAGTTGTTTCAAGTGTTTGGCAAGCTCCTCCTCCATGTCATCTGTGAATATTCTCTTTACCTCAGCTACTGCACCCCAGGCTACTGATTTTACTTTCCCTTTCTCTTTTTTCTTTATGAATCTTTTGAGGGTTGTCTTATCAATATTTCTATCCCTTGCAGCTTTTCTTAAGGACTTATTTCCTTGCATGACCTCAGCGGCTGCACTCTCCATCTCTGCGAGGGGTGTTTGGCCCCAGGTTGTGTTCCTGGTGTATAGTTTCTTGGTATGATGGCTTTTCTACAATGTTTATGACATTAAAAAAGAAAACATATATAATGTAATATAACACTAAAATATGTTTAAGACTAAACTTAACTTGTGCTTCACAGCCACCGTTTTAGAAAGAACAACATCTCTTAGCAATACAGGCTAATCTTCAGCTAGCATCAATCACATGGTTTTATATGTTGGAAGTTCACCAACATGTATGATATAAGTTTTTCTACCTGAATCAATTTGTTTTGACACAACAGTTAATTAAGTTCAAAGCAAGAAAATTTATTTTAACATGCAAAAAACTAATTCTTGTGAAAAAACATACTTTCCACAGCACCAGCACCAACTTCTCCTTCATGGCAAGGGGGGGATGGGAGGGGCTTTAAAACATAATGGTCAAATGACCACAAATGTGTTTCGTTGCCTATATACAGGGGGTGTCTCACATGACCTGATGTCCCACATTACCCCGCTCTCCCCTACCCTAATTTGCAGTCATTAGTTGCGCATTAATTTAACATCTGCACATGTCTACTACTTATTCTTGTAAATGAGAGGGCTGCATTTGCATAACAGATGGCTTGATGCTAACGGTGGCGAGTACACTTAAGAGGCAACGATCGCTGGCTCCCCATGTCTTTATCGTTACTGCTCTGTTCCCTCCCTCTCTATCTCTACCTACCCCACCCAAATTTCACATCCTTTATCTCACACATTCCAATGATTGTTTTCTTCACCCTGAAGCAAGAAATGCTTCTGTGATTTTTTTATTAAAGATCATGTGAAGCTAGAAGGGTCTCTTGGATTAGCGGGATGAAAAAAGAGGTCATAAATAGATCTCACCGAATGCCTCCGCCTGATGGTTTGGATGTCTCACTCATTTGTATAATTTGTGTGTCACCTAGTCGAATCATGTAAGATTGGTCCAAAATGTTATTTAGTGTGTTCCGTATATGTTTTTTTATCAGCTCTGGGATGCTGTTATTATAATCAATGATGTTGCTTTGTCCTCTAATAGTTTTACCTTCAAATACACTTTTAACTCATACTTTGGATGTTCTCTAATTCCTATGAATCCATGATGATGAGGATATTTCTGATCCTATTCCCATATTAATTAATTAAATCACTTTCAGAGGTGGTTTACCTGAGATGTCCGTTGAGAGCAATCCCAGCGAAATTTGGATTCCATGGATTTTTGTCACATCTTGTTACAAATATCTCTTCAAAGACACATTCAGATGGAGTTGAAAGGGGCAGAAATGTGGCCTGTAGCTGTAAAAAGCTTAAACCATGTGTAACTCACTATAATATTATAGATTTTCCTGTTTTCTTGCCACTGGTGGTGGTCGCTCTGTGAATTAGCTCCGCTGCTAAACACAGCTGTTTCTCTGTAGCACTACGGCTAAAATCACCGGTCTGTAGTTAAACACTCGCACATCCCTTACTCTATCGTGCTTAGTGATTCTGTGTTTTGTCTGAGCTCACCCTCGTAGCTCTATAGCAGCGATGTCTTCTCTCTCTCCCTGTTGCTCCACTGCTCTCTCTTGCTCCGAGTGTCTCATGTTTACTTACTCCTCTGCCTCCCTTAACAGTAGTGGTACATGTAATAAATGTAGTGTGTTGATAGCGATGGAGGCGAGGCTTAGCGTCTTAGAAGCTCGGCTCCGCAGCCTAGAAACTCCGTTAGCTGTAGTTAGCCGGCTCCCGCTAGCTGCGGAGCCACGTTGTTTAGCACGTAGCTTAGCCTTAACGAGCAGCCCCCAGTCCCGTGCAGCCGGGTGCCCAGGGCAGCTGGGTGACGACCCGGAGGGGGCATAGTGCTAGACTTAAAAAGCTCACGATTAAAGAGCCACCAGCTCACGTTTCAAATAGATTCGCTCCACTCAACGAGGCACCCGCTGATAAACAAACTCTGATTATTGGCGACTCGGTTCTGAGAAACGTCAGGTTAGCGACACCAGCGACTATAGTTAATTGTATCCCAGGGGCCAGATCCGGCGACATCGAATCTAAACTTAAGTTAATGGCTAAAACTAAAAAAGGTAAATACAATAAAATCATAATTCACGTCGGCAGCAACAACTCCCGGCTTCGTATGTCGGAGGTCACTAAAGTGAATGTTGAGTCCGTGTGTGCTTTTGCTAAAACGATGTCGGACAAAGTAGTTTTCTCTGGCTCGCTCCCTAATACAACAGGTGATGACATGTTTAGCCGCATGTTGTCTTTTAACCGCTGGCTGTCGAGGTGGTGTCCTGTAAACGGTGTGGGCTTTATAGATAATTGGCTAACTTTTTTGAGAAAACCTGGTCTTGTTAGGAGAGACGGCGTTCATCCCACTTGGGATGGAGCAGCTCTCTTATCTAGGAATATTACTCAGTCTGTAACATGACAACCCATAGTTGGGACCAGGAAGCAGAGCTGCAGTGCTAAACACTTCTCTGCGCTCCCTCTGGATCAGTCACACAACTCCATAGAGATTGTGTCTGTTCACCGTCCGATTAAATTATTGAAATTAAACAAAAACAGAGCGAGAACTCCACACAAAAATCGAATACAAATTAAAACAACCTCTGAAACAACACAGGAAACCCAGACTTTTACATGTGGTCTTTTAAACATTAGATCACTGTCAAAAAGGTTCTTTTAGTTAATGAAATAGTCTCCGATTACAACATAGATTTATTGTCCCTCACTGAGACGTGGCTGCATCCTGATGAATATGTCAGTCTAAATGAATCTACTCCCCCCAGTCATATCAATTCACAGGTTCCTAGAGAAATTGGGCGAGGAGGTGGAGTTGCTGCCATTTTTAACTCCAGTCTATCAA
This sequence comes from Pleuronectes platessa, assembly GCF_947347685.1. Lineage (NCBI taxonomy): Eukaryota > Metazoa > Chordata > Actinopteri > Pleuronectiformes > Pleuronectidae > Pleuronectes > Pleuronectes platessa. The sequence continues at coordinate 6,787,333 of NC_070633.1, forward strand.
TTAATCCTAAACCTAAACTCAGCTACAAATCATTTGAATGTCTGGTTCTTAGTCTTCCACGCCAATCCAGGAACCACCAACAGCCAATCATATTTGCTGTAGTTTACCGTGCTCCGGCGGCTTATTCTGAATTTTTAAAGGAATTCCCTGAGTTTTTATCAAACTTAGTCCTAAAGACCGATAAAATTATTATTGTTGGTGACTTTAATATTCGTGTTGACAATAATAAAGATTGCCTTAGCGTAGCATTTATTTCAATACTAGACTAGGTTTCAGTCAGTGTGTGCACAAACCTACTCATTGTTGTAACTACACACTTGACTTGGTATTAACGTACGGTGTCGGAATTGAAAATTTAACAGTACTTCCGCGCAATCCAGTTCTATCAGACCATAATTTAATAAACTTTGATTTTTCAATAACTGAATATATGCCACTAATAAAAAATTCATTATCTAGATGTCTACCTGATAGTGCTGTAGCTAAATTTAAGGAAATAATTCCAATTACATTTAAACCTGTATTAGCAGTAGATATAAACAACAAATTCTTTAAAAACCTGAGCTCCATTGAAATTGACCATCTCGTCGATAGCTCTGCAGACTCATTACGATTAACATTAGACTCAATAGCGCCTCTAAAAAAGAAAAATGTCAAACATAGTAAATTAGCTCCGGTGTATAATTCCCAGACAAATGAGTTAAAACAATTATCAAGAAAACTAGAAAGGAAGTGGCGCTCCAGCAACCATGTTGAAAATCTAATAGACTGTGTAGCGCCTTTAACCCTGATGGAAGAAAGCAACCCACATTCCCCTAGGTTCAGAAAGCTGGACTCTTACTGGAAGTTGAACAGTGATCATTTATTGCCTTGCCAACAATTCTTATTTTGCAGTGCAGTGAATTAGGAACAAACAAAAATAGAGCTCTTTCAATAAAATAAAAAATAAAATTCAAAGAAAAGTGTCCTTTCTTCTATATCAGAAGATGGGGTTTTAACCCTGTGTTCGTTCTACTACCCGGGTAGGTTTTATGGTGAACGTTCTTCTCTGTATCAAAGGAAAGTGAGTAGATGTCTTTGGTCTTCGGAGTGGATCCCGATCTCCGTCTGCTGTCAATCGCCTGGCTCGCCACTGAACCACCAAAGGTTCAGAATACTGATCAATATCTGATCTAGCAAAAAACCAATCTACACGCATGGTGCAGAAAATAGATTTCAATTATCCATATTCATCACATGACTTCTACTACTCTTACTCTGATTCTCTGCATATACATATCCAAATGCAGTACATTGTTCCAATCATTGTAAATGGCAATGTACACATTTACAGTACAAATATTTTAACAATTATTCATCATGTACTTGTACTTAACATAAATATACTTATTTATCTCTATAAGCAGTGTTTATATTCTTAAGCAATATTTATCTTTTTAACTGTAAATGAACTCTATCAATTCACTCCTTTTTACTCCACATTCAAATGACCTCCATGAATTGATCACATTATGTACACAGTAAATTATATCTGATCAATATAATTACAACCTGACATCAGTCAATTAACATTAATGGAACCGCCCTTAACTGGTTTAAATCGTATTTTTCTGATCGCTCCCAATTCGTGCAAATTAATGATATATAGTAAATAGTTTTGTATTTATATAGCGCTTTTCTAGTCTTGATGACCACTCAAAGCGCTTTACAGTACAGTTTTACATTCACCCATTCACACACACATTCATACAGTGCATCTATTCGCAGCACTTTGTCATGTGGGCTTATCGTGGTGCTGGTGGCGGACCCTGTGTTGCGTTGGCATTGGGCACGGGCGGTTGACCAGGACCGCGGTGGTGGCTTGTGATGGGTCCTGGTTGGCGGCGGTGGACGGTGACTGAGGACTGGAGTGGTGTCTGGTCTGGATGGTGGATCGTGGTCTGGATGGTTGCTGATCATGGACTGTGATTGCAGCGGGACTGCTTGGCATATCATGTTGGGGTTGTCCTTCGGGATGTCTACCCTCATCAAATGCTGCTAGAGAATTTCATTTTTGATGATGTTTTCCTACACGTGGCATCTATTGCACTTCTGTCCGTCCTGGGAGAGGGATCCCTCACATGTGGCTCTCTCTGAGGTTTCTACGTATTTTTACCCTGTTAAAAGGGTTTTTAGTAGTTTTTCCTTACTCTTGCTGAGGGTTAAGGACAGAGGATGTCACACCCTGTTAAAGCCCTATGAGATGAATTGTAATTTGTGAATATAGGCTATACAAATACAATTTGATTGATTGATAATATCTACATCTATGATGTAATTTCCGATTCTTCTGCTCAGATGAGTTATTGCCTCTGCCAAGGAGGTAATGGTTGTTTTGCTTGGTTTGTATGGTTTTAGGCAAGGTTATAAAAAAAAATTCAGTATATTTTGGGGAAAATCCCATTTTCTTTTAGTGCGGATCGCAATCAGGGGACGGATCCGGGATTTTTTTTCACTTGCTCTAACATTGTGAGAGCCGTTTTTAAGCTTTTCCACTGGTTTCCAAGGACATGATTCATGGATCTTGATAAAAAGCCAGATTTAGGGAACTGATATCTCTGTGTTTGTAATTCGATGCAAACACCTGCATGTGCCCATGTCTACCATTTTTGTATTTCTTGTTATCACATTAAACACATTAAAGAGCTGTTGATGAAATAAGCTGGTTTCTTATACCTGTTACTATCTGCTTTACCCCTCCTGTTTTTAATGTAATTAAGTGCTTAGCACTCTCAGGCTTAATCCATATATCAAATCGATCTGATTACTCTAAGCCAGGGGTCGGCAGCCCGCGGCTCTTCAGCCCCTCTGCAGTGTCTCCCTGTACAGAATTGTGTATGTTGTGCATATTTTTCGCGAACGGGGAACTTAACAAATCAGTTTTCATATGATGAACGTTAAAGGGAGTGAAGGTCAAGATGGACGTGAGTGAACGTCACGTTCATATACATTTTTTAAATAATCACCGTATCAGGCATTCATGAAATACCAGTAGCGGGAGAATATGTATGTTTGTGTGCTCCAAGATAGCGCACAAAGAGCCGGGAGCTCGTTCCCCTGAAGCAGCCGCTCACTGACTCACCGGCTGCTTCTTAACAGTGGAAACAGTGAACACAGTTTCTCTGGTCTCAGCTGCTCAGAGCCGAAGCTTCTTGATCAGAGCAGAAGCAGCAGGTGGTTTCTACCGAGCTTCAGTTTCGGTGTCCACCTCCAGCCTGACCTGTTCTCAAGTTTTGTTTTAAAATTTCGTCAACTACAATATGTGTCACATCATATTACGTCTACGGCCCACCCCTTTTCCCTGCAGGTCGCTAATCTTGAGTTTCCGACCCCGGTAAACTAACCATCGATAAATCCCAAAAAAGAAAAGTCCGGGAGGAAAATAGAGAGATTAATTCTGCGTGGACAGATTAATTTGTTTTCACTGCCAACGATGCAGGACATATGCTGTGGGAGCCTGGCCTTGCAAGAGTGAACAGTGGGTACACAAAACTGGAAAAAGAGCAGTCAGACGCAGGGGTTGTGATGAATACAACTCAGGAGTTTATTTAAACTGAGAGGGAAAGCGGAGAGGGCTTATAAAGGTAACTCAACCAGCTTCGCTGGACTGGCAGGTGGCATCAGGGGCTCTGTCGGGCTCTTCCTGGTCCAATAGAGAGAGAGACAGCAGTTAATCCTCTTCACCAAACAAAAGGCAGGCCGCTGGCCTCTTACCCTGACATTGTCTGGCAAACGCGTCTGGGTCTCACTCCTCTCCAGCTCCAGCCCGTCTCACTCCTTTGTTTGAGGTTTTAAGATGGCTCCTGATTGCCTGGCTGATTCACTCCACCTGTGAGAGGCAATCAGAGCCACCTGGGAGGGGAGGAGTTTCCTATGGGGATCCTCTGGGTAGTACCGCCCATCCAGCACCACGCCCCTTGATTTCCTCTGTCTGGCTGTCCTCAGCCATGTGGGGCACTGCTCACCGGCTGGGCCCTCACATACATACATACACACACACACCACACCACACCACCCCCCCCCACACTTCTTGCCAAAGTCGGGGGTGTGTAGCACGGTTTCGCTGCAAAGGGCTTTCTTCAAGGCGTTGAAGGCCAGCTGTGTTTGTTCCGTCCACTTCACCAGGTTGGATTCACTTTTGCTTGTCAACTCATGTAAGGGGGCCGCTAAAGAGGCAAAGTTAGGGATGAATTGTTTGTAATACCCCAATAACCCTAGAAAGGTTCTCACCTGACGTTTGGTCTGGGGTTGGGGCCAGGTTGTTATGGCATCGACCTTTAGTTGGGGTTTCACATTTCCTCGTCCGATAGTGTACCCCAGGTAATTCGCCTCCTCCAAGGCGAGTGAGCACTTTGCGGGGTTGGCTGTCAATCCCGCCTATCGTAAGGCCTAGAGAACAGCTGCCAGGTGCTGCAAATGGATCTCCCATGACGTGCTGTGGATAACAATGTCGTCCAAGTATGCCGCCGCGTAGGCCTGGTGTGGCCGGAGCACTTTATCCATGAGCCTCTGGAACGTTGCCGGGGCTCCATGAAGACCAAACGTGAGGACTCTATAGTGGAAGGCGCCGTCTGGCGTTGAGAAGGCAGTCTTCTCCCTTGCTTGTCGGGTGAGTGGAACCTGCCAATATCCTTTTGTTAAATCTAATGTGTAGATGAACCGGGCAGGTCCTAACCTCTCGACCAGCTCATCTACTCGGGGCATAGGGTAGGTGTCAAACAGAAAAATGTCATTTAACTTTCGATAGTCATTGCAGAACCTAATACTGCCATCCGGCTTCCCAACAAGGACTATAGGACTGGACCAGGCACTGTGTGACTCCTCCACCACCACCCCAAGGTCAAGCATTTTCCTCACCTTGTTTCTGATGGCCTCCCGTCTGGCCTCTGGGATTCGGTATGGTCGTAGCCTTACTATCTTTCCCGGCTCTGTTCTGATCAATCAATCAATCAATCAAATTTTATTTGTATAGCCCATATTCACAAATTACAATTCATCTCATAGGGCTTTATTCATCTCATAGGGCTCTGTCCTTAACCCTCAGCAAGAGTAAGGAAAAACTACTAAAAACCCTTTTAACAGGGTAAAAATATGTAGAAACCTCAGAGAGAGCCACATGTGAGGGATCCCTCTCCCAGGACGGACAGAAGTGCAATAGATGCCACGTGCAGGAAAACATCATCAATAATCAAAGTCTCTAGCAGCATTTGATGAGGGTAGACATCCCGAAGGACAACCCCAACATGACATGCCAAGCAGTCCCGCTGCAAGCACAGTCCATGCTCAGCAACCAGCAGGAACACGATCCACCATCCAGACCAGACGCCACTCCAGTCCTCAGTCACCGTCCACCGCCGCCCACCAGGACCCATCACGAGCCACCACCGCGGTCCTGGTCCACCGCCCGTGCCCAATGCCAAAGCGACACAGGGTCCGCCACCAGCACCACGATCAGCCCACATGACTCAGAATCCGCCACACTGGATCCAACACCGCGACCCCCGGTGCGCGATCCACCATCTGCAATCCATGGTGCGGCCACAGAGGCCCTGGATCTGCGGGTGATAAAGCAAAGGGATTCCGGGGAAGGGGGATAGGGATGGAGAAGAGGAAGGAGAAGCTGGAAAGAGAAGCTCCGTGTGTCATGTGTCATAAAATAGAACAAGTAACGTTCTGGCGCACTAATTAGCTCTAACTATAAGCTTTATCAAAAAGGAAGGTTTTGAGCCTACTTTTAAACGAAAAGATGGTGACTGCCTCCCGAACTGAAAGTGGTAGATTATTCCACAGCCGAGGGGCTTGGTGGCTAAAAGCTCTGGCTCCTACTCTACTTTTAGAGAATTTAGGGACGACAAGTAGGCTTGAATTCTGGGAGCGGAGTGCTCTAGCGGGTTTATAAGGTACTAACAGCTCTTTAAGGTAAAAAGGCGCTATATTATTAAGGGCCTTGAAGGTGAGGAGGAGAATTTTAAATTCTATTCTAGATTTAACTGGAAGCCAGTGTAGCGATGCTAATACTGGAGAAATGTGCTCTCTTCTCTTTGTTCTCGTCAGGACACGTGCTGCGGGATTTTGGACAAGCTGTAGAGTCTTTAACGACTTACTGCTGGAGCCTGATAATAATGAATTACAATAGTCCAGTCTCGAGGTAACAAAGGCGTGGACTAGTTTTTCTGCATCTTTTTGGGAAAGGACATGTCTAATTTTTGAAATATTACGCAAGTGGAAAAAAGCGGTCCTAGAAATTTGTTTTAAGTGACTATTAAAGGATAAATCAGGATCGAAGATCACTCCCAAGTTCCTGACTGTTTCATTGGAAACAAGGGCAATGTCGTCTAGCGCAGCTATATCATTAGATAATGCATCTCTAAGGTGTTTGGGGCCAAGTATTATAACCTCTGTTTTGTCTGAGTTTAATAAGAGAAAATTGCGGGTCATCCAGGTTTTTATGTCCTTGAGACATGTTCGAAGTTTAGTTAATTGATTACTTTGTTCAGGTTTTATTGACAAATATAACTGGGTGTCATCCGCATAGCAGTGGAAATTTACCGAGTGTGTCCTGATAATGTTTCCTAGTAGAAGCATATATAATGAGAATAAAATTGGGCCGAGCACAGAGCCCTGTGGAACACCATGGTTAACTTTGGTGCGCACAGATGACTCATCATTAATTTGCACAAATTGGGAGCGATCAGAAAAATACGATTTAAACCAGTTAAGGGCGGTTCCATTAATGTTAATTAACTGTTTGAGTCTTTGTAATAAAATTTGATGGTCAATCGTGTCGAATGCTGCACTGAGATCTAACAGAACGAGGACAGACACAAGTCCCTGATCTGAGGCCATTAAAAGGTCATTAGTGACTTTTGCCAAGGCTGTCTCTGTACTGTGATTGGCTCTAAACCCCGATTGAAAGTCTTCATATATATTATTTTCCCGGAGAAACTCACACAGCTGATTGGCAACAACTTTTTCTAAGATTTTAGAGATGAAGGGGAGATTAGGTATTGGTCTGTAATTGGCTAAAACCTCTGGGTCTAGTGTGGGTTTTTTGAGTAGGGGTTTGATGACAGCTATTTTAAAAGACTGTGGTACATAACCTGATGATAATGACAGATTGATAATGTTAAGTAACGAACTATCAATTAGGGGCAGAATTTCTTTAAGTAATTTGGTAGGAATGGGATCTAAAATACAGGTTGTTGGTTTAGAACCTGAGATTAATTTGGTAAACTGATCACGGGTGATCAGAGAGAAGCTGTCTAAGTAATGGGTAGGATTCTCAGCCGTTTCTGAGATCTCTGTTGTTGGGAGGGTATTAGTGCCAATTGAGGGCAGGAGATGGTTGATTTTATTTCTAATGGTTTGAATTTTATCATTAAAAAAGGTCATAAAGATATTGCTATTTAGGGATCGAGGAATACTGGGTTCGGTGGAGGTGTGACTCTCTGTCAGCCTGGCTACAGTGCTGAAGAGAAACCTGGGGTTGTTTTTATTCTCTTCTATTAGTTTTGAATAGTAGCAGTATCTTGCTTTGTGGAGAGCCTTTTTATATTCTTTAACACTATTCTTCCAGTCTATTAGATTTTCAACATTGTTGCGGGAGCGCCACTTCCTTTCTAGTTTTCTTGATAATTGTTTTAACTCATTTGTCTGGGAATTATACCACGGAACTAATTTACTATGTTTGACATTTTTCTTTTTTAGAGGCGCTATTGAGTCTAATGTTAAACGTAATGAGTCTGCAGAGCTATCGACGAGGTGGTCGATCTCAATGGAGCTCAGGGTTTTAAAGAATTTGTTGTTTATATCTACTGCTAATACGGGTTTAAATGTAATTGGGATTATTTCCTTAAATTTAGCTACAGCACTATCAGGTAGACATCTAGAAAATTAATTTTTTATTAGTGGCATATATTCAGTTATTGAAAAATCAAAGGTTATTAAATTATGGTCGGATAGAACTGGATTGCGTGGAAGTACTGTTCAATTTTCAATTCCGACACCGTACGATGATACAAGGTCAAGTGTGTGGTTACCACAATGAGTAGGTTTGTGCACACACTGACTGAAACCAATAGAGTCTAGTATTGAAATAAATGCTACGCTAAGGCAATCTTTATTATTATCAACATGAATATTAAAGTCACCAACAATAATCATTTTATCGGTCTTTAGGACTAAGTTTGATAAAAACTCAGGGAATTCCTTTAAAAATTCAGTATAAGCCCTGGGAGCACGGTAAACTACGGCAAATATGATTGGCTGTTGGTGGTTCCTGGATTGGCGTGGAAGACTAAGAACCAGACATTCAAATGATTTGTAGCTGAGTTTAGGTTTAGGATTAATTGATAGACTGGAGTTAAAAATAGCAGCAACTCCACCTCCTCGCCCAATTTCTCTAGGAACCTGTGAATTGATATGACTGGGGGGAGTAGATTCATTTAGACTGACATATTCATCAGGATGCAGCCACGTCTCAGTGAGGGACAATAAATCTATGTTGTAATCGGAGACTATTTCATTAACTAAAAGAGCCTTTTTTTCCAGTGATCTAATGTTTAAAAGACCACATTTAAAAGTCTGGGTTTCCTGTATTGTTTCAGAGGTTGTTTTAATTTGTATTAAATTTTTGTGTGGAGTTCTCGCTCTGTTATTGTTTAATTTCAATAATTTAATCGGACGGTGAACAGACACAATCTCTGTGGGGTTATGTGACTGATCCAGAGGGAGCGCAGAGGAGTGTTTAGCACTGCAGCTCTGCTTCCTGGTCCCAACTATGGGTTGTCATGTAATAGACTGAGTAATATTCCTAGATAAGAGAGCTGCTCCATCCCAAGTGGGATGAACGCCGTCTCTCCTAACAAGACCAGGTTTTCTCAAAAAAGTTAGCCAATTATCTATAAAGCCCACACCGTTTACAGGACACCACCTCGACAGCCAAAGGTTAAAAGACAACATGCGGCTAAACATGTCATCACCTGTTGTATTAGGGAGCGGGCCAGAGAAAACTACTTTGTCCGACATCGTTTTAGCAAAAGCACACAACGACTCAACATTAAATTTAGTGACCTCCGACATACGAAGCCGGGAGTCGTTGCTGCCGACGTGAATTACGATTTTATTGTATTTACCTTTTTTAGTTTTAGCCATTAACTTAAGTTTAGATTCGATATCGCCGGCCTGGCCCCTGGGATACAATTAACTATAGTCGCTGGTGTCGCTAACCTGACGTTTCTCAGAACCGAGTCGCCAATAATCAGAGTTTGTTTATCAGCGGGTGCCTCGCTGAGTGGAGCGAATCTATTTGAAACGTGAGCTGGTGGCTCTTTAATCGTGGGCTTTTTAAGTCTAGCACTATGCCCCCTCCGGGTTGTCACCCAGCTGCCCTGGGCTCCCGGCTGCACGGGACTAGTCTGGGGACTGCTCGTTAAGGCTAAGCTACGTGCTAAACAACGTGGCTCCGCGGCTAGCGGGAGCCGGCTAACTACAGCTAACGGAGTTTCTAAGCTGCTGAGCCGAGCTTCTAAGTCGCTAAGCCTCGCCTCCATCGCTACTAACACACTACATTTATTACATGTACCACTACTGTTAAGGGAGGCAGAGGAGTAAGTAAACATAAGACACTCGGAGCAAGAGAGAGCAGTGGAGCAACAGGGAGAGAGAGAAGACATAGCTGCTATAGAGCTGCGAGGGTGAGCTCAGACAGAACACAGAATCACTAAGCACGATAGAGTAAGGGTTGGTATGTGCAAGTGTTTAACTACAGACCGGTGATTTTAGCCGTAGTGCTACAGACAAACAGTTGTGTTTTAGCAGCGGAGCTAATTTGCAGAGCGACCACCACCAGTGGCAAGAAAACAGGAAATGACGCAGCACGCTTACCGTCCTGCGTCATATGTGCGTCTGATGTCATGGGCGATGGCTGTTGTTCGACCTGGGGCCTCAGAGAAGACATCTGTTCCTATCGAGCAGTTCTCGGAGGTCTTGTCCTTGCCTGGATGACAGCTGGTCACTCATGTTCACTGGCGGGAGGACTTGGGGAGCAGGACATTAGCCAGGGAGAGGCTCATGCCATGGCTTCAGCAAATGTACATGGTAAAGTTGTTTGGCTTTCCTACGGCCTGTCTGCTGTACACGGTAATTCACAGGCCCCACCCGTTCCAGTATTTCATAAGGCCCTTGCCACTTGGCTAAAAACTTGCAATCATTTGTTGGAAGTAAAGCCATTACCTTGTCTCCCGGTTTGAACTCTCTCACCTGGGCTCCCCGGTTGTATACCTGTGCCTGCTGCGCTTGGGCTTGCTGCATGTGCTCCCGAACTAAGGGCCAGATTTGGGTCATTCTGTGGACCATCACTTTTAGCTGTCCTCTGGAAACACTTCCGTTGTGTTTTCTCCTCTACTTGCTGCGCGTTTGTCTATTTGCTGCGCGTTTCTCTATTTGCAGCGCGTTTGTCTATTTGCAGCATGTTTGTCTATTTGCAGGGCGTTTGTCTATTTGCTGCGCGTGTCTGTGTTGTGTTGTGTTGTGAAATTGATGAAGATGTTTTCTTACTTTGCTTATGTTTTGTCAACTTGCATGTGTTTTCTTAAGTTGCTGTTCGTTGAGCTCTCAGGGCCACCGTACATAATGCCCACCCCTACCTCTCCTCCTGCTCTCCATTCTCTAGGTAGCATTCGGGGCTTGGTTATTACAACGTAGAAAAACATCCACATCTCAATATCCCACCCCAGACAGCCTCTCCCTTCTTCACATCCATCTATCCCCAATATCCACTTCTTACCTCATAACGTCAAACTTTGAATAAAATATTGTTGTGACATGGTTCATATATTCGTGAAGGTTTCTTAAACAATATTTTTCAATTGCACAGATACTCTTGTTATGCCGTGCTACTTGTACAGGAGGCTGATGAAAAGTCTGCGCTGTACGAGTATTCATGTTAAATCAACAATGCAGTTTATATTTTAGGTTCCCCTGAACTAGGGAGGAAGCTGAACATTCTTCTGAAATAACAAAAATATACCAATAAAATTTTCAAAAAGAACTGTTCAAAGTACTGAAGATCTAAAACTGATTCCCTTAGGGTGTTTATTTTACACATATAGTTCTCTTTGAATGATCCGAACTCGGATTCATTTCAATGAGACTGTCAATGTATCCTAATTTTGCTATGTTATTGCGCATGGATGCTTTTTCATCCAATAATACAAATAGTCCAATTAATCTGAACTTCGCTTGTTATTTAGAAAGTCAATAGTGATTTAGTTATGCATTATGCGCTGGTCAACAAGTGACTCTGCCACTCTGCTCTTTTTTAATCACTCAAATGTAGACCTGGGGTCTGATTTATAAAACATTGCGTGGGATTCCGCACAAAAACCTGAAATGGCATATGCCCATACAATGTCCGATTCATAAAACCGTGCACAGGCACACCTGAACGAAATGTTCGCTTTATAAGGTTTGTGCACATATGTCGCGCAAGCAAAACTTAAGCTCTTGGTTTTAATGTAAATGAGGAAGTGGATCAATAATCTAGCTTGAGTTCACCACCTCAAGTCTGCATTGCCACTCTCCCGTCTCCAACACTTTTGTACGCTTGAGTCAGAGTTTGTGTGGAAATGTGTCGTACGTTAATTTCAGGCCCCGTTTCGTGCGTATGCAACGGTTATAAATGAGACCCCCGATCTTTATGATACCATTGTGGGTAAGATACAAACAGTTAAGATTAAAAAAAAACAAAAACTGTGTTGTGTGATAATCTAAGGATAGAACTTCTCTCCTGTCCTCAGCTTGTATGTGTGTGTCACCAGGGGAGTGAGGATGGATGACACATGAAACACCGACATGGTAAGAGGCGTCCAGACCTATAACGTGCATCTGTCCTGATGCTGAAGCAGCATAATAGTAATAATGCAGCAGTGGGAGCTACTAAATGAACGTAGCGGAAATCTTGAACTGATTATGTTCTGTCACTGCATCGATGCTTCTCAGTTCATGTTCAGTTCAATACAATGGCAAATATCGAAAAGGAAACCTGGAGTGTGTTGTGTTCACATTGCAAATGGTAAGTGAACCGCAACGCAGTCTTAAAGCAAAACACACTCAGACCAGCTCAGGCGATACTGACTCATCGCTATGAGTTCGTTTGTAGGCCTGAAAGGTACCAAGTGTAAAAACACCCTCAATCCAATATCATTGCATCAGTTTCTCCCAAAAGTGTAACAAATAGCACAAGTCCCGACAAAGAGAATCAAGAAATATCAGACAGACATTATAAATCATGCACATTGGGGATAAAGAAGGTGTGTGGATACCTTTGAGGAGGTACAGGACAAATAGCACCGGCCTGTTGAAGTGATTGATTCATGTAAATGCCATTGGAGAAGGCAAATGTGTATTTGTGTGTTGGTGTGAGTGTGAGGATGACATTACAGTTGCATAAAACACAATGTCACAGGATAGAAACGAGCGCTCTAAGACCTAAGATGAGGCAATGAGCCATAGAGCAAACTGGAACCCAAACACACGCACAGCAATGCATGACCAGTTGAGCAAATATCACAGGAGAGCACACACGCGCAATGGCACTCAGGCATTAGAGTACATTTGAAGGGCATAGCTAGACAAGAGAGCAAATATCACAAACATGTACACACACACACACAGACACACACACACACACACACACACACACACACACACACACACACACACACACACACACACACACACAGCCAGTCATGCCAGAAGAGTAAATATCAGCTGTAAAACAAAAAGGCAAACAGGAAACCCTGAACTATCATAGCTTTCAAAGAGTAATTTGTAAATAAAAGCCTGGTAAAGGCCTTTAATAGATAATATACATATACATTAAACTATTTTTGTTATCAATTTATTGCTACTGATCAATATTAATTAAACGATAGCTCAAACAGTTATGTGAGGATTAGATAATCATCACTTCACTCTTAAGTTCTCCTCAGCTCTATGGAGAAATTTGGTGTTGTATTGATTGTAAAGCACATTTTACCGTTTTTAGTGCAATGTCTTCAGTGGTGATGGGAAGTTCGGATCATTTTACCGACTCAAAATCTCGTTTGAACAAATCTTTTTTCGAGTCATTCGTTAATTTCAACAAGGTGGGGGGAGGAGAAATTCCCGCATTAAAATAATGACAGTATGGATGATTTGAAATGGTCATTTATTATCACACTAGTATTTAATTATCATGGCAAACAATTACGCTGCACTGAACTGTAAATAAAGTACAAAAAAGTTAAAATAACGAAACCTGTAATTATTACTTGTGAACGAATATCATTCACGTCTTACTAAACCTAGTCACGCGAAAGAGAACGAGGTAAACAAATCCTTTCTGTTTCCTCTTCTGAGCCTATGCAGGTCACGTGGAAAAGGATCCAAAGACTCGTACCTAGCAGATGAACGAATCGTTCACCTCCCGACCGTGTCTTCAGATCAATGATTCGTTCTTCTGCCAACAGAGTCTTCGGATCAATGATTCGTTCATCTGGCGGATACGAGTCTTTGGATCCTTTATCACGTGACCTGCATCAGCCTATCCAACAATCCCGATGTGCGGCCATGAGAAAATTAACGAATCTCTCTTTGAGAGGACTCGTTACTCCCGAGTCCTTGTAAGGATTCGTTCAAAATGAACTAATCGTTCACGACCGACACATCACTAGTCATCACTCAGCCCACTAACCAGAAGCTCAGTTGTTTGATTCTTGGCTACAGTCTGCATTCCAAGGTATCTTAGGGCATAATACTGTAGCCCAAAAGTGTAGACAAGAAAAGGGCAGATTAAAGAAGTTCTTTATGAGACTGAATGGGTGAATGTGGCTGGTAAAGTAAAATGTGTTGAGTTGTTGATAAGACTAGTGAAGCACTATATAAACAGTAAATTACAATTACACTACCCACTGTACAGTACCCACCAACAAGGGTAAAGAATAGTTGCTGAACACTTTGGAGCCAGAAGTTTTTTCTCAGAATTTGGTGGCCAAAACGGAGATGCATGATTAAAAGCAATGCATTGTTGCAGGTATGGGCTGCCCCTTTAAGGAACGTTGTTGTGTGTGACGTAGTGCACCAGGGTAATGTGGGTAAGGCGCTACATATTGTGAGAGAACGAGTAGTGAATGACCACCTAGAGGTGATGAAGGTGTTGCTCCTGCTGGAAAGCCGAATAAATAAAGTGGCTGTGTTACAACCAAAGGAATGTCTCCTCCTCCTTCTTCACGGAGTGGTCCAGACGGCTGGTTACCGGCCAGACAGCGAGCCAAGTTAAACAGTGAGCGACCAACTACGGTTCGGAGCCGAGAGACTGGTCAGAGAAGGTAACAGCATGTTTAAATAAAACACTAAATGTATCAAAATGTGTACCAATTTAGGCAATTGTGTGTGATTTACTTGCAGTGTGTTTATCCGTTGTGTAGTGTTCTGCTAGCCTGACGTTGTCATACTCACAATTCTAGTCAGAATGTGAGTCTGATACCGCTCCATTGGGCTGTGATTATGGGCCGTGTTTCAACCGAACCAGAAAAAAATGCCTCTTGTCTCAATTGGTTAGACCTACAACCAATCAGAGCAACGTAGTATGTGACGTATGTTAAGCTACGCATTGTGAGTTATTTACTAACGCCGGGCCCACATCGGACGAGAAAGAGAGAGAGAGGGGGGGCTACAAGGGTAAATTACGTATTCTCCACTCAAGTCTATGTGGAGAATACGTAATTTACCCTCGACATCCGACATTTAACGGCGTAAACAGCGGAGAAGTTCTTCAACATGGATGACATTAAATTAATAATTGAAGTGGAGAAGTGCAGTGAGTTGTATGATCCTCGGAACATGTTGTATAAAGACAACACCAGGAAAGACAAATGTTGGGATGCTGTTGCTTAATGTTGGAGCAACAAGTAAGTATATGCTTGAATACTACTGGATCAACGGGTGATATTATTAGCGCTGCCCGGCGGTTCAGCGTCACTTCAGTGTCCGGTGTGAACAGCCAAGCACCGGCGCGATAGGGATTAGCGCGGCGCTTGGGCGACGCCTCCGCGTTCTCTGTTCCTCTTTCAAAATGAATGCGCTCTCAATGTCTTCTAAAACAGACTCAATGGCAGCATCTACACATCTCAGCTCTCCAGCGACAGGCATGTTTGTGGAAAACGAATTCAGCCCAAGCGCACTTTGATGACGTGGTTGATTACGTTACTGTTGATCATCTGTCCATCATCGCATAAAGCCCGCCCTGACAATCTGATTGGTCTGATCTCTTTCGAACCGGGCATAATTTCTCCCCAACGGAGCGACTCCAGACAAAACTTCCCGACCTCAAATGTTGTGGGCGGGGCTAAGTTCGTCTGGCATCCAGGCTAGTGTTCTGCAGCACATGTGTTTGATCATGTTTTCTGAATTTGTGTTGAGCTTTCAGGGCCATTGTACTTAACACTGTTAACAACACAATATACATTTTTCAGCTTTCCCAATCAACAGCCAAAACTATACATCTAATACTAGGCTTAATTCGAGAGATAACCTACAGCATGTTGTGTGATCATGGGCTGTATATGTGTAAGAAACCATGGTAAAGGTAAGACAGCTACAAACAATCAGCTCTACACAAACCCATCAACTAAAAGATCTGCAGTTAGTCTTTATGAATGTCATAATGAAGTCATTCAGTCCATTGTTAGCCCAGTGGCTAATTCACCAGAGCAAGAGGCAGCACGACTTTTATTGCTCTACATCAGTGGTCGCCAACCCATCGATTGCGATTTCTACTGGTCAATCTCGCAGTCTTCACTGTCGATCCCCGAACTCTCTGGACTCACTGGCTGCGGTTTTGCTGCAGATAAGCTGTGTGTCAGTTGTTTACAAGGCAGTGTATCCACTGCTGGCGGGAGAGCTGCTGGTTTAACTACTGCATTGCCTTCAAAACAAGTTGGTTTATGGTTCGGGAAGTGTTGTGAATATCTTTGTGGCATAAACGGATAAACATTGTGTTTTACAGAATAGTTAACAGTTTTTTTTTCTTCTATCAGCTGAGTTTTAAGGTTTATCTGTTGAAATTATGTTACAAACATAACTGGTTGCAATTTTTCTGTAGGTGTTTTCAAAATAAAAGCACCCCAACTTGTATTAATCTGATAACATCTGATAGCAGCCTCGCAATAAATGAAAGCAAATTCACACTTTGAAGTATTTCGTTTACTTCCAGTTGTGATAAGCATTTGCAAACCTGTTTGACAACTTCAAAACTGTTACTATAAAAGGTAACTTTAGTCAACATCTCTGCAATATATGATAAAGAAGCTGCAGACTTGCAGAGTCCATCCAAGCACTAAAGTAAAGTAGTAAACGCTGACCTGATGTACACACCATAAGGAGACTGTCCTCTCAGTCGAGTGTGTCGCCTAATTGAACCTTAGCTGCATGAGAGGCATGGAGCTGGATTTTATTAAGGCAGCATGAAGCATGAAGGATAGATCTCTTTTACTTGCAAGCTCTCTTTTATAATCAGATTAGCTGGAGAGAGCAGTGAAGAGGCAGATAAGAATGAGGAATAATTGAATTAGAGGCATTAGAGCAGGAGGGAGCAGGAAAGAGGAGGATAACAGAAGAGCCTGCTTGTCATCCCCTCTGATGAACACAACGCACTGGCCGACTCATAGTCTTTGCAATTTGGCGTGGCAGCATTGGCTGGAGTCTGAGCATCATTATTCTGACCATTACAGGGTTATCGTTATGGCATCAGCACTGTCTGCTTCTTGAGGAAAATAGTGGTTATTATTTTGCTGATAAAGGAACTGAAATATGGTCTGATCAGTAGGTAGAATAAAAGCTGCTCTGTGTTATCTGTTTGGATGCAAGCTGAGTGGCCAATACATTAAATAGGTGGTGAGGTGGCCTTGCTAAGAAACGGTCCACTTGAGGGATATGAACTCACATGGATACGTGCATCTGCAGTATTTATGTTTGTACATCTGGAACTTGTGATCACATATGACTGATGTAGAAAATATCAGCCTCAACCGGTCAGTGGGTCACAGGAGGTTTAAAGATGAATGTCAATAACTGGTGTGATGATAGCAGACAATCTTCTGAGTCCTCACAGTCAAAGGTCAAATTTTTTGGATAGGTGGCCTTTAAACCAGCCAGCCTTGAATTGGGTGCAATAATTTGACCTACTAAAATAAATTCTACATTTCTACAGACTCATGTATTGTTGCTGGCCTGATCATCAGGAACAACTTGGTGTGTTAAGCCAGTGATTTTCAACCAGGGTGCCGCGGCACACTAGTGTGCCGTGAGAGATCGTCAGGTGTGCCGTGGGAAATTATCCAATATCTAGTGTTGCACCGAAGTATCGGCCGAACATCGGTAGCGGCCGATATTCACCTCATTTACCGACATCTGCACATCGGTAATAAACTTGACTTTCACCGATATCATTGCTATTTGTGGATAAACCGCTGGGCACGTGCCACGGCTGGGGGAGCAGTCGCCTCGTCGCCCTCCTCTCCACGCCGCCGGAGACTCGGCGTGCGGCACGCCTCGACGTTGTTTTGGGGAGGAGGTCCTCTTCCGCGGTGTCCGTTGCCGGTGTGGAAGGCGGGCCGTTGGAGGGGACCGGGTACGGCGGTCGGCGGTGGCGACTCTGGACTGCAGTAAAGTGAGCCGTCATGTGGAAAGCCAGCCGCCACTCGGGTTTTTGTTGCGCGTCTACTAGTGCCTCATACGGTAAAGCAGTATAGATAGTCAGAGCACCTAACAAGAATGAAAACACAACTATATTTTAGTTATAGTCTCTCATTTGATTATTTTTATTTTTATCTTCATGACGTATCTGTTCATGTAAATTATGTATTTTTACCTCAAATTGAAGGGCAAGTCTGTAAAAAAGGACTAATGTATTCCTAATGTAGCCATATTTAGATGCTGATTAAAAATATTCCTTGAGAGGTTATAAGTGACTTCGAGTGGATTCCTGTCCATGGTGTCTCTGACTATGCTCCTACACATTTTTGTGTATTTTTACTGCAGAATAACTGAGAAAATTCGGCTGGCGCCTAGCAGCTTACTTAGAACTGGTGCGGACCAGGGGAATCCGACTGTTTAATTAAAACAAAACATCACGAAGGCCCACGGTGGGTGTTGACGCGATGTGATTTCTGCCCAGTGCTCTGAATGTCAAAGTGAAGAAATTCAATGAAGCGCGGGTAAAGGGCGGGAGTAACTATTGGCACTCAAAACAGGTCAATCTGTTTTAGACAGGGTTAAAAGGTCCTGTTTTAAATTATCCTTGGGGTATTTTGACCAAAATATGTTACAGACATTTCATTAAGACCCCAAGGAACCATATCAACTGTGATAAAATGGGTAAAATATGTCTCCGTTAAATAAAGTTTAGTTAAATCAAAGATTGTTTCATAAATCTAATTCAATTTGTGCTCATTAAAGGATAAGAGTAATACAGGGCTGAAATAATTTAAAATAGTGCTTTTTAATACATTTAGAAAATATATTACTAACTATATGTATTATATGTACTGTGTTAGGCCATAGAGTGTCATTTTGTGTCATTTTGGTTGGTGGTGTGCCCCAGAATTTTGTAAATGTAAAAAATGTGCCGCGGCTCAAAAAAGGTTGAAAATCACTGTGTTAAGGAGTCTGCCCAAGGACACTTTGACATGTGGACAGGAAAAGGTGGGGATTTGAACTGAATGCATTAAGGTGACAGAAATGCATTCAGCTCTCCAAGGCATATTTAATTTAAAGTAATAACTGCAACCCACACAACAGGTAGTGGCTTCTATGGGTCTTGCACCGCACAACATCCATAATTGTTAGATAACTTAAAAGCCCCTCCCCACACAAGGTTTCAATGTCTGGGTTGAGGACTGGCAAGAAGCCATGCACAGTGACCGGATGCAGCCATCCGCTGCAGCGATATACCTGAGTGCATAGTAATTAGGGCCCGAGCACCGAAATCGGTGGGAGGCCCTATTGAAATTTAAATGATTATTATTAGGGCCCGAGCACCGAAATCGGTGAGAGGACCTATTGAAATTGAAAAGATTATTATTATTATTATTTTTCTTCGCTCAGTGAATTGGCTTTTTGAGGGCTTTAACGTGCTCAAAAAGTTTCTAAAGTGTACAGTAAATTAGAAATGTGCGCAAGTTTACGTATTCTGAAGTATTTGGGAACGGGTGTGTCAAAACCGCTCAATAGCGCCACCTACGGAAAAGCCCCTCATTTAGCATTCACCGATCATCAAAAAAAACAAAGACTATTGTGTATCATGACTAGATGCACAAAAAAGTCCATCAGTGCATTATGAATAACGCAACAGGAAGCCCGCCAGTTTGACTTTAGTGGCCATTTTGGTCATATTCGATATTTTTTCTTTTAAGTACTCCTCCTACAGCTTTCATCAAATCAACTTACAATTTAGACGATCGTCATCACAACAAAATGGAGATCTAAAGTTATTGAAGGATTAAGTTTTAGCAAAACCGTCTGACCGTGGTGTGGCCTCAAAGTTTGATTAAACGCCATCAAAACACAGGCTCCTGTATCTTGGACATATTTTGTCCAATCGAGTCCAAACTATACACATAAGACAAGAGTCGCGACCTGAAGACATCGGTACAGAAATCGTGACTTAAAATCACAGCGTCCCCTGGTGGCAACAGCAAATGTCTTGTTTTTCTATGTCTTACAGTTTGACTCACTTCTCGTAGGGCCTTCATCAAATCAACGTAAAAATTTGATGCATGTGTACAAAACAAGATGAAGATCTAAAGTTATCAAAATTTAAACTTTTCATCAATCTGTGTGACCGTGGTGAGGCTTATAAATTTGATAAACAAAATGAAAACACCATGTCTGTAGTTAATGGTCCAACACTGCTCTCTAGTGACTTAATATTGAATTACACCTGTAGTGCCAATATTAAGGCACCAGAGGTCAGTGTAACACCATGGTTTGATCAAGACACAAAATGTAACTATTGAAAAAGCCATTTCGTCCCCTCTTCCCCCAATTTAAATCTGTCTGGAGCCGCACAACATATTTGATAACACAGGTTATAAAGTTATATATATACATATATATATATATAGTTATACAATATATATAAAAACTATAGTTTGTTGCATTTATTAAATAACAGAACGACAATAAAGACAACTGTTGACATTTAACTGGTATTTTTACCTGCTAAAAAATAGGAAAACACCATACTCTGACCATGGCGTGGAGTCAAAGTCTGATCACATGCCATCAAAACACGAGCGTCTGTATCTTGGACATATTTGGTCCAATCAACTCCAAACTAGACATGTAAGACAAGAGTCGCGATCTGATGACATCTACAAGGACACCATGACTTAAAATCCTAGCGCCACCTGCTGGCTACAGGAAGTGAAGCGTTTATTCTTGCTGCAGAGCTTAAAACGCACGCAAGGCAGAGACGTGCCCCTGGTCATCGATCGCTCTCTCTTCCCCGACCGCAACAGACTTGAAATTGCCTGTGCTCGGGCCCGTTAGTGCTACAACGTAGCCCTAGTTATTATTATTATTATTATTTTTCTTAGCTTAAATGAATTGGCTTTTTGAGGGCTTTAATGTGCTCAAAAAGTTGTAGGAGTTTGCAGTAAATTCGAAGGCGGCGAAAATTTACGTATTCTGAAGTATTTTGAAAAGGGCGTGGCAAAATGGCTCAAGAGCGCCACCTACGGAAAAGCCCCTCATTTAGCATTCACTGATCTTCAAAAAAAACAAAGACTATTGTGTATCATGACTAGATGCACAAAAAAGTCCATCAGTGCATTATGAATAACGCAACAGGAAGCCCGCCAGTGTGACTTTAGTGGCCATTTTGGTCATAGTCGATATTTTTTGTTTTAAGTACTCCTCCTACAGCTTTCATCAAATCAACTTACAATTTAGACGATCGTCATCACAACAAAATGGAGATCTAAAGTTATTGAAGGATTAAGTTTTAGCAAAACCGTCTGACCGTGGTGTGGCCTCAAAGTTTGATTAAACGCCATCAAAACACGGGCTCCTGTATCTTGGACATATTTTGTCCAATCGAGTCCAAACTATACACATAACACAAGAGTCGCGACCTGAAGACATCGGTACAGAAATCGTGACTTAAAATCACAGCGTCCCCTGGTGGCAACAGCAAATGTCTTGTTTTTCTATGTGTTACAGTTTGATTCACTACTCGTAGGGCCTTCATTAAATCAACGTAAAAATTTGATGCATGTGTTCAAAACAAGATGAAGATCTAAAGTTAACGAAATTGCAACTTTTCATAATACTGTGTGACCGTGGTGTGGCTTCCAGTTTGAGGAATGAAAACATCTATATCTGGCAGATGTGCTGCAATATTTAGTCACTAGATGGCAGTGTCAGACCATGCTTTGTGTTATCTATGCATTAACAGACTGTGTTTACAGGGTGGCCAACTTTAGAGGAGAATTAAACCTTTTACAGCATTGCTCAAACTTTGGTTTTAGTCTCAATCGCTAAGTTCTTCCTTCATGACAACTCTAAGGGGGGTGTATTTTATTTTAACTCCCTCGTTTAAGCGATATAGATGTTTGAAATTCACGTGACGTCACAGGGACGCGCGCCCACTTCCTGGTGCCATGCTGCGGTTTCAGCTCAATAGAGTGAGCAGCACACGCCTCATCAGACTGTCCGCGGCTTCCACTCCCATATCGTATGAGAAACACGGTTTGAAGTTCTGCTTGTTCTCCTGAGGGACACGTCAAAGACGTCTGCGCTCTGTGGTAAGTCACGTAGAGTATTTCATTTAGATGTATTCGCAGGGTGCCTTTGAATCAGCCGTGATGGCTAAGGGACGCTAATCCGGGAGCTACATACCAGCTCAGTGTATATCAACGGGTTCGATGCGAATGCCAGCTGTTACCGAAACAACCGCCATGAACCCAGGTCCACCAAGCAGAGATAAGCGTTCGTTTATAAGGATGAATCTGAGACAGGAGACTGTGTGTCGGCTTCTTTTTCGCTAGCGCCGGAGGCTAACTAGCTCGCTAACAAGCAAGCTAACAATATCTTCGCATGGGTGCAGTAACTGTCCTTCGATTCGATTGGGGTTATTACCGACAAACACCGACATGAAACGACATGAGCGGGTCCACCCAGCAGATATAAGCGTTACTTTATGCGGATGACTCTGAGACAGGAGACTGTGTGTCGGCTTGTAAGTTAGTTTCGCTAGCGGGCTAGCGATGCTAACTGAAACCTGAGAAACCTGAGTGTTTAAAGTCACATCTGCATTGCAACAGCAGCTGTTCAAAGGAGCATTACGTGTCCTAAAGCTCTTTCTTCAGAGTAGTGTTGTAACGTGTTACAGTGAAAAGTAACCGTGTCTCCCACCTTCAGTATTTAAATCGTTAATCTCAGACAGACTTCACTGAATTCTTTTGTTAAATATGAGTAAATCATAGCCTTGTAACTTTACTAGAACAGACAGTGTCATACAGAATTGTAGGCTAATATGCACTACCTATTTCCTAAGCTGAAATGATTATGATCTGATTAACTTTGAATTAATATTTTATTATTACCATGTAAAAGTCTGTTAAGCAGATAACATGGCACATGTATGACTTAACATATCTGTGTATTTGTGTTCAATGTTCCTCTAGGATGTCCAGCGTGAGACACAACTTGAATCCAACCAGACTGAACACTGACTCCAGGTACAGACCTGTTTTCATTACTTACAAAGTATTGCACATAATACATAATGTGTTAAATTATAATGCAATACTTTTAATGTGAAATAGCTCCATACTAAACATTCATTGTCATGGTAGTGCACGTTTTAATCCAAAAGCATATTCAAATACATAGTTGAATATCCACCGAAAATAAGAATACACACTTTGTTCATATGTAACTCTAATAAATACTGTATAAGTTATATTTTGCTCCGGAATTGAACTGTGTTAAAGCGGTTCACATGGAAAATATATGTTCAATTATGTGAAGGGTGATTTTCATTACTATTATACTAATGGAGATTTAGCACTTGCTACACATTGTAAGAGCAGCTGTGCAAAGGAGCACTACGTATCCTAAGGCTCTTTATTCAGAGTCACGGTGTTGATGTCCTGTCACGTGTTACAGTGAAAAATAACCGTGTCTACTAGTGTTTACATCGTTAATCTCAGGCAGACTTCCCTGAATTATTTTGTTAAATATAAATACATTATAGCCTTGTAACTTTACTAGAACAGACAGTGTTCATAGAGAATTTGAAAATGATGTACACTACCTATTTCCTAAGATGAAATGATTATGATCTGATTATTTTTATGTTTCCTCTCATTTTATTAGGGACGGACGAGCCTGAAGGACACAGCTGTGATGACCAATTGACCATGTTTTGTCTCTTATGGCAAAGCAGAAATATTAAACACTGGGTTCTTATCTAAAGTGTATCAAATCAGAAAGCAAAAGATACACATTGTTGTTATAAGTTTTTATTATTTTAACCAACCATAATGAAGATAGAAATGAATTCTTATCCATGCCACTTAGCAATGACTGCCACCACCAAACAGTTGCAGGCCATCTTTATTTAAGGGAGGAATTTAGAAGTGTTGTGTAGCTTCTGATGATGATGCAGTCGTCCACGTGTTGACCACCATGTTGCTGCTGACGACGTCAGGTGCTGCAGTTCCTCATCTATGAAGAGAAGAAACGCACTGTTAAAGAATGTTTTGAGATTTCAAAACAGATTTCAGATAGAACCGTTGTACTGTGGTCTGGGTTTGTATCCTAATGGTTAAATGCACATATTTTAAGTCGCTTTTGATAAAAGTACTGAAAGAAATACAACATTGTAAAAATAGATAAAATGTCTTTCTACCTCATCTGTAATATTCAAGGTGATAATCTCCCACAGAGCTATTGATAACAGTCCACATCAAGTCTCTCCACTTCCCTCAGTGTGAAAACATAATTATATAATTAATTTGAGAACTGTTTACAACACTGATGTGTGGAGATTAAAATCATATCTAAACTGTCTAATTCACTGTCAAACTCCATGACATTCGCAGGCCATCTGTAGTTAAGGGAGCAACGTATGGAGTGATGTGTAGAGGGCAGAAACTTGGACTATGGGCAGAGAAGGTCTCTGGTTCGTCTCCGGTTCGACTCCACGGAGAGACAACAAAAGACAAACCTGGATTGATCTGTCCAAAAATCCAAGAGTCTCCCTACCCTCTCTAGTGCCCCTGAGCAAGGCACCTCACTCCCCAAACATCTGCTCCGTGAGCGCCGTACATGGTCGCTCACTGCTCTGTGTGTCCTGCACCAGATGGGTAAAAAGCAGAGATTAAATTTCCCTACCTGCATGAGTGTGCCTTTGCATGTCTGTGCATGTGTTTGGGACGAATAAATGGATCTTAATCTTAATCTTTTAATCTTAATCAGTTGTCTTCCAGTTGACCAGCATGAAGCTGCAAATCTCCACCATGTTGCTGCTGAGGACATCAGGAGCTGCATTAATGAGGAGCAGAAGCGCACTGTTATGAATGTTTTGTGTTGTGTATGAAGCACCACATATTTCAGATAGAACCGATGTACTGGGGTCTGGGTTTGTATACTAATGGTTAAATGCACATACTTTAAATCGCTTTTGATAAAACGTGAGAAAGAAATACAACATTGTACACATAGATAAAATGTCTTTCTACCTCATCTGTAATATTCAAGGTGATGATCTCCCACAGAGCTGTTGATAACAGTCCACATCAAGTCTCTCCACTTCCCTCAGTGTGAAAACATAATTATATAATTAACTGGAGAAGTGTTTACAACACTGATGTGTGGACATTATAATCTTATCTATACTGTCTAATTGACTCTACAACTCCATGACAGACTAAATTAACGATGTGAAAATAGTAATGGTGGATATATCAGCCTGTATCAGAATAATGGTGAAACATAGTTATTATCACATGCAACTTACACATGTAGCGTATTGATATTAACTTATTAAAATAAAACAAAGTCACAGCCAAACATACGACTCTGCAGTTAACTTGCTTCAATGTGTTCATTAGACGTGTTAAATAAACTGTAACTTTTATAACAATTTTATATTAAAAAAGCCTTGAGGCATGTAAGTATATGGTGATAGTTAAAGCAATAGGTTTGGTTGTATGGTTTCAAGGTTACTTACCTCTAGTTCATAGAGCCTCCTGCTGGCTACAGGAAGTGAAGCAATAATCCTTGCCGCAGTGCACAAACGCATGCAACGCAGAGACGAGCGCTTGGTCATTGAACGTTCTCTCTTCACCGACCGCAACAGAATAGAAATTGCCTGTGCTCGGGCCCGTTAGTGCTACAACGTAGCCCTAGTTTGAAATTAAAGCTGCACTTATCAATCAATCAATCAAATTTTATTTGTATAGCCCATATTCACAAACTACAATTCATCTCATAGGGCTTTAACAGGGTGTGACATCCTCTGTCCTTAACCCTCAGCAAGAGTAAGGAAAAACTACTAAAAACCCTTTTAACAGGGTAAAAATATGTAGAAACCTCAGAGAGAGCCACATGTGAGGGATCCCTCTCCCAGGACGGACAGAAGTGCAATAGATGCCACGTGTAGGAGAACATCATCAATAATCAAAGTCTCTAGCAGCATTTGATGAGGGTAGACATCCCGAAGGACAACCCCAACATGACATGCCAAGCAGTCCCGCTGCGATCACAGTCCACGCTCAGCAACCATCCAGACCACGATCCACCATCCAGACCAGACGCCACTCCAGTCCTCAGTCACCGTCCACCGCCGCCCACCAGGACCCATCACAAGCCACCACCGCGGTCCTGGTCCACCGCCCGTGCCCAATGCCAACGCGACACAGGGTCCGCCACCAGCACCACGATCAGCCCACATGACTCAGAATCCGCCACACTGGATCCAACACTGCGACCCCCTGTGCGCGATCCACAAACCGCAATCCATGATGCGGCCACAGAGGCCCTGGATCTGCGGGTGATAAAGCAAAGGGATTCCGGGGAAGGGGGATAGGGATGGAGGAGAGGAAGGAGAAGCTGGAAAGAGAAGCTCCGTGTGTCATGTGTCATAAAATAGAACAAGTAACGTTCTGGCGCACTAATTAGCTCTAACTATAAGCTTTATCAAAAAGGAAGGTTTTGAGCCTACTTTTAAACGAAAAGATGGTGACTGCCTCCCGAACTTAAAGTGGTAGATTATTCCACAGCCGAGGGGCTTGATGGCTAAAAGCTCTGGCTCCTACTCTACTTTTAGAGAATTTAGGGACGACAAGTAGGCTTGAATTCTGGGAGCGGAGTGCTCTAGCGGGTTTATAAGGTACTAACAGCTCTTTAAGGTAAAAAGGCGCTATATTATTAAGGGCCTTGAAGGTGAGGAGGAGAATTTTAAATTCTATTCTAGATTTAACTGGAAGCCAGTGTATCGATGCTAATACTGGAGAAATGTGCTCTCTTCTCTTTGTTCTCGTCAGGACACGTGCTGCGGCATTTTGGACAAGCTGTAGAGTCTTTAACGACTTACTGCTGGAGCCTGATAATAATGAATTACAATAGTCCAGTCTCGAGGTAACAAAGGCGTGGACTAGTTTTTCTGCATCTTTTTGGGAAAGGACATGTCTAATTTTCGAAATATTACGCAAGTGGAAAAAAGCGGTCCTAGAAATTTGTTTTAAGTGACTATTAAAGGATAAATCAGGATCGAAGATCACTCCCAAGTTCCTGACTGTTTTGTTGGAAGCAAGGGCAATGTCGTCTAGCGCAGCTATATCATTAGATAATGCATCTCTAAGGTGTTTGGGGCCAAGTATTATAACCTCTGTTTTGTCTGAGTTTAATAAGAGAAAATTGCGGGTCATCCAGGTTTTTATGTCCTTGAGACATGTTCGAAGTTTAGTTAATTGATTACTTTGTTCAGGTTTTATTGACAAATATAACTGGGTGTCATCCGCATAGCAGTGGAAATTTACCGAGTGTGTCCTGATAATGTTTCCTAGTGGAAGCATATATAATGAGAATAAAATTGGGCCGAGCACAGAGCCCTGTGGAACACCATGGTTAACTTTGGTGCGCACAGATGACTCATCATTAATTTGCACAAATTGGGAGCGATCAGAAAAATACGATTTAAACCAGTTAAGGGCGGTTCCATTAATGTTAATTAACTGTTTGAGTCTTTGTAATAAAATTTGATGGTCAATTGTGTCGAATGCTGCACTGAGATCTAACAGAACGAGGACAGACACAAGTCCCTGATCTGAGGCTATTAAAAGGTCATTAGTGACTTTGGCCAAGGCTGTCTCTGTACTGTGATTGGCTCTAAACCCCGATTGAAAGTCTTCATATATATTATTTTCCCGGAGAAACTCACACAGCTGATTGGCAACAACTTTTTCTAAGACTTTAGAAATGAAGGGGAGATTAGATATTGGCCTGTAATTGGCTAAAACCTCTGGGTCTAGGGTGGGTTTTTTGAGTAGGGGTTTGATGACAGCTATTTTAAAAGACTGTGGTACATAACCTGATGATAATGACAGATTGATAATGTTAAGTAACGAACTATCAATTAGGGGCAGAATTTCTTTAAGTAATTTGGTAGGAATGGGATCTAAGATACAGGTTGTTGGTTTAGAACCTGAGATTAATTTGGTAAACTAATCACGGGTGATCAGAGAGAAGCTGTCTAAGTAATGGGTAGGATTCTCAGCCGTTTCTGAGATCTCTGTTGTTGGGAGGGTATTAGTGCCAATTGAGGGCAGGAGATGGTTGATTTTATTTCTAATGGTTTGAATTTTATCATTAAAAAAGGTCATAAAGATATTGCTATTTAGGGATCGAGGAATACTGGGTTCGGTGGAGGTGTGACTCTCTGTCAGCCTGGCTACAGTGCTGAAGAGAAACCTGGGGTTGTTTTTATTCTCTTCTATTAGTTTTGAATAGTAGGCGGCTCTTGCTTTGTGGAGAGCCTTTTTATATTCTTTAACACTATTCTTCCAGTCTATTAGATTTTCAACATTGTTGCTGGAGCGCCACTTCCTTTCTAGTTTTCTTGATAATTGTTTTAACTCATTTGTCTGGGAATTATACCACGGAGCTAATTTACTATGTTTGACATTTTTCTTTTTTAGAGGCGCTATTGAGTCTAATGTTAAATCGTAATGAGTCTGCAGAGCTATCGACGAGATGGTCGATCTCAATGGAGCTCAGGGTTTTAAAGAATTTGTTGTTTATATCTACTGCTAATACGGGTTTAAATGTAATTGGGATTATTTCCTTAAATTTAGCTACAGCACTATCAGGTAGACATCTAGAAAATTAATTTTTTATTAGTGGCATATATTCAGTTATTGAAAAATCAAAGGTTATTAAATGATGGTCTGATAGAACTGGATTGCGCGGAAGTACTGTTCAATTTTCAATTCCGACACCGTACGATAATACAAGGTCAAGTGTGTGGTTACCACAATGAGTAGGTTTGTGCACACACTGACTGAAACCAACAGAGTCTAGTATTGAAATAAATGCTACGCTAAGGCAATCTTTATTATTATCAACATGAATATTAAAGTCACCAACAATAATCATTTTATCGGTCTTTAGGACTAAGTCTGATAAAAACTCAGGGAATTCCTTTAAAAATTCAGTATAAGCCCTGGGAGCACGGTAAACTACGGCAAATATGATTGGCTGTTGGTGGTTCCTGGATTGGCGTGGAAGACTAAGAACCAGACATTCAAATGATTTGTAGCTGAGTTTAGGTTTAGGATTAATTGATAGACTGGAGTTAAAAATAGCAGCAACTCCACCTCCTCGCCCAATTTCTCTAGGAACCTGTGAATTGATATGACTGGGGGGAGTAGATTCATTTAGACTGACATATTCATCAGGATGCAGCCACGTCTCAGTGAGGGACAATAAATCTATGTTGTAATCGGAGACTATTTCATTAACTAAAAGAGCCTTTTTTTCCAGTGATCTAATGTTTAAAAGACCACATTTAAAAGTCTGGGTTTCCTGTGTTGTTTCAAAGGTTGTTTTAATTTGTATTCGATTTTTGTGTGGAGTTCTTGCTCTGTTTTTGTTTAATTTCAATAATTTAATCAGACGGTGAACAGACACATTCTCTATGGGGTTTTGTGACTGATCCAGAGGGAGCGCAGAGAAGTGTTTAGCACTGCAGCTCTGCTTCCTGGTCCCAGCTATGGGTTGTCATGTTATAGACTGAGTAATATTCCTAGATAAGAGAGCTGCTCCATCCCAAGTGGGATGAACGCCGTCTCTCCTAACAAGACCAGGTTTTCTCAAAAAAGTTAGCCAATTATCTACAAAGCCCACGCCGTTTACAGGACACCACCTCGACAGCCAGCGGTTAAAAGATAACATGCGGCTAAACATGTCGTCACCTGTTGTATTAGGGAGCGGGCCAGAGAAAACTACTTTGTCCGACATCGTTTTAGCAAAAGCACACACGGACTCAACATTCAATTTAGTGACCTCCGACATACGAAGCCGGGAGTCGTTGCTGCCGACGTGAATTACGATTTTATTGTATTTACCTTTTTTAGGTTTAGCCATTAACTTAAGTTTAGATTCGATATTGCCGGCTCTGGCCCCTGGGATACAATTAACTATAGTCGCTGGTGTCGCTAACCTGACGTTTCTCAGAACCGAGTCGCCAATAATCAGAGTTTGTTTATCAGCGGGTGCCTCGCTGACAGGAGCGAATCTATTTGAAACGTGAGCTGGTGGCTCTTTAATCGTGGGCTTTTTAAGTCTAGCACTATGCCCCCTCCGGGTTGTCACCCAGCTGCCCTGGGCTCCCGGCTGCACGGGACTAGTCTGGGGACTGCTCGTTAAGGCTAAGCTACGTGCTAAACAACGTGGCTCCGCGGCTAGCGGGAGCCGGCTAACTACAGCTAACGGAGTTTCTAAGCTTCTGAGCCGAGCTTCTAAGTCGCTAAGCCGAGCCTCCATCGCTATCAACACACTACATTTATTACATGTACCACTACTGTTAAGGGAGGCAGAGGAGTAAGTAAACATTAGACACTCGGAGCAAGAGAGAGCAGTGGAGCAACAGGGAGAGAGAGAAGACATCGCTGCTATAGAGCTGCGAGGGTGAGCTCAAACAGAACACAGAATCACTACCAAGGTAGAGTAAGGGTTGGTATGTGCGAGTGTTTAGCTACAGACCGGTGATTTTAGCCGTAGTGCTACAGAGAAACAGTTGTGTTTTAACAGCGGAGCTAATTCGCAGAGCGACCACCACCAGTGGCAAGAAAACAGGAAATGACGCAGCACGCTTACCGTCGAATGAAGCATGAACTGACTACGACTCTGACTTATCAATATTCTTATATACCATATGGATCAAATGACGATGCCATGCACCAAGCAGCAGACACAGTTTGACAGCGGCTCGTGAACATGTAGCAGCAACAGTGTCAGATATATACCTCTTATTAAAATACTAATTTAGCTGAAATCAATTACTGTAGGTTAAAATAAATAAGAAATCAAGTAAAAGTTTGTTGTCTACAAAAATTCACAACTACTTCAACATGAGTCAATCCTGTAAAAATAGTTGCGAACAATAAATTTAACTGGCCAACACATCAGTTGCGATCAAAGGTTTATGCAATCAAAAATTGCAATCTAAGATCATTTTGGAAAACAATTCACGACTTAACTGATGAAACTATAAAAACATTGGCAAAATATTTCAATACACTGGAACTTTTCTGATGTGGTGCATTTTTCACTAAGAAAACAACTGTAAATAACAAAAGCATGCTGCCTTTGGATTTTAAAGTCACAACCAATGCTACTGTAGTTAGTATGAAGACTCAAATTGACATCTTGTCAATTTCTCTTTTGTACAGAGTTAGATGTAAACAAACAAATCGAAACTATATTCTTCAAGATAAAAGTCAGACAGACTTTCTACCTTAAAGTATTTTTCCCATTGTAATGACATTTGTCCTCATATTTAGGTCAACTTTTGTACTCATATTTTCCAAGGCATCAGTTTCCACTGCTGTAGCAATGCCACAGTTCAGTAGTTTTCTCAAACAATTCTGATGGTAATGCACCTTGCAAGACCAAGAAATCCATGTCTTAACTCGACTCTCAGTAATCATACTGCCAGCAGAGAGAGTGACGCACAGTGGCACAGTTAAATTAGAAGATGACGAGTTGTATAATTGATTTCACGTCCAGTTATATAGATGTAGAATTAACTAAGAAATACAAAAATATATATCATAGTGCAAAATAATTTAAAAGGAGCGACAATAACAATGGATCTTTTCATGTAAATCATCATTGGTTCTTAATAGGTATTATATGTCTACCTCCTTTTCCACACATTTTGGTCTGTCTATCTATATGTGGAATGCATATCTCATGGACTGTTCATCTAATTGGCTTCTTACTTTGCATTTCTATACTAAATGGCCTGATGAAGTGCAGTGCCGTGTTTGGTGAAATTAGAGTATGTGATATGTTCAAACAGAGAAAACAGTTGACTTTTTTTGGGGGGGGGGGGGGGGGGGCAGCCTGCCTGCCTGCCTGCCTGATGTTTTTCATCCTCAGACCAAGTTACTGACCGATACCGTAGTTTATCTAACTGCCGGTCTAAATTGTCGCAAGATAATTATAATTTTTTCAGTTTTTATTTCTTCGAAGTAAAATCATAATGAATGTTTTGTCTTATGAATGCTTATCGAGGTAAATTACGAGGCTTTTATTTGGAAAAGTTGGGAACTTGGGTCTGAAGACTGTGTAAATCTCTTAACAGAAGTCTTTAGTGGACAAAATGCAATGTATGACAAAATAACATCAGGGTGGGAAACAGGCAGATTTAGAACGGGGAATTACATTACATTACATGTCATTTAGCTGACGCTTTTGTCCATAGCGACTTACAATTAGTACACTCAACATTCATGAGGGGCCATTTAGGGGTTAAGTATCTTGCCAAGGACACTTCGGCATGCAGATGGGAGAGAGTGGGGTTTGAACCGGCATCCTTCGTGTTGGAGAACCACCACTATGCCACACCGCCCCATGGACTAGTTATTACTAGGAATGGACTAGTTATTATAAATGAAATGGTTTCATTTGTTGGAAATATGTGGAGACCATTCAGAACAGAGGAGTTTAGAGCTCTGGGTTAGGCTCTGTACTTCAGACATCCTGATGCTCTTTCATTTGTCATAATGGAGTGTATCAATCTATTTGACAAAATCGTGTTGTACATTACAATTTATATTAACAGAACAAGCTCAAAGCAAATGTCACTCTGGCATATCACCTTGATATAGGAAACAATCTCCTGTTTAATCATCCAGCAGACACAAGGCAATCTGCATTTATTTTCTGGCCACAATATAAAATCTAATATTCACTTTTCTTTTCATTCCTCAGCTGAACTTTGTTCACCAACTAATCACTTGACGTTACGTCTGATGTTTCATAGTGGGCATGTTGAAGGTACAAAAGTGTTACTCACAGATATCCGCCTTAAGTCAACTGATCCATTGTTTGGATATAACTATTTATTGGTGCAGGTGTAATTTTGACACTTACCCCTAAGACAAATGTGATCTATACATATTCACAAATTGAAAATAATTAATGCAGACTTTTGAGCACATTAAAAGCAGAAGTAACCAGACAGTAAGGGACTCCCACAACTACAAAAGAACAGAAGGAGAAAAAGTAGACAAAGGCATGACAAAGGTCAAACTCAGTACAGTTGTACTTAACCCACGGCACACTCCTGCACCCGCTGGGCCACTAGGGAGACCCCATCATTGTCAAGAGCTGCTTCAAAGAGAGCAGTCATCAAGGCACAGAGACTTCCCATCGGCAAGCGCTGACATCGAGAAATCAAACACCACACAGCAGTGTGAGTAATCTCACGGCTAATGTCTAATATCTAATGGCCTTAATCAAAAGCCCCTGCTAAGATCCTCTCAGCACTCTGTTGATGAATCACTGCCTTAATGAAAAATGGGCCTTATCACAGCGCAGAGCTGGTAGGCTGCGGCACAGCACCATTTGTTAAAGCAGCTTCCTGTGGATTTGGTGTCGTCTTAGTTTCCTTTCTTCTTCTCTGTTTTCTATTCCTCCCTATGTCTCCCGTTTGTATGAGCATCTCCCTCACATTATATCTAAGCTCTCTCTGTCATCTGTCTCAACTTCTTGCAGCTATTTTTAGCCTGTAATTTATTCACTAGCTTCCTGGGGTTTTCCTTCTTATTCTTTCACAGCATCTATGTTTCCCCATCGCTCTCCCCCTCCACCAACCCCATCTTCCGTTCTCCTCATTGCTGCATCCAGGTCTTTAATTTATCTTTTCTTTTTCTTCTCTTCCCTCATGATTCGGTTGTTCCATGGCCTCCCTCTCCCTGCCTCTGTTTGCCTCTCTGTCTAATTTGTATACCAGAGGTGTCGTGTTGTGTTCTGTGGTCTTGGTGGGTAGGCTGCCTGGTGAACAGTGCTGCTGTGAGGAGGTGATTAACCGCTGCTCATTTAGACAACAGGCTCCATCAGCAAAGCAGAATGACTACATGTGGGCTGGAATGCCAATTGCAGAGTCCTCAAACACACACACACACACTCACAAACATGCACGAATGACTACTCAGACAACCTTCTCTGGAAACAAATGAACAGATAATGTAAAGTCTACATTCTTGCTGATAAATATAGATTTCACTTATTATGAGATGAGAAAATATGCCAGTGAACAAATCCTCTTTTTCAATTTTTAAAACAAATAGCTCAGATTTACATTTCATCAGAAAGTCCAGACCAACCACATCATGTGGGTGTATATTAAGTACAGTAAAGTGCAGCATGTGCATCTATATAAAGTCACTAATGACAGTTTTAGGCTATGATTGGTTGACTGACTAAGAGCAGCTATGGCTCTGGATTTCTCAGTCTGTGTAGGTGGCTTAATAACATATGCCAAAGGTGTGTGTGGAGTCTATACAGATGCTCTCTGAGGTAGCATGAGCTTTATCCTTCAGATCTGGGAGATGTATCCTAATGAACTTCAGTACACTGAAGGTAAGCAATTGAAGAGCTTTTCTATCAACACATATTTGAAACCAGGGTTATGCAGTATGTAAGGATATATTCACTCTGGGATTGTACGACAGAAGGCCACCGACTGATATTGGAACAGACAAACTTTCTTCAGGCAAAATGGCCATTGGTGTTAGTGGACCATGTGAGTTCCTCTGAGATTCAAAGGGGAGCATCTTCTCTTGGTCTTCCAAAGCCTACGATGAGCTCTTTGGTCTCTGCAGTATTGAAGGACTCTTCAGATTCCAGACTTTCACCATGTATACTGATTACCCTTGTGTCATCTTCTAACTCCTCAGCGGTTTGTCTCCAAACACCACTCCTCCCTCCTCCCCCTGACTGACCCTCAAATGCCGTGAGGGTCCCCCTTCCCCACCTCTGGCTCATAAGCTGACTGTCTTCTTCCTGACGAATCCAACCCTTCTCCTCTCCAGCCTGCATCCTCTAAAGTATCCCTCACTTCTCACCATGTTAGAAGACAGCTGAAGAAACTCCACTCAGGCAAGGTTGCAGGCCCCGGTGGTTTCAGCCCTAAGGGGCTCAAAGCCTGTGCCCCCCAGCTCTGTGGAGTGCTTCACTGTGTCTTCAACATAAGCCTGAGACTTCAGAGGGTCCCTGTGCCGAAGAATCTGCGTCCCAGTTGCTCCAAGGACTACAGACCAGTAGCGCTGACGTCCGACATCATGAAGACCCTGGAGAGCCTCGTCCTGGAGCCGTTCAGGCCACACTTGGATCCCGTCTAGTTCGCCTACCAGCCCCCCATCTCCAGAAGTTTTCTGATGACTCTGCAATAGTTGGACGTATCAGCAAGGGTGAGGATGCTGAATACAGGGCTGTGATTGTCAACTTTGTCACATGGTGTGAGCAGAACCACCTGCAGCTCAACGCGACAAAGACAAAGTAGCTGGTTGTAGGTCTGAGAAGGGTTAGGACACAGATGACCCCTGTTTCCATCCAGGGGTCAGCGTAAACATTGTGGAGGAGTATACATACCTGCAAGTGTATATAGACCTTAAGCTGGACTGGGCTAAGAACACTCATGCCTTCTAAAAGAAGGCCCAGAGCCACCTCTATTTCCTTAGGAGACTGATGTCCTTCAACATCTGCTGGACTATGCTGAGGATGTTTTATGAGACTGTCGTGGCCAGTGCTCTCCTGTTTGCTGTTGTGTGCTGGGTTAGCAGACTGAGGGTTGCGCACGCCAACCACCTCGTCAAACCGATCCGCAAGGCCAGTGACGCTGTGGGGGTGGAGCTGGACTCTCTGACAGCAGTTTCAGACCGAAGGATGCTGTCTAAGTTACATGCAATTCTGGACAATGTCTCCCACCCTCTTCATGACGTGCTGGTCAACACAGGAGCACTCAAGGCTGAGGCCCAACACTATTTCACCCCTTTGCCCTACACCTTCATTTTATGCTTTCACATGTAGGGGTAGGCTGTCCCAATACCTGTTGGGACGGAGGGGTAGGGCCAAGGCGTACCCCTCCAAATGGAGATTTTTTAGACCCTTACTTCAAATGGAGAGGTACCCAGAATTGTCAGGATTATGTCAGGTAGATGGACCCAGGAGCGTATTTAATCTAAAAAAGAGACTTTAACTAAACAAAAGCACAATGAAGCTTACACGAGGCTCAGGAGATCAGGACAGTGCGGGACAGGAACGCAGAACAGAACAGCAACATGGAACATAATCCACCAGAACGACCAGAGGAACAAGAACGAGCACAAGCACAAGAAACACTGGAGAAAAACAGGAAGCTAAACAGACAATCCGACAGAGGACAAGGGGAAGGACAGAGGCTTAAATACACACGGGGAAGGCAGGGGTAATTGGCCACAGGTGCAACACATGAGGAGTTAAGATTAAGGGCAGGGCAGGGAGAATTCTCTTGGATGTTTGGACAGATCAATCCAGGTTCGTCTTTTTTTTTTTTCTCCGTGGAGTCGAACCAGAGATCTTTTCTGCCCATATTCCAAGTTTCTGCCACTAGTCCACCGCCTCTTAGAAAGACAATCACCAAGACAGGAAGTGAAGACAGAAACAACCCACAAGGAACAGAGACTACAAAATAAAACAGGAAACAGAAAACACAGAGGCTGAAATAAACAAACTAAACTGACAGAACATGACAAGAATGGCTTCAAAAGCGACGCAAGATACCCAAGTATTTTGTCCATTAATAAGGAAAACTAAATATCTATAATTAGTCGTTTCAATTTTTTCACAACCTTAAAAGCCTAATTTAGCCCAGGCCAGCTCCAGTCCATGGAGTGCTCCGTGCTTATTGGTTCCAAAGCCTGACGCTACTGTCAGATTCTCTACAGATTATCGAAAGGTAAACCATGTTACTGTGACTCATTTCCTATGCCCCACGTAGATGATTGCGTGGATACCACAGGATCAGCTCGCTATGTCACAAAGTTAGATCTATTGATAATTCATAATTCTTGAAAAATAGCTAAGTAGACATAATATTTGATGTTATGAAATGAAAGAAATATAAGTCACGGGTCCTTCAGCTGAGTTTTCATTCATCGCACCACGGATCAAATAGTTTTGTGCATTTTCATACAAGTGGCTTTACCCCAATGTTAATTGAACATTTGCTGAGTTTTTAAAGTTTTAATTGTGCACGTTTTTAACTTTCCACTGTCAGAGTGAATATGAAAGTGAATAACGAATGTAATCTCTTTCCCTAGCCTGCATATTCCCCCTTCAGGTGAGTGGACCCTTTGCTGCGGTAATAAAAGGGAGGCTAAACTTTGGTCATACCCATTGTCAGCAGCACATTTTAGCATCACTGGCATCTCTCTAACGGTCACCAATACATTGATAATGGCTACATCCTTACAGTTTGTAATGTGTGAATTCATAAAGAGGCTCAGAGTAAAGCTTCCCGGAACAAAGATAACCTGAAGAATACTAGAAAAGTATGAAAGTACTCCTGTAACAAAATAATTTTTGGACCAAAATATGGAAACGCTTCACGAATTTGCGTGTCTTCCTTTCGCAGGGGCCATGCTAATCTTCTCTGTATCGTATCCAATTTATTATATGTACAAGCAAGTACAGTAGTGTTACTGCAGTGGTTCCCTTATATTCAACCCTTCAGGTGAGTGGACCCATTGCTTCGGTTAAAAAAGGGAAGAGACTAAACTTGGGTCACACACATTTTAGGAAGAACGTTTTTGCATCACTGGCATTTCTCTAATAGTCACCAATGCATTGAAAATGGCTACATCCTTACAGTTTGTACTGTGTGAATTCATAAAGAGACTCAGAGAAAAGCCTCTTGGAACAAAGATAACCAGAAGAATACTAGAAAAGTATGAAAGTAGCCCTGAAACAAAATAATTTTTGGACCAAAATATGGAAACGCTTCACGAATTTGTGTGTCATCCTTTTTCGCAGGGGCCATGCTAATCTTCTCTGTATCGTATCAGATATATTATATGTACTGCCGGAGCAAGTACAGTAGCTTCACTGCAGTGGTGCCTGTATATTTCACCTACAGGTGAGTGGCCCCTTTGCTGAGGTAAAAAAAGACAGGAGGCTAAACTTTAGTCACACCCATTGTCAGCAGCACATTTGAGCATCACTGGCATCAGTCTAACGGTCAACAATAGATTGAAAATGGCTACATCCTTACAGTTTGTACATTGTGAATTCATAAAGAGGCTCAGAGTAAAGCTTCCAGGAACAAAGATAACCGGATGATTCCTTCAAAAGTATGAATATAGACTTGTACCAAAGTAATTTTGGGACGAAAATATGGAAACGCTTCACGAATTTGCGTGTCATCCTTTCGCAGGGGCCATGCTAATCTTCTCTGGCAAGTACAGTAGTTTCTCGGCAGTGGTGCCTGTATATTCCCCCTTCAGGTGTGTGGACCCTTTGCTGCAGTTGAAAAGGGAAGAGACTAAACTTGGGTCACACCCATTTTAGGAAGAACGTTTTTGCATCACTAGCATTTCTCTAACAGTCACCAATGCATTGAAAATGGCTACATCCTTACAGTTTGTACATTGTGAATTCATAAAGAGGCTCAGAGTAAAGCTTCCAGGAACAAAGATAACCGGATGAGTCCTACAAAAGTATGAATGTAGACTTGTACCAAAGTAATTTTTGGACCAAAATATGGAAACGCTTCACGAATTTGCGTGTCATCCTTTCGCAGGGGCCATGCTAATCTTCTCTGTATCGTATCCAATTTATTATGTGTACTGCCGGAGCATGTACAGCAGTATTACTGCAGTGGTTCCCATATATTCAACCCTTCAGGTGAGTGGACCCTTTGCTTTGGTTAAAAAAGGAAAGAGACTAAACTTGGGTCACACCCATTTTAGGAAGAACGTTTTTGTATCACTGGCATTTCTCTAACAGTCACCAATGCATTGAAAATGGCTACATCCTTACAGTTTGTACATTGTGAATTCATAAAGAGGCTCAGAGTAAAGCTTCCAGGAACAAAGATAACCGGATGAGTCCTACAAAAGTATGAATGTAGACTTGTACCAAAGTAATTTTTGGACCAAAATATGGAAACGCTTCACGAATTTGCGTGTCATCCTTTCGCAGGGGCCATGCTAATCTTCTCTGTATCATATCCAATTTATTATATGTACTGCCGGAGCAAGTACAGTAGTTTCTCTGCAGTGGTGCCTGTATATTCCCCCTTCAGGTGTGTGGACCCTTTGCTGCAGTTGAAAAGGGAAGAGACTAAACTTGGGTCACAGCCATTTTAGGAAGAACGTTTTTGCATCACTAGCATTTCTCTAACAGTCACCAATGCATTGAAAATGGCTACATCCTTACAGTTTGTACATTGTGAATTAATAAAGAGGCTCAGAGAAAAGCTTCCAGGAACAAAGATAATCTGAAGAATACTAGAAAAGTATGAAAGTTGCCCTGTAACAAAATAATTTTTGGACCAAAATATGGAAACGCTTCACGAATTTGCATGTCATCCTTTCGCAGGGGCCATGCTAATCTTCTCTGTATCGTATCCAATTTATTATATGTACTGCCGGAGCAAGTACAGTAGTTTCTCTGCAGTGGTGCCTGTATATTCCCCCTTCAGGTGTGTGGACCCTTTGCTGCGGTTGAAAAGGGAAGAGACTAAACTTGGGTCACACCCATTTTAGGAAGAACGTTTTTGCATCACTAGCATTTCTCTAACAGTCACCAATGCATTGAAAATGGCTACATCCTTACAGTTTGTACATTGTGAATTAATAAAGAGGCTCAGAGAAAAGCTTCCAGGAACAAAGATAATCTGAAGAATACTAGAAAAGTATGAAAGTTGCCCTGTAACAAAATAGTTTTTGGACCAAAATATGGAAACGCTTCACGAATTTGCGTGTCATCCTTTCGCAGGGGCCATGCTAATCTTCTCTGTATCGTATCCAATTTATTATATGTACTGCCGGAGCAAGTACAGTAGTTTCTCAGCAGTGGTGCCTGGATATTCCCCCTCCAGGTGTGTGGACCCTTTGCTGCGGTTAAAAAAGGGAAGAGACTAAACTTGGGTCACACCCATTTTAGGAAGAACGTTTTTGCATCACTGGCATTTCTCTAATAGTCACCAATGCATTGAAAATGGCTACATCCTTACAGTTTGTACATTGTGAATTAATAAAGAGGCTCAGAGAAAAGCTTCCAGGAACAAAGATAATCTGAAGAATACTAGAAAAGTATGAAAGTTGCCCTGTAACAAAATAGTTTTTGGACCAAAATATGGAAACGCTTCACGAATTTGCGTGTCATCCTTTCGCAGGGGCCATGCTAATCTTCTCTGTATCGTATCCAATTTATTATATGTACTGCCGGAGCAAGTACAGTAGTTTATCAGCAGTGGTGCCTGTATATTCCCCCTCCAGGTGTGTGGACCCTTTGCTGCGGTTAAAAAAGGGAAGAGACTAAACTTGGGTCACACCCATTTTAGGAAGAACGTTTTTGCATCACTGGCATTTCTCTAACAGTCACCAATGCATTGAAAATGGCTACATCCTTACAGTTTGTACATTGTGAATTCATAAAGAGGCTCAGAGTAAAGCTTCCAGGAACAAAGATAACCGGATGAGTCCTACAAAAGTATGAATGTAGACTTGTACCAAAGTAATTTTTGGACCAAAATATGGAAACGCTTCACGAATTTGCGTGTCATCCTTTCGCAGGGGCCATGCTAATCTTCTCTGTATCGTATCCAATTTATTATATGTACTGCCGGAGCAAGTACAGTAGTTTCTCAGCAGTGGTG
Organism: Pleuronectes platessa; assembly: GCF_947347685.1. Taxonomy (NCBI): domain Eukaryota; kingdom Metazoa; phylum Chordata; class Actinopteri; order Pleuronectiformes; family Pleuronectidae; genus Pleuronectes; species Pleuronectes platessa. Next base: position 6,827,855 of record NC_070633.1, read on the forward strand.
CCTGTATATTCCCCCTCCAGGTGTGTGGACCCTTTGCTGCGGTTAAAAAAGGGAAGAGACTAAACTTGGGTCACACCCATTTTAGGAAGAACGTTTTTGCATCACTGGCATTTCTCTAATAGTCACCAATGCATTGAAAATGGCTACATCCTTACAGTTTGTACTGTGTGAATTCATAAAGAGACTCAGAGAAAAGCCTCTTGGAACAAAGATAACCAGAAGAATACTAGAAAAGTATGAAGGTAGCCCTGAAACAAAATAATTTTTAGACCAAAATATGGAAACGCTTCACGAATTTGCGTGTCATCCTTTCGCAGGGGCCATGCTAATCTTCTCTGTATCGAATCCAATTTATTATATGTACTGCCGGAGCAAGTACAGTAGTTTATCAGCAGTGGTGCCTGTATATTCCCCCTCCAGGTGTGTGGACCCTTTGCTGCGGTTAAAAAAGGGAAGAGACTAAACTTGGGTCACACCCATTTTAGGAAGAACGTTTTTGCATCACTGGCATTTCTCTAATAGTCACCAATGCATTGAAAATGGCTACATCCTTACAGTTTGTACATTGTGAATTCATAAAGAGGCTCAGAGTAAAGATTCCAGGAACAAAGATAACCAGAAGAATACTAGAAAAGTATGAAGGTAGCCCTGAAACAAAATAATTTTTGGACGAAAATATGGAAACGCTTCACGAATTTGCGTGTCATCCTTTCGCAGGGGCCATGCTAATCTTCTCTGTATCGTATCCAATTTATTATATGTACTGCCGGAGCAAGTACAGTAGTTTCTCTGCAGTGGTGCCTGTATATTCCCCCTCCAGGTGTGTGGACCCTTTGCTTCGGTTAAAAAAGGGAAGAGACTAAACTTGGGTCACACACATTTTAGGAAGAACGTTTTTGCATCACTGGCATTTCTCTAATAGTCACCAATGCATTGAAAATGGCTACATCCTTACAGTTTGTACATTGTGAATTAATAAAGAGGCTCAGAGAAAAGCTTCCAGGAACAAAGATAATCTGAAGAATACTAGAAAAGTATGAAAGTTGCCCTGTAACAAAATAGTTTTTGGACCAAAATATGGAAACGCTTCACGAATTTGCGTGTCATCCTTTCGCAGGGGCCATGCTAATCTTCTCTGTATCGTATCCAATTTATTATATGTACTGCCGGAGCAAGTACAGTAGTTTCTCAGCAGTGGTGCCTGTATATTCCCCCTCCAGGTGTGTGGACCCTTTGCTTCGGTTAAAAAAGGGAAGAGACTAAACTTGGGTCACACCCATTTTAGGAAGAACGTTTTTGCATCACTGGCATTTCTCTAATAGTCACCAATGCATTGAAAATGGCTACATCCTTACAGTTTGTACATTGTGAATTAATAAAGAGGCTCAGAGAAAAACTTCCAGGAACAAAGATAATCTGAAGAATACTAGAAAAGTATGAAAGTTGCCCTGTAACAAAATAGTTTTTGGACCAAAATATGGAAACGCTTCACGAATTTGCGTGTCATCCTTTCGCAGGGGCCATGCTAATCTTCTCTGTATCGTATCCAATTTATTATATGTACTGCCGGAGCAAGTACAGTAGCTTCACTGCCGTGGTGCCTGTATATTCCCCGTTCAGGTGTGTGGACCCTTTGCTTCGGTTAAAAAAGGGAAGAGACTAAACTTGGGTCACACCCATTTTAAAAAGAACGTTTTTGCATCACTGGCATTTCTCTAACAGTCACCAATGCATTGAAAATGGCAACATCCTTACAGTTTGTACATTGTGAATTCATAAAGAGGCTCAGAGTAAAGCTTCCAGGAACAAAGATAACCGGATGATTCCTACAAAAGTATGAATGTAGACTTGTACCAAAGTAATTTTTGGACCAAAATATGGAAACGCTTCACGAATTTGCGTGTCATCCTTTCGCAGGTTCATGCTAATCTTCTCTGTTTCATATCCAATTTATTATATGTACTGCCGGAGCAAGTACAGTAGTTTCTCTGCAGTGGTGCCTGTATATTCCCCCTTCAGGTGTGTGGACCCTTTGCTGCGGTTGAAAAGGGAAGAGACTAAACTTGGGTCACACCCATTTTAGGAAGAACGTTTTTGCATCACTAGCATTTCTCTAACAGTCACCAATGCATTGAAAATGGCTACATCCTTACAGTTTGTACATTGTGAATTAATAAAGAGGCTCAGAGAAAAGCTTCCAGGAACAAAGATAATCTGAAGAATACTAGAAAAGTATGAAAGTTGCCCTGTAAAAAAATAGTTTTTGGACCAAAATATGGAAACGCTTCACGAATTTGCGTGTCATCCTTTCGCAGGGGCCATGCTAATCTTCTCTGTATCGAATCCAATTTATTATATGTACTGCCGGAGCAAGTACAGTAGTTTATCAGCAGTGGTGCCTGTATATTCCCCCTCCAGGTGTGTGGACCCTTTGCTGCGGTTAAAAAAGGGAAGAGACTAAACTTGGGTCACACCCATTTTAGGAAGAACGTTTTTGCATCACTGGCATTTCTCTAATAGTCACCAATGCATTGAAAATGGCTACATCCTTACAGTTTGTACATTGTGAATTCATAAAGAGGCTCAGCGTAAAGATTCCAGGAACAAAGATAACCAGAAGAATACTAGAAAAGTATGAAGGTAGCCCTGAAACAAAATAATTTTTGGACGAAAATATGGAAACGCTTCACGAATTTGCGTGTCATCCTTTCGCAGGGGCCATGCTAATCTTCTCTGTATCGTATCCAATTTATTATATGTACTGCCGGAGCAAGTACAGTAGTTTCTCTGCAGTGGTGCCTGTATATTCCCCCTCCAGGTGTGTGGACCCTTTGCTTCGGTTAAAAAAGGGAAGAGACTAAACTTGGGTCACACACATTTTAGGAAGAACGTTTTTGCATCACTGGCATTTCTCTAATAGTCACCAATGCATTGAAAATGGCTACATCCTTACAGTTTGTACATTGTGAATTAATAAAGAGGCTCAGAGAAAAGCTTCCAGGAACAAAGATAATCTGAAGAATACTAGAAAAGTATGAAAGTTGCCCTGTAACAAAATAGTTTTTGGACCAAAATATGGAAACGCTTCACGAATTTGCGTGTCATCCTTTCGCAGGGGCCATGCTAATCTTCTCTGTATCGTATCCAATTTATTATATGTACTGCCGGAGCAAGTACAGTAGTTTATCAGCAGTGGTGCCTGTATATTCCCCCTCCAGGTGTGTGGACCCTTTGCTGCGGTTGAAAAGGGAAGAGACTAAACTTGGGTCACACCCATTTTAGGAAGAACGTTTTTGCATCACTAGCATTTCTCTAACAGTCACCAATGCATTGAAAATGGCTACATCCTTACAGTTTGTACATTGTGAATTAATAAAGAGGCTCAGAGAAAAGCTTCCAGGAACAAAGATAATCTGAAGAATACTAGAAAAGTATGAAAGTTGCCCTGTAACAAAATAATTTTTGGACGAAAATATGGAAACGCTTCACGAATTTGCGTGTCATCCTTTCGCAGGGGCCATGCTAATCTTCTCTGTATCGTATCCAATTTATTATATGTACTGCCGGAGCAAGTACAGTAGCTTCACTGCAGTGGTGCCTGTATATTTCACCTACAGGTGAGTGGCCCCTTTGCTGCGGTAAAAACAGACAGGAGGCTAAACTTTAGTCACACCCATTGTCAGCAGCACATTTGAGCATCACTGGCATCATTCTAACGGTCAACAATAGATTGATAATGGCTACATCCTTTCAGTTTGTACTGTGTGAATTCATAGAGAGGCTCAGAGAAAAGCCTCTTGGTACAAAGATAACCAGAAGAATACTAGAAAAGTATGAAAGTAGCCCTGTAACAAAATAATTTTTGGACCAAAATATGGAAACGCTTCACCAATTTGCGTGTCATCTTTTCGCAGGGGCCATGTTAATCTTCTCTGTATCGTATCTCATTTATTATATATACTGCCGGAGCAAGTACAGTAGTTTCTCTGCAGTGGTGCCTGTATATTCCCCGTTCAGGTGTGTGGACCCTTTGCTTCAGTTAAAAAAGGGAAGAGACTAAACTTGGGTCACACCCATTTTAGGAAGAACGTTTTTGCATCACTGGCATTTCTCTAACAGTCACCAATGCATTGAAAATGGCTACATCCTTACAGTTTGTACATTGTGAATTCATAAAGAGGCTCAGAGTAAAGATTCCAGGAACAAAGATAACTGGATGATTCCTACAAAAGTATGAATGTAGACTTGTACCAAAGTAATTTTTGGACGAAAATATGGAAACGCTTCACGAATTTGCGTGTCATCCTTTCGCAGGGGCCATGCTAATCTTCTCTGTATCGTATCCAATTTATTATATGTACTGCCGGAGCAAGTACAGTAGTTTCTCTGCAGTGGTGCCTGTATATTCCCCCTCCAGGTGTGTGGACCCTTTGCTTCGGTTAAAAAAGGGAAGAGACTAAACTTGGGTCACACCCATTTTAGGAAGAACGTTTTTGCATCACTGGCATTTCTCTAATAGTCACCAATGCATTGAAAATGGCTACATCCTTACAGTTTGTACTGTGTGAATTCATAAAGAGACTCAGAGAAAAGCCTCTTGGAACAAAGATAACCAGAAGAATACTAGAAAAGTATGAAGGTAGCCCTGAAACAAAATAATTTTTAGACCAAAATATGGAAACGCTTCACGAATTTGCGTGTCATCCTTTCGCAGGGGCCATGCTAATCTTCTCTGTATCGTATCCAATTTATTATATGTACTGCCGGAGCAAGTACAGTAGCTTCACTGCCGTGGTGCCTGTATATTCCCCGTTCAGGTGTGTGGACCCTTTGCTTCGGTTAAAAAAGGGAAGAGACTAAACTTGGGTCACACCCATTTTAAAAAGAACGTTTTTGCATCACTGGCATTTCTCTAACAGTCACCAATGCATTGAAAATGGCTACATCCTTACAGTTTGTACATTGTGAATTCATAAAGAGGCTCAGAGTAAAGCTTCCAGGAACAAAGATAACCGGATGATTCCTACAAAAGTATGAATGTAGACTTGTACCAAAGTAATTTTTGGACCTAAATATGGAAACGCTTCACGAATTTGCGTGTCATCCTTTCGCAGGGGCCATGCTAATCTTCTCTGTATCATATCCAATTTATTATATGTACTGCCGGAGCAAGTACAGTAGTTTCTCTGCAGTGGTGCCTGTATATTCCCCCTTCAGGTGTGTGGACCCTTTGCTGCGGTTGAAAAGGGAAGAGACTAAACTTGGGTCACACCCATTTTAGGAAGAACGTTTTTGCATCACTAGCATTTCTCTAACAGTCACCAATGTAGAGATGAGCCGGATACTCGGCTGAAACGAGTATCCGGTACGGATAAAGCACTTTTGCCGAGCACGAGTATTATACGAGTAATACGAGTCAATATCTGTGCTCGGACTGAATGAAAATCCTCACACAGCGTCACAGCGCTCCTCCCCTTCACACACCGCTCTGCTCACTCACTCACAGAACAGCTCTCTGTCTCTCAGTCACTCAGGTTCGCGGGTCTTTTCCGTTAACGTTTAGGGTTTCTTCAGCTTGAAGTTTGTTTTTATTTCAGTTTGTACTTACTTATTAACCAGTAGAGTTCTGTTAAACGTGGGTTCGTTCAGACGTGGTGCTGGTAGAAAGCGACTCGCGTTGCGTCTCTGCCTGTCGGAGATTTTTTTTTTTTTTTTTTTTACTTTAACGGTTTAAACTTTTTTTAAACCGTCAGTTGGCTCTAACCAGTTTTATTTTACTTCACGCACTGAGTGTCTGACAAGTTCTAGGTAGTAGTGGTATAAAAAATATTACAAATTAAGCTACACACACACACACACACTCCCCCTCTCTCTCTCTGTCTCTCTCTTACTCACTTACACACACACACACACACACACACACACACACACACATACACACACACACACACCTGGTGTGGAAATAAATTAAAAAAAATTCAAAGTTAAAAAAGAAAGTTATGTTGAGTATGAAAACACTTGTTATTACATTTCACTTCATAATTGCAACAGCATGTGTTGTATTCATTGTTACAAAACTTGTTCTGTAAATAGTTCGTTTGCTATTGTGATCAAAATCATTGATCTGAAGCTCAATGCTGATGCTGTCCTGTAATAGTTTTCTAATCAGCAATAAATATAACAATTTCTGATCAACCCATATCAATTGCTTAAAATAACATACTGGTTAAAGCCCCGCCCATTTCAAGACAACCCGGCCCACTTCCGGGTTAAATCACACCCACTTCCGGGTTAGGCCCCGCCCACTCAGAGTACGGATACGGATACAGATAATTGATATGGTTAACAGATACAGATACAGATACAGATAATGCTGTACTCGCTCATCCCTACACCAATGCATTGAAAATGGCTACATCCTTACAGTTTGTACAGTGTGAATTAATAAAGAGGCTCAGAGAAAAGCTTCCAGGAACAAAGATAATCTGAAGAATACTAGAAAAGTATGAAAGTTGCCCTGTAACAAAATAGTTTTTGGACCAAAATATGGAAACGCTTCACGAATTTGCGTGTCATCCTTTCGCAGGGGCCATGCTAATCTTCTCTGTATCGTATCCAATTTATTATATGTACTGCCGGAGCAAGTACAGTAGTTTATCAGCAGTGGTGCCTGTATATTCCCCCTCCAGGTGTGTGGACCCTTTGCTGCGGTTAAAAAAGGGAAGAGACTAAACTTGGGTCACACCCATTTTAGGAAGAACGTTTTTGCATCACTGGCATTTCTCTAACAGTCACCAATGCATTGAAAATGGCTACATCCTTACAGTTTGTACATTGTGAATTCATAAAGAGGCTCAGAGTAAAGCTTCCAGGAACAAAGATAACCGGATGAGTCCTACAAAAGTATGAATGTAGACTTGTACCAAAGTAATTTTTGGACCAAAATATGGAAACGCTTCACGAATTTGCGTGTCATCCTTTCGCAGGGGCCATGCTAATCTTCTCTGTATCGTATCCAATTTATTATATGTACTGCCGGAGCAAGTACAGTAGTTTCTCAGCAGTGGTGCCTGTATATTCCCCCTCCAGGTGTGTGGACCCTTTGCTGCGGTTAAAAAAGGGAAGAGACTAAACTTGGGTCACACCCATTTTAGGAAGAACGTTTTTGCATCACTGGCATTTCTCTAATAGTCACCAATGCATTGAAAATGGCTACATCCTTACAGTTTGTACTGTGTGAATTCATAAAGAGACTCAGAGAAAAGCCTCTTGGAACAAAGATAACCAGAAGAATACTAGAAAAGTATGAAGGTAGCCCTGAAACAAAATAATTTTTAGACCAAAATATGGAAACGCTTCACGAATTTGCGTGTCATCCTTTCGCAGGGGCCATGCTAATCTTCTCTGTATCGAATCCAATTTATTATATGTACTGCCGGAGCAAGTACAGTAGTTTATCAGCAGTGGTGCCTGTATATTCCCCCTCCAGGTGTGTGGACCCTTTGCTGCGGTTAAAAAAGGGAAGAGACTAAACTTGGGTCACACCCATTTTAGGAAGAACGTTTTTGCATCACTGGCATTTCTCTAATAGTCACCAATGCATTGAAAATGGCTACATCCTTACAGTTTGTACATTGTGAATTCATAAAGAGGCTCAGAGTAAAGATTCCAGGAACAAAGATAACCAGAAGAATACTAGAAAAGTATGAAGGTAGCCCTGAAACAAAATAATTTTTGGACGAAAATATGGAAACGCTTCACGAATTTGCGTGTCATCCTTTCGCAGGGGCCATGCTAATCTTCTCTGTATCGTATCCAATTTATTATATGTACTGCCGGAGCAAGTACAGTAGTTTCTCTGCAGTGGTGCCTGTATATTCCCCCTCCAGGTGTGTGGACCCTTTGCTTCGGTTAAAAAAGGGAAGAGACTAAACTTGGGTCACACACATTTTAGGAAGAACGTTTTTGCATCACTGGCATTTCTCTAATAGTCACCAATGCATTGAAAATGGCTACATCCTTACAGTTTGTACATTGTGAATTAATAAAGAGGCTCAGAGAAAAGCTTCCAGGAACAAAGATAATCTGAAGAATACTAGAAAAGTATGAAAGTTGCCCTGTAACAAAATAGTTTTTGGACCAAAATATGGAAACGCTTCACGAATTTGCGTGTCATCCTTTCGCAGGGGCCATGCTAATCTTCTCTGTATCGTATCCAATTTATTATATGTACTGCCGGAGCAAGTACAGTAGTTTCTCAGCAGTGGTGCCTGTATATTCCCCCTCCAGGTGTGTGGACCCTTTGCTTCGGTTAAAAAAGGGAAGAGACTAAACTTGGGTCACACCCATTTTAGGAAGAACGTTTTTGCATCACTGGCATTTCTCTAATAGTCACCAATGCATTGAAAATGGCTACATCCTTACAGTTTGTACATTGTGAATTAATAAAGAGGCTCAGAGAAAAACTTCCAGGAACAAAGATAATCTGAAGAATACTAGAAAAGTATGAAAGTTGCCCTGTAACAAAATAGTTTTTGGACCAAAATATGGAAACGCTTCACGAATTTGCGTGTCATCCTTTCGCAGGGGCCATGCTAATCTTCTCTGTATCGTATCCAATTTATTATATGTACTGCCGGAGCAAGTACAGTAGCTTCACTGCCGTGGTGCCTGTATATTCCCCGTTCAGGTGTGTGGACCCTTTGCTTCGGTTAAAAAAGGGAAGAGACTAAACTTGGGTCACACCCATTTTAAAAAGAACGTTTTTGCATCACTGGCATTTCTCTAACAGTCACCAATGCATTGAAAATGGCAACATCCTTACAGTTTGTACATTGTGAATTCATAAAGAGGCTCAGAGTAAAGCTTCCAGGAACAAAGATAACCGGATGATTCCTACAAAAGTATGAATGTAGACTTGTACCAAAGTAATTTTTGGACCAAAATATGGAAACGCTTCACGAATTTGCGTGTCATCCTTTCGCAGGTTCATGCTAATCTTCTCTGTTTCATATCCAATTTATTATATGTACTGCCGGAGCAAGTACAGTAGTTTCTCTGCAGTGGTGCCTGTATATTCCCCCTTCAGGTGTGTGGACCCTTTGCTGCGGTTGAAAAGGGAAGAGACTAAACTTGGGTCACACCCATTTTAGGAAGAACGTTTTTGCATCACTAGCATTTCTCTAACAGTCACCAATGCATTGAAAATGGCTACATCCTTACAGTTTGTACATTGTGAATTAATAAAGAGGCTCAGAGAAAAGCTTCCAGGAACAAAGATAATCTGAAGAATACTAGAAAAGTATGAAAGTTGCCCTGTAAAAAAATAGTTTTTGGACCAAAATATGGAAACGCTTCACGAATTTGCGTGTCATCCTTTCGCAGGGGCCATGCTAATCTTCTCTGTATCGAATCCAATTTATTATATGTACTGCCGGAGCAAGTACAGTAGTTTATCAGCAGTGGTGCCTGTATATTCCCCCTCCAGGTGTGTGGACCCTTTGCTGCGGTTAAAAAAGGGAAGAGACTAAACTTGGGTCACACCCATTTTAGGAAGAACGTTTTTGCATCACTGGCATTTCTCTAATAGTCACCAATGCATTGAAAATGGCTACATCCTTACAGTTTGTACATTGTGAATTCATAAAGAGGCTCAGCGTAAAGATTCCAGGAACAAAGATAACCAGAAGAATACTAGAAAAGTATGAAGGTAGCCCTGAAACAAAATAATTTTTGGACGAAAATATGGAAACGCTTCACGAATTTGCGTGTCATCCTTTCGCAGGGGCCATGCTAATCTTCTCTGTATCGTATCCAATTTATTATATGTACTGCCGGAGCAAGTACAGTAGTTTCTCTGCAGTGGTGCCTGTATATTCCCCCTCCAGGTGTGTGGACCCTTTGCTTCGGTTAAAAAAGGGAAGAGACTAAACTTGGGTCACACACATTTTAGGAAGAACGTTTTTGCATCACTGGCATTTCTCTAATAGTCACCAATGCATTGAAAATGGCTACATCCTTACAGTTTGTACATTGTGAATTAATAAAGAGGCTCAGAGAAAAGCTTCCAGGAACAAAGATAATCTGAAGAATACTAGAAAAGTATGAAAGTTGCCCTGTAACAAAATAGTTTTTGGACCAAAATATGGAAACGCTTCACGAATTTGCGTGTCATCCTTTCGCAGGGGCCATGCTAATCTTCTCTGTATCGTATCCAATTTATTATATGTACTGCCGGAGCAAGTACAGTAGTTTATCAGCAGTGGTGCCTGTATATTCCCCCTCCAGGTGTGTGGACCCTTTGCTGCGGTTGAAAAGGGAAGAGACTAAACTTGGGTCACACCCATTTTAGGAAGAACGTTTTTGCATCACTAGCATTTCTCTAACAGTCACCAATGCATTGAAAATGGCTACATCCTTACAGTTTGTACATTGTGAATTAATAAAGAGGCTCAGAGAAAAGCTTCCAGGAACAAAGATAATCTGAAGAATACTAGAAAAGTATGAAAGTTGCCCTGTAACAAAATAATTTTTGGACGAAAATATGGAAACGCTTCACGAATTTGCGTGTCATCCTTTCGCAGGGGCCATGCTAATCTTCTCTGTATCGTATCCAATTTATTATATGTACTGCCGGAGCAAGTACAGTAGCTTCACTGCAGTGGTGCCTGTATATTTCACCTACAGGTGAGTGGCCCCTTTGCTGCGGTAAAAACAGACAGGAGGCTAAACTTTAGTCACACCCATTGTCAGCAGCACATTTGAGCATCACTGGCATCATTCTAACGGTCAACAATAGATTGATAATGGCTACATCCTTTCAGTTTGTACTGTGTGAATTCATAGAGAGGCTCAGAGAAAAGCCTCTTGGTACAAAGATAACCAGAAGAATACTAGAAAAGTATGAAAGTAGCCCTGTAACAAAATAATTTTTGGACCAAAATATGGAAACGCTTCACCAATTTGCGTGTCATCTTTTCGCAGGGGCCATGTTAATCTTCTCTGTATCGTATCTCATTTATTATATATACTGCCGGAGCAAGTACAGTAGTTTCTCTGCAGTGGTGCCTGTATATTCCCCGTTCAGGTGTGTGGACCCTTTGCTTCAGTTAAAAAAGGGAAGAGACTAAACTTGGGTCACACCCATTTTAGGAAGAACGTTTTTGCATCACTGGCATTTCTCTAACAGTCACCAATGCATTGAAAATGGCTACATCCTTACAGTTTGTACATTGTGAATTCATAAAGAGGCTCAGAGTAAAGATTCCAGGAACAAAGATAACTGGATGATTCCTACAAAAGTATGAATGTAGACTTGTACCAAAGTAATTTTTGGACGAAAATATGGAAACGCTTCACGAATTTGCGTGTCATCCTTTCGCAGGGGCCATGCTAATCTTCTCTGTATCGTATCCAATTTATTATATGTACTGCCGGAGCAAGTACAGTAGTTTCTCTGCAGTGGTGCCTGTATATTCCCCCTCCAGGTGTGTGGACCCTTTGCTTCGGTTAAAAAAGGGAAGAGACTAAACTTGGGTCACACCCATTTTAGGAAGAACGTTTTTGCATCACTGGCATTTCTCTAATAGTCACCAATGCATTGAAAATGGCTACATCCTTACAGTTTGTACTGTGTGAATTCATAAAGAGACTCAGAGAAAAGCCTCTTGGAACAAAGATAACCAGAAGAATACTAGAAAAGTATGAAGGTAGCCCTGAAACAAAATAATTTTTAGACCAAAATATGGAAACGCTTCACGAATTTGCGTGTCATCCTTTCGCAGGGGCCATGCTAATCTTCTCTGTATCGTATCCAATTTATTATATGTACTGCCGGAGCAAGTACAGTAGCTTCACTGCCGTGGTGCCTGTATATTCCCCGTTCAGGTGTGTGGACCCTTTGCTTCGGTTAAAAAAGGGAAGAGACTAAACTTGGGTCACACCCATTTTAAAAAGAACGTTTTTGCATCACTGGCATTTCTCTAACAGTCACCAATGCATTGAAAATGGCTACATCCTTACAGTTTGTACATTGTGAATTCATAAAGAGGCTCAGAGTAAAGCTTCCAGGAACAAAGATAACCGGATGATTCCTACAAAAGTATGAATGTAGACTTGTACCAAAGTAATTTTTGGACCTAAATATGGAAACGCTTCACGAATTTGCGTGTCATCCTTTCGCAGGGGCCATGCTAATCTTCTCTGTATCATATCCAATTTATTATATGTACTGCCGGAGCAAGTACAGTAGTTTCTCTGCAGTGGTGCCTGTATATTCCCCCTTCAGGTGTGTGGACCCTTTGCTGCGGTTGAAAAGGGAAGAGACTAAACTTGGGTCACACCCATTTTAGGAAGAACGTTTTTGCATCACTAGCATTTCTCTAACAGTCACCAATGTAGAGATGAGCCGGATACTCGGCTGAAACGAGTATCCGGTACGGATAAAGCACTTTTGCCGAGCACGAGTATTATACGAGTAATACGAGTCAATATCTGTGCTCGGACTGAATGAAAATCCTCACACAGCGTCACAGCGCTCCTCCCCTTCACACACCGCTCTGCTCACTCACTCACAGAACAGCTCTCTGTCTCTCAGTCACTCAGGTTCGCGGGTCTTTTCCGTTAACGTTTAGGGTTTCTTCAGCTTGAAGTTTGTTTTTATTTCAGTTTGTACTTACTTATTAACCAGTAGAGTTCTGTTAAACGTGGGTTCGTTCAGACGTGGTGCTGGTAGAAAGCGACTCGCGTTGCGTCTCTGCCTGTCGGAGATTTTTTTTTTTTTTTTTTTTACTTTAACGGTTTAAACTTTTTTTAAACCGTCAGTTGGCTCTAACCAGTTTTATTTTACTTCACGCACTGAGTGTCTGACAAGTTCTAGGTAGTAGTGGTATAAAAAATATTACAAATTAAGCTACACACACACACACACACTCCCCCTCTCTCTCTCTGTCTCTCTCTTACTCACTTACACACACACACACACACACACACACACACACATACACACACACACACACCTGGTGTGGAAATAAATTAAAAAAAATTCAAAGTTAAAAAAGAAAGTTATGTTGAGTATGAAAACACTTGTTATTACATTTCACTTCATAATTGCAACAGCATGTGTTGTATTCATTGTTACAAAACTTGTTCTGTAAATAGTTCGTTTGCTATTGTGATCAAAATCATTGATCTGAAGCTCAATGCTGATGCTGTCCTGTAATAGTTTTCTAATCAGCAATAAATATAACAATTTCTGATCAACCCATATCAATTGCTTAAAATAACATACTGGTTAAAGCCCCGCCCATTTCAAGACAACCCGGCCCACTTCCGGGTTAAATCACACCCACTTCCGGGTTAGGCCCCGCCCACTCAGAGTACGGATACGGATACAGATAATTGATATGGTTAACAGATACAGATACAGATACAGATAATGCTGTACTCGCTCATCCCTACACCAATGCATTGAAAATGGCTACATCCTTACAGTTTGTACAGTGTGAATTAATAAAGAGGCTCAGAGAAAAGCTTCCAGGAACAAAGATAATCTGAAGAATACTAGAAAAGTATGAAAGTTGCCCTGTAACAAAATAGTTTTTGGACCAAAATATGGAAACGCTTCACGAATTTGCGTGTCATCCTTTCGCAGGGGCCATGCTAATCTTCTCTGTATCGTATCCAATTTATTATATGTACTGCCGGAGCAAGTACAGTAGTTTATCAGCAGTGGTGCCTGTATATTCCCCCTTCAGGTGTGTGGACCCTTTGCTGCGGTTGAAAAGGGAAGAGACTAAACTTGGGTCACACCCATTTTAGGAAGAACGTTTTTGCATCACTAGCATTTCTCTAACAGTCACCAATGTAGAGATGAGCCGGATACTCGGCTGAAACGAGTATCCGGTACGGATAAAGCACTTTTGCCGAGCACGAGTATTATACGAGTAATACGAGTCAATATCTGTGCTCGGACTGAATGAAAATCCTCACACAGCGTCACAGCGCTCCTCCCCTTCACACACCGCTCTGCTCACTCACTCACAGAACAGCTCTCTGTCTCTCAGTCACTCAGGTTCGCGGGTCTTTTCCGTTAACGTTTAGGGTTTCTTCAGCTTGAAGTTTGTTTTTATTTCAGTTTGTACTTACTTATTAACCAGTAGAGTTCTGTTAAACGTGGGTTCGTTCAGACGTGGTGCTGGTAGAAAGCGACTCGCGTTGCGTCTCTGCCTGTCGGAGATTTTTTTTTTTTTTTTTTTTACTTTAACGGTTTAAACTTTTTTTAAACCGTCAGTTGGCTCTAACCAGTTTTATTTTACTTCACGCACTGAGTGTCTGACAAGTTCTAGGTAGTAGTGGTATAAAAAATATTACAAATTAAGCTACACACACACACACACACTCCCCCTCTCTCTCTCTGTCTCTCTCTTACTCACTTACACACACACACACACACACACACACACACACATACACACACACACACACCTGGTGTGGAAATAAATTAAAAAAAATTCAAAGTTAAAAAAGAAAGTTATGTTGAGTATGAAAACACTTGTTATTACATTTCACTTCATAATTGCAACAGCATGTGTTGTATTCATTGTTACAAAACTTGTTCTGTAAATAGTTCGTTTGCTATTGTGATCAAAATCATTGATCTGAAGCTCAATGCTGATGCTGTCCTGTAATAGTTTTCTAATCAGCAATAAATATAACAATTTCTGATCAACCCATATCAATTGCTTAAAATAACATACTGGTTAAAGCCCCGCCCATTTCAAGACAACCCGGCCCACTTCCGGGTTAAATCACACCCACTTCCGGGTTAGGCCCCGCCCACTCAGAGTACGGATACGGATACAGATAATTGATATGGTTAACAGATACAGATACAGATACAGATAATGCTGTACTCGCTCATCCCTACACCAATGCATTGAAAATGGCTACATCCTTACAGTTTGTACAGTGTGAATTAATAAAGAGGCTCAGAGAAAAGCTTCCAGGAACAAAGATAATCTGAAGAATACTAGAAAAGTATGAAAGTTGCCCTATAACAAAATAGTTTTTGGACCAAAATATGGAAACGCTTCACGAATTTGCGTGTCATCCTTTCGCAGGGGCCATGCTAATCTTCTCTGTATCGTATCCAATTTATTATATGTACTGCCGGAGCAAGTACAGTAGTTTATCAGCAGTGGTGCCTGTATATTCCCCCTCCAGGTGTGTGGACCCTTTGCTGCGGTTAAAAAAGGGAAGAGACTAAACTTGGGTCACACCCATTTTAGGAAGAACGTTTTTGCATCACTGGCATTTCTCTAACAGTCACCAATGCATTGAAAATGGCTACATCCTTACAGTTTGTACATTGTGAATTCATAAAGAGGCTCAGAGTAAAGATTCCAGGAACAAAGATAACCAGAAGAATACTAGAAAAGTATGAAGGTAGCCCTGAAACAAAATAATTTTTGGACGAAAATATGGAAACGCTTCACGAATTTGCGTGTCATCCTTTCGCAGGGGCCATGCTAATCTTCTCTGTATCGTATCCAATTTATTATATGTACTGCCGGAGCAAGTACAGTAGCTTCACTGCAGTGGTGCCTGTATATTTCACCTACAGGTGAGTGGCCCCTTTGCTGCGGTAAAAACAGACAGGAGGCTAAACTTTAGTCACACCCATTGTCAGCAGCACATTTGAGCATCACTGGCATCAGTCTAACGGTCAACAATAGATTGATAATGGCTACATCCTTTCAGTTTGTACTGTGTGAATTCATAGAGAGGCTCAGAGAAAAGCCTCTTGGTACAAAGATAACCAGAAGAATACTAGAAAAGTATGAAAGTAGCCCTGTAACAAAATAATTTTTGGACCAAAATATGGAAACGCTTCACCAATTTGCGTGTCATCTTTTCGCAGGGGCCATGTTAATCTTCTCTGTATCGTATCCAATTTATTATATATACTGCCGGAGCAAGTACAGTAGTTTCTCTGCAGTGGTGCCTGTATATTCCCCGTTCAGGTGTGTGGACCCTTTGCTTCAGTTAAAAAAGGGAAGAGACTAAACTTGGGTCACACCCATTTTAGAAAGAACGTTTTTGCATCACTGGCATTTCTCTAACAGTCACCAATGCATTGAAAATGGCTACATCCTTACAGTTTGTACATTGTGAATTCATAAAGAGGCTCAGAGTAAAGATTCCAGGAACAAAGATAACTGGATGATTCCTACAAAAGTATGAATGTAGACTTGTACCAAAGTAATTTTTGGACGAAAATATGGAAACGCTTCACGAATTTGCGTGTCATCCTTTCGCCTAGTGGGGGCGGATGGTCTCTGCTCCGATTCTACACCTCCTCCAAGCCCCCACCTTTCGGGTTCTACACTTGTAAGCCAATCAGAAGATGGCCAAATGCTTGTTTTGCCCGATTGGCCGGTGACTGTAGAACGGCACGCTGATTGGCTTGCTGCTCAGGTTGAATGGCGTCAGCGCGAAGGCTCTGTTCATTCTGCCGGTGAACTTCGCAAGAAACACACATCAAACGGGAGAATAAAGATCAACACTACCAAGAGAGATGTGAGCATCGAATGTGCATGTTTACTGTTCTTTTTCTGCTGTTTGCTTGTTTCTGTCGAGTGTCACGGTTAAACAATGCATGTACAGTAAGGTCATTGTAATGTCGGCGCCTTATTCCGGCGTAATTCACCGTGAAAAGTCATTTTTTTCACGGTCAATAATGTCCGTACAGACCGCTAGCTTAATCGCGGGCTCCATGTGCTTTTACGCCGGGTAGAGGGAGGTTTTCACGGTCAATAATGTCCGTACAGACCGCTAGCTTGATCGCGGGCTCCATGTACTTTTACGCCAGGTAGAGGGAGTGTTTCACGGTGAAAAATGTCCGTACAGACCGCTAGCTTGATCGCAGGCTCCCTGTACTTTTACGCCGGGAAAGGGTTGTGTTTCACGGTCAAAACTCTCCGTACACTACGCTCACATCAACCCGGCCTCATGTAAATTCTGCTAACTGTACAGGAGTATATGTGTTGTATCCAGAAATGGGCAAAAATACATCAAAATGTTTTTCATACAAGACACAAAATACCCCGCCAAATAAATGTATTCAAATAAAATACAAAACACTGGTGCCAGAAAATGTAATACAATATAATACATGTATTTAAAAAAAGGGAAATACTTTTTCTCGATTTGGATGAACTTTTAACATTAAAAAACAAACCAAAACCCCCCCATTAAAACAAGAAAATATGCATCACATGTGAATAGCATCACACATTAGGCCTATGTATACTATAACAGCAAAAGATGTATATACACAGGTAAAGAGGCTACATAAATGACTGTACATCAAGTTCTGCACAGAAAAATGAATAAAGGTCAAGGGTCAAGATTAAATCAAATCTTCACAGACTATTTTAAATACAAAAGTACTCTGCTCTTAAGTATCTTGTTACAAATTACGTATTAATCGCCTTCTACTGTAAATATCTATATTATCTCCATGGACTGGTTGTATTCATATTCTTTTATGTGTGTCACTGTTTTGTCACATCTAACGTTGCAGGTTCTCTGCTAAATGTCTTTGCAGAATGGATTTCCGTCCAGTTTTCAGGTTCCTGCCGTCATCCACCACACTGATGCTCAAGGCCTCAAACGATGCGCTTGCAGTGGCCCAACAGAGCCGTAGGCCCACCACGTCTTTCACCGTGAAGGGACCAGAGGCGGTGAGGGAGGAGGCCAAGGCCCGCATCCTCCAGGCTGAAGGAGACCCTGAGTGCTGGCAGCTGGTGCTCAGTGAGAGCCAGCTCCAGTTTGGCCAGTACCGGGGTCAAACCTTCAAGTGGCTCCTCAGCCATGATGTGGGCTACGCGTGTGGGATCCTTGTGTCCCACATGCAGGAGAGGGAAGCCGGGGACACCTCCCAGTCTCCTCTTGCTGCCAACAAGGACGCCCTCGCCTCCTACGCCCGGCTGCTCCCACAGATGGTGCAGCTGATGGAGTCTCGTCGGATGCGCGAGGGCTTGGTGTCGGTGAGGGCCATGGACCGGACGCTGGTGGGGTTTGGTGCGCATGCCGGCATGTCGCTCCAAGCCCTGTACGAGTCCACCAGCACAGAGTGTAAAACGTAAGTATTTCGGCCACAGGTGCAGTTGAGGATGCAAGCTGACGCGTGTTGACACGATACTTTGTTTTTTTTTCCCGCCTGCAGCTACAAGCGGTGGATTAAAACCCAGCGGTGTGGCATGGGGTCGCGGATGCACACTGTACAGGTCTACATAATGGGCCGGGAAAAAGAAGGGTCAGCAGCAGGGCCGTCGGCTGCTGCCCCTCCTCCAGCTGCTCCCCCGGCTCAGCAGAGAGCGTCGCAGCCTGCATCGAGTAAGGCCTGGCTGCCTGCCTGCCTGCCTGCCTGCCTGCCTGCCTGCCTGCCTGCCTGCCTGCCTGCCTGCCTGCCTGCCTGCC
This sequence comes from Pleuronectes platessa, assembly GCF_947347685.1. Lineage (NCBI taxonomy): Eukaryota > Metazoa > Chordata > Actinopteri > Pleuronectiformes > Pleuronectidae > Pleuronectes > Pleuronectes platessa. The sequence goes on from NC_070633.1 coordinate 6,846,338, forward strand.
TGCCTGCCTGCCTGCCTGCCTGCCTGCCTGCCTGCCTTTTTGCTTGCTTGCTTGCTTGCTTGCTTGCTTGCTTGGCTGCCTGCCCGCCTGCCTGCCCTAGCTAATGAGTAGTGTGTTCAGATTGTTAATAATCGCCTGCCTGCCTGCCTGCCTGCCTGCCTGCCTGCCTGCCTGCCTGCAATAGCTAATGCGTAGTGTGTTCAAATGTTAATAATCACATTCTTTTGTCCTCCTCTGCACAAACGAAGGCGTGCCATCAGCGGATGACATAATAGAGCTGTCGGACGATGATGAGCTCTTTGCGGCTGCCATGGAGGTGGACACACTGCGTGAGTGTATTTGACTTAAACCTCATTGTTACTATTGTGACAACCCTGATGTTGACTATATATATATATATATATATGCGCGCGCGTGTGTGTATGTATGTATATCAGTGTGACAACTTGAGTGTGTATTTTACAGCTTCCCAAGCTGGACCCACCCTGGCAAGACCACAGGTGCCTGCCGTTCACCAGCCCACGGGCGATGCACCTCATCATCCCCCGCTGCTGCTCACCGGTGCACAGGTAAAAGTGCGGGAACGACTTGTGTGTATTTGTCAATATCATCTGCTCGAGTTTAATCTGTATATGCCATGCGCTTGTCCACGCAGCTCCTGCCCAAGGGCTGGAGGAAGACGCTGCCGGAGGAACAGCATGAGTGGTTGGGCCGGGCTCTGTTTACCACTGGCACTGGCAAGCATCCTGTCCTGACCAGCGAGCTGCGCCTCTGGTGGACTCCACCGGGAGCCCGGCGCCTGTACACCCAGATCCCCTCTGCCCAGGCCTTCTTCCAGCACCGGTTTTTCCTGTGGGCGCCCTACAGGATGTGGGCCTACAAGCTGTCCTGCCCAAACTGCAAGTGGCAGCTGACCGGCGCTGGCCTTTACAAGACGGTCCGCCGCGTTCTGGACTTCGGTGGCTGGTACCACATGGGCACGGAGTACCTGGAATGCGGCGGCTGTAAGAGGAAATATGCAGCGTGGGGCCAAGGCATCATGAGTCAGCTGGACCTGGCTCACAAGGCACAGTTTCCGGCTGTGCTAACATACAAGTAAGCTGCAATGTTAATGTGTGTGTGTGTGTGTGTGTGTCTGTGTGTGTCAGTCAGCTGACACTAGTCTCCTTCTGACTTTGCAGGTTGTCTTGCGATAAGAGGGTGGTGGGCATGATGAAGGCCCGGACTTTGGGCAACAGCGCCTCCCGCCTCCGTGCCGCGCTGCTGGAGCAGCACACCGTCGACTGGTTGCTGCGGATCCTGCGCTACCTTTCGGTGCTGGACCAGCTCCAGCTGCCCGGCGTGGCTCCGCAGCAGGTGACGGTGCCGCCCCTGAAAGCTGTCCCCAGCGTGCCCTGGCTGATATCTGTCTACGCCAAGGAGGCCCTCGGCCGCCTGGAGGAGACGAAAGCCAGGGTCACGTCAATCTTTGGGGACATCCTGAAGATGGACTCCACGAAGAAGGCAAGCGCAATAAATCAATAAATAAATAAGTATTTTACGTGGCAAACACACACGCTTGACGTGACGTTCTCCGGTTCTCATTTTCAGATGACCAAGAAGCTCGCTGGCGACGCTGCCGGGACGGCGGCATGGGTCACCAACGTGGGCAACGAGCACGGGCAGGTGCTCATGTCGGTCCTCACCGAGTCCGAGGGGGACGGGCTGTTGGCCATGGCGGACGGGCTGATGCGGCGCTACAGTGCGTCTGGAAAGGAGCCACCTCATGTGCTGTATGTTGACCGGGACTGCTGTTCCGTCGCCGGACGCTGCAAGGTAAAGATGACAACATCAACCACCACACAGACGGGCCGCTTGATTTATCCCAGCGAAACTAATGTCGTCTTCTTCTTCCTCCTCCTCTTCAGACGGCGCAGATGTTCGGCGAGTGGGATCAGCTGGTGGTGAGGCTGGACATCTGGCACCTGATGCGTCGCTTCGCCAGGGGCGTCACCACCGACAGCCACCCGCTGTATGGGCTGTTCATGTCACGTCTCTCGTTTGCCATTTTTGAGTGGGACGCCGAGGACGTGACACGCCTGCAAGAGGCCAGGCAGTCCCCCCTGGATCCCACGTCCAGAGAGCTGGCCCGTCACTGCCGCCGACGCACCAGGGGCGCGGAGGAGACGGAGCGGCTCATCCAGGAGCTCCTGGACACCATGTGGGACGTCACCGACGGCATGGGTGTCCCCCTCATCGACCGCCCGATGATGGAGGACATCTGGAGCACGCAGCGTCGCCATCTCCGCTGCATCCAGGATCCGCCGGGAGTTCTGCTCTACGCAAAGACGGGGGAGGTGACCAGGGGCGGCGTGGTGCTGCCCGTCTACCGCTGCGCCCGAGGCTCCACGTCCCTGGAGTCCTTCCACCTCCACCTGTGCCAGTTCATTCCGGGTGAGTGTGTGTGACTCTGTGTGTGCCTGTGTCAGGATGAGCCAGTGTGTTCATACAGACTGACAGACTGACTGACTGACTGACGTCACGTCCTTCTCCCTCCTCTGTCTCTCCCCTCGCAGGCACGTCTGCCAACGCCCTCCACTTCCAGGTGTACCTGCTGGAGGGCCTGGTGAGGTGGAACGAGGACCGCGCCCGAGCTGCGGTGGTCGGCGGTGCCAAGCTCTCTAACAAGCGCTGCTACAGTGCTCAGCTGCTGAGAAGCGTCAACAGGCTGAGCCAAAAATACATGGGGCAGACGCTGGTGGAGAACTACACGCAGCCTGGGGAGTACACAGGTATACACCTGCGTACATAACATGGGTGTAATGCTCTGATGCTTATTTGCGGGGTACTAACCATATATCTCTTTGTCCTCTTTAACTCAGGGGAGCTCATCGGGGTGGAGTACCTCTACTCCCAGACAGGCAACGGCGCTCTGCAGCGGGAAATGGCCCGCGATCCCGAGGAGGGCGACGGGATGGAAGAGGAGTGGGACGAGGAGGAGGAGGAGGAGCCGGAGGATGAGGGCTTTGAGGAGGAGCTGCCCGGGATTACGGCCCTTTTGCGCCATCTTCCGCCCGCGGAGGAGGAGGAGGTAAGCCTCGTTGAGTTGTGCGGCGGAGGGAGGGAGGGAGGGAGGGAGGGAGGGAGGGAGGGGCCTTTTGCCGCGGCTATTAAATGCTTAACCTCTGCGCTTGCTTTCCTCTGTCTGTTGCAGGATGTACCCGGTCCAGACGGACACGGCGGGTACCAGCACGCCGTACGTCTGGCCCAGGCCTTGGTTGCGCTGCGTGACCGCCCGTACGTCAGGCCGGCGCAGGTGAGGCAGATAGGGGCTCTCTGGCAGAAGCTGTCAGACAGGGACAAGGCCCCTATCTCCTTCCCCCCGCGGCACCAGCAGCGGCTGACCAAGGGCCGCTTCAGAAGCCGCAGGGCGGCAAAAAGCACCACGCCCGGCGTGGACAGCATGACTCGGTAAATTGTCTTTCTACTCTTTGGATCATATTCATATGCATTTTCGTCGTGTTTTGGATTATGTGTGCAATAGATGGTGCTGTATGTGACCATGGTCTCTGTCTCTCTATCTATCTATCTATCTATCTATCTATCTATCTATCTATCTGCGTGTGCAGTGTGTATGTCGGGCTGGGCGCGGGTGCTGCACAGTCTCCTGATGCCAGCAGGTTGCTGGAGGCTGTCTTCCTGGAGCTGTGTGGCATTCACCAGGAGGGCCATATCATCGCCGGGGTCCGGGTGAACCGCTGGGCGGCCGTCAGGAATGACTACAGGCAGATCAAGGACAACTTTTTCAACACTCGGGGGCTGTCAACAGCTGCCCCGGTCCAACTCCTGGAGGTTAACCAGCGGACCCTTATGCGGTGGTGAGAGAGAGTGCCATTTGCGTGCGACGTGTAGAATGTGCCTACTGGAAGGAAGATGCTCATAATCAATATCATTGAATTCACTTCCATCAGGCACCACAAGAGGACCAAGCAGAGGATGGCGGAAGAAGTGCGCCAGGTGGTGCCGGGGCCCATTGCTCAGCTGTCAGCGGCGGAGCGGCTTCCTCCGACCAGGGCTCCTCTGCAGGAGCCTCTGAGGCCTGTGCAGCCTCTGGCAGTCTCTGAGACAGTGGACGCCTCTGGCCTGGCTGCCACGCGCAGAGGGCCCCTGGAACCGGCGCTGTTCAGCATCCTCGCCGTTACAGCCCAGGCCTCTGTAGCCCACACCTCCACAGTCGCCTCCACATCTGCGGCCCACGCCATCGCCTCCACGTCTGCGGCCCACGCCATCGCCTCCACGTCTGCGGCCCACGCCATCGCCTCCACGTCTGCGGCCCACGCCATCGCCTCCACGTCTGCGGCCCACGCCATCGCCTCCACGTCTGCGGCCCACGCCATCGCCTCCACATCTGCGGCCCACGCCATCGCCTCCACTTCGACAGCCCACGCCATCGCCTCCACATCTGCGGCCCACGCCATCGCCTCCACTTCGACAGCCCACGCCATCGCCTCCACATCTGCGGCCCACGCCATCGCCTCCACATCTGCGGCCCACGCCATCGCCTCCACTTCGACAGCCCACGCCATCGCCTCCACATCTGCGGCCCACGCCATCGCCTCCACTTCGACAGCCCACGCCATCGCCTCCACATCTGCGGCCCACGCCATCGCCTCCACGTCTGCGGCCCACGCCATCGCCTCCACTTCGACAGCCCACGCCATCCCCTCCACCTCTGCAGACACCGCAGTTGCCTCCACCTCCTCTGCCGTGCCCAAAACCACTGCCTGGCAGAGGAAGGTCCGGGAGGAACAGGATCGGCGGCGAGCTGCGATGGGCCTTCCCACGAAGAGCTGGAAGAAAAGGGAACATTTTATCTGTAAGCGCTGTGGCCAGCCAAAGACCCGGGAGTACGGCCACAGTCGCTACAGATCCCAGCATTTCTGCTCCCGTGCGGAGGGCCGCTCAGTAGAGGACTGGCTGGAAGAGAAAAGGGCAGAGGAGGTGGCACAGAGACAACAGGTCAGTGACCCGATAGCATGTACTGCACCCGACACTCTTCCCACATCATTGTCACTCGTTCACCGTGTCGATCGTCTTGTTGTCTGCAGGCCGCCGAAGCTGCCCTGGCTTCTCAGACCCCCTCCGGCCAGCAGGGAGGGCGGTAAAATGCGTGCAGTTTGTGAGTATGAAATGTCAATGCAATAATAGAGAGTGTACATAGATTGCCACTGTCGCTATTTCAAAAAATACACTCGATTGCAGCACAAAGGACAGGCAGTTGGTGATTAACTTTGGAAAGGTCAGCCCATTGAAATGCAAATGTCTGTCTTTGTCTATTCCTCTCTCAGACAGACACCCACCCACCCAGCCACCCAGCCAACCAACCAACCAACCAACAAACCAACCAACCAACCACAAGCCGCTGGTCCAAACGACCTGGCCGTAGGTGTCAGTGCTCACCGCAGGGGCCCCGTTTCCAACATGAGACACACTGTCTGGCCAATCAGATCGCCAGCCAGCCAGCCAACCACAAGCCGCTGGTCCAAACGACCTGGCCGTAGGTGTCAGTGCTCACCGCAGGGGCCCCGTTTCCAACATGAGACACACTGTCTGGCCTATCAGATTGCCAGCCAGCCAGCCAACCACGGGCTGCAGATCCAAAGAACCTGGGCACAGGTGTCGGTGCTAACCGCAGGGGGCAGTTCCTGAGAGGAAACGCTCTCGCCGATCAAAGCACAACCCAAGAAGGCTGCGATTGGCTAGAGGAAGCTGCGTGCCCTCTGCGGGCCGGCACAGCTATAAAAGACAGCAGGTCGACGGAACAAAAAAGTGCATTCGACAACTTGTGATCGCGAGGTGAGTGTCTCTCTCTGTCCGTCCGTCTCGCTGTATACATTGTGTGTACAATTATTAGTCAGCTTCTTTGTCTCAGGCGAAATGGGCACAAAAAGACTCAATTGACTTTGCTTTTGTTTCATCCTTCCCATGCAGCATGGAAAGGTCACCGTCTTCACCCTCTGCGTCATCGGAGCCGTCGACCTCTGCCGGCCAGGTCTCCGCCGCCGCCGCTGCCGCCGCTGCCGTGCCCAGTTCCACCGCCTGGTACAGGAAAAGGCAGGATGAAAAGCAGCGGCGGGCAGAGGAGATGGGCCTTCCCACAAAAAGCCGAAAAACACGCCCGCAATTTATCTGCAAGCGCTGTGGCCAGCCAAAGACCCGGGAAAACGGCCACAGTCGCTACAGAGCCCAGCATTTCTGCTCCCGTGCAGAGGGCCGCTCGGTTAAGGAGTGGCTGGAGGAGAAAAGGGCAGAGGAGGTGGCCAAGAGACAACAGGTCAGTGACCCGATGCCACGCACGGCGCCCGACACGCTCCCCACTGCGCTGACAAAGACCGAGGCGGACTCGTCGTCCTCATCCAGCCCTGAGCCCTCGACTTCCTCCATCCACAACCCCTCGTCTTCATCCAGCCCTGAGCCCTCGACATCCGCAAAGGCAGGCAATCCTCCCACTCGCAACACCGTGTACAGGAGGAGGATGAGGTCGGACAAAGACCGGAAGGTCCTGAGCGGGGTCATCGTCAAGCCGGAGCAGCAGCTTGATAAATGCGACACCTGCAGCCTATCCCGCCACCTGGACACGGGCCACGCTTATTACAGGGGGGACTTCTTCTGCGCTGGCAATGAAGGGCCTGGCGGGAAGACTCCACAGGAGTGGCTGGACTCACGGGGCGATGTGCCCCTCCCGCGCACCACCCTGTGGAGGATGAAGAAGGCAATGGAGCGGCCGAAGGAGGAGGAGGGACAGAGAAAGCCTCGTAAGCAGCATAAAGTGCGGACCTGCCAGCGCTGCGGGCATTGTCCGCTCAAAGACTACGGCCACAGCCAGCTGAACCTGCGTCGAGGAAAGGTGTCCTACTGCGCTATGCAGGACGGCATAAGCGTGGACCTCTGGCAGGCGCGTCAACGGGCCAGGGAGAAGGAGGTGTGTATTTGCCTTTTTCCCTTTCTGTGTTTTCTTCATGTCCTGTGACTGACTGTCACTTGTTACGCAGGAGACAAAGAAGGAGCAGAGGGAGGGAAGGCTGCGAGGAGAGGGAGAAGGAGCAGCGGGAGGGAGGGAGTTCAACGAGGTACGTTAAACTGTTGTCCTTTTTACTTTGCGTGCCTGTGTGTTTTCGTCATGTTTCTCACACCCGAATGTCTTTTTTTCTTGTTATTCAGGAGGACACAGAATGACAAGGGAGCTGCCCTGTGTGTCTGTGTGTGTGTGTGTGTGTGTGTGTGTGTTTTTGGTTTCACAAATAAAAGTACTTATTTCTTTACACTCTTGTCAGACTGCTCCTTTCACATCTTGCCCATGTCTTGTTGCATTTGTCATCATATCGAATCAGTGACTGTGTTAAATGTGAGGATGGAGATGAGCTTTATTTATTTAAACTACTATAAATAAATATACATACAATATAATGTTTACAGCTTCATATTAATGCCCATCACAGAGGTGAACATAAGGGCTTAATATATCTCCTTCCTGTATTTCATTAAACAACTACAAATGTCTATAATGTCTAAAGCTTCATATTAACGCCCATCACAGAGGTGAACATAAGGGCTTAATATATCTCCTTCCTGTATTTCTTTGTGAAAGGAATGGAGCTTTATGTAATTAAACAACTATAAATATATATATAATGTGTAAAGCTGCATATTAACCCCCATCTACACATATATATAAATATATATATATATAATGTGTAAAGCTGCATATTAACGCCCATCACAGAGGTGAACATAAGGGCTTAATAATCTCCTTCCTTTATTTCTTTGTTTATGCTGTTTCTAACCTCGCCACGAGAGGGATGCAGAGGGCCGAGGGAGGCGGCCCGTGTTTACATCCGGCCCGTGGGTCCGCATGGCTCATTTACCTGCCAGGCCACGACCACCGTGACGCGCCACTTCCTAATCTGACGTGGCGTTCCATTTACCGAGCCCTTGTCTGATACAGATCGAAGATGGCACCTACAGAAAAAGCCTGCGGTCATCTTTCTTGAAATATGACTTTATCTTCGGCGAGACGGCCGAAAAGGCTCTCGCTTCGCAGGGGCAAACCTCGAAGATTGGGCAGCACCTTTTTCGCCTAGTGGGGGCGGATGGTCTCTGCTCCGATTCTACACCTCCTCCAAGCCCCCACCTTTCGGGTTCTACACTTGTAAGCCAATCAGAAGATGGCCAAATGCTTGTTTTGCCCGATTGGCCGGTGACTGTAGAACGGCACGCTGATTGGCTTGCTGCCCAGGTTGAAATGTTTGCCCGCGAAGCTTGTTCATTCTTTGTTCACTTCGCTACAGGCACACATCGAACGGGAGAACAGAGTACAACACTAGCAAGCCAGATGTGAGTATTGAACGAGCAATGTGCATGTTTAATGTTCTTTTTTCTGCTGTTTGCGAGTGTCACGGTTCAACAATGCATGTACAGTAAGTTCATTGTATTGTCGGCGCCTTATTCCGGCGTAATTCACCGTGAAAAGTCAGTTTATTCAGGGTGAATAATGTCCGTACAAACCGCTAGCTTCGTTGCGGGCTCATCTTACTTCTCCGCCGGGTAAAGGGGTGCTTTTCCCGGGGAGAATGTGCCCACAGACCGCTGACCATAGCGCCGGCTCCTTGTACTTTTACGCCGGGTAGAGGGGTGCTTTTCCCGGGGAAGAATGTGCCCACAGACCGCTGACCATAGCGCCGTCTCCTTGTACTTTTACGCCGGGTAGACTGGTGCTTTTCCCGGGAAGAATGTGCCCACAGACCGCTGACCATAGCGCCGGCTCCATGTACTTTTACGCACGGTCAATTCTGTCTGTACACTACGCTGACATCAACCCGGCCTCATGTAAAATCCTGCTAACTGTACAGGAGTAAGTGGTGTATATGTGTTTTATCCAGAAATGGGCCAAAATACATCAAAATGTTTGTGATACAAGATACAAAATACCCCTCAAATAAATGTATTAAAATAGCATTCAAAGTACTGGTGCCAGACAATGTAATGAAATACAATACATGTATTTTGTCTTTAAAACGTAGGAAATACTTTTTCTGGAATTTACTTTCTCACAATTTGAACAGCCCATAAACTTTGGCTTTGTATCAACAAGAAAATCATCACATGTCAAATAGCATCACACATTAGGCCTATGTTTACTATAAAAGCAAAATATGTCATTAAAACCAGTTGCTCACAGGTAAAGTGCCTAAATAAATTACTGTACATCAAGTTCTCCACAGAAAAATGATTTAAAGGTCAATAGGTCATCTTTCAATCACCTTCTGTAAATATCTATATTATCGCCATGGAGTGGTTGTATTCATATTATCTTGTGTGTGACTGTTTTGTGTGCTGCTACTGTCTTTTGTGCCTGCCTAAGTGTTCCTCTGGAACAATATCAATAGATGGATCTGTCTGTCAATCACAACACAACATTCTGACGCGTCTAACGTTGCTGCTGCTTGTCTGCTTAATGACCATGTGGGTCTACAGGCTCGCGTGTCCCAACTGTGGGGAAAAAACCTGCCCGGCGTGTGCGGTTTATGGCAAGAGAAGGTTCTCGGCGCAAGACATCATTAGACAGCTGGACCAGACTCGCCAACCAGCATCCGACGCCAACAGTGGCGTCGGTTGCTGAGCGGCGTCAGCAGGCTGACTCAGAAGTACATGGGGAAGATGCTCCGAGCCCTGTACGAGGCCACCAGCACAGTGTCAAACGTAAGTATTTCGGCCACAGGTGCAGTTGAGGATGCAAGCTGACGCCTGTTGACACGATACTTTGTTATTTTTCCCCTCTGCAGCTACGTGCGGTGGCTTAAGACCCAGCAGGTCAACGTGGGGTCCCGGATGTACAGGTGTACACACTGGGCCGGGACAAAGAAGGGCCTTCGCTGCTGCCATCGAGGTTGACACCCGTGGGCGACGCACCGGATCATCCCCTGCTGCTGCTGCTGCTCACAGGTAAAAGTGCTGGAACAACTTGTGTGTAGTTGTCAATATCATCTGCTCGAGTTTAAACTGCAGATGCCATGCGATTGTCCACGCAGCTCCTGGCCAAGGGCTGGAGGCAGACGCTGCCGGAGGAACAGCATGAGTGGTTGGGCCGGGCTCTGTTTACCTCCGGGCTTCTTCCAGTGCCGATTTTTCCTGTGGCCGTTTTACAGTGACATTTTGAGTCAACTGGACCTGCCTCACCAAGCACCGTTTCCGGCTGTGATCACATACAAGTAAGCTGCAATGTTAAAGCGCGTGCGTGTGCGTGCGTGTGTGTGTGTCTCAGCTGACAGTAGTCCCCTTGTGCCTTTGCAGGTTGTCTTGCGATAAGAGGGTGCTGGGGATGATGAAGGCCCGAGGAGGCGCTTTGGGCAACAGCGCCTCCCGCCTCCGTGCCGCTCTGCTGGAGCAGCACACCATAGACTGGTTGCTGGGCGGTGGACGAGGCCCGTCCCGCAATATGGCCTCGATCCCGGGCAGCTCCTCTTGAAAGCCCCCGTCCTCCTCATCGTCGTCGTCCCACTACTCTTCAATCCCGTCAACTGCGTCTTGTTATATCCCGCCACAGAGCGATGTCGCCTGTCTGGTAGTAGAGGTACTCCAGCGCGATGAGCTCCCCTGAGTTGAAGAGAAAAAAGAGACATGTGGTTTGTACACTGCAAAAGCCACAGAGCATTACACCTATTTTTTAATTTTTTTTTATGCACGTGTACTCCCCAGGCTCCGAAGTTCTCCACCAGCATCTTCCCCATGTACTTCTGGCTCAGCCTGCTGACGCTGCTTAGCCTCCGACGGCAGGTTCTGGTCTAGTGCCTGGTCCAGCTGTCTAATGACGTCTTTCTTTCTATTGCAACAACTGCACGAACTGCACTCCATGTACTCACTGTCCATGAAATACCAGTTGTCCACGTCTAGTACCGGACGGACGGTTTTGTACAGCCCCGCACCGGGCAGTTTTTTTCTCAACAGTTGGGACACGTGAGCCTCTAGGCCCACATGGTTGCGTGTGGACACCGTAAGCACAGCAGCTGAGGCCTTTCGGTTCAGAGTTTTTGTGGAAGGAATGCACATGAAAACTGCCTGGTCCAGCTGTCTAATGATGTCTTGCGCCCACGCCGCTTACTTTTTCTTGCAGGTCCTGCATGCCAGGTACTCTGTTCCCACGAAATACCAGCTGTCCACGTCTAACACGCGACGGACAGTTTTGTACAGCCCTGCGCCGGTCAGTTTTTTTTTTCTCACAGTTTGGAGACGTGAGCCTGTAGGCCCACATGCTGTAGCACGCCCACAGGAAAAACCGGCACAGGTAGAAGCAGCAGGAGAAGCTGAACTGATGGGGCTGTGTGCCCATCCCGCGCACCACACTGTGGAGGATGAAGGAGTTGGAGCGGCCGAAGGAGAAGGAGGGACAGACGAAGCCCAGAAAGCAACACAAAATGTGCGCCTGCCAGCGCTGCGGGCATTCTCCGCTCAAAGACTACGGCCACAGCCAGCTGAACCTGCTTCGAGGCAAGGTGTCCTACTGCGCTCTGCAGGACGGCATAAGCGTGGACCTCTGGCAGGCGCGTCAACGGAGCAGGGAGACGGAGGTGTGTATTTGCCTTTTTTCCTTTCTGTGTTTTCTTCATGTCCTGTGACTGACTGTCACTCGTTACGCAGGAGACAAAGAAGGAGCAGAGGGAGGGCAGGCTGCCAGGAGCAGGAGCCACGGGAGGGAGGGAGTTCAAAGAGGTACGTTAAACTGTTGTCCTTTTTACTTTGCGTGCCTGTGTGTTTTCTTCTTGTTTCTCACACCCGAATGTCTTTTTTTCTTGTTATTCAGGAGGACACAGAATGACAAGGGAGCTGCCCTGTGTGTGTGTTTTTTTTGTTTCACAAATAAAAGTACTTATTTCTTTACACTCTTGTCAGACTGCTCCTTTCACATCTTGCCCATGTCTTGTTGCATTTGTCATCATATCGAATCAGTGACTGTGTTAAATGTGATGAGGATGGAGATGAGCTTTATTTATTTAAACTACTATAAATAAATATACATACAATATAATGTTTACAGCTTCATATTAATGCCCATCACAGAGGTGAACATAAGGGCTTAATATATCTCCTTCCTGTATTTCATTAAACAACTACAAATATATATAATGTCTAAAGCTTCATATTAACGCCCATCACAGAGGTGAACATAAGGGCTTAATATATCTCCTTCCTGTATTTATTTGTGAAAGGAATGGAGCTTTATGTAATTAAACAACTATAAATATATATATAATGTGTAAAGCTGCATATTAACCCCCATCTACACATATATATAAATATATATATAATGTGTAAAGCTGCATATTAACGCCCATCACAGAGGTGAACATAAGGGCTTAATAATCTCCTTACTTTATTTCTTTGTTTATGCTGTTTCTAACCTCGCCACGAGAGGGGGGCCGAGGGAGGCGGCTCGTCCTCCCGTGTTTACATCCGGCCCGTGGGTCCGCATGGCTCATTTACCTGCCAGGCCACGACCACCGTGACGCGCAACTTCCTAATCTGACGTGGCGTTCCATTTACCGAGCCCTTGTCTGATACAGATCGAAGATGGCACCTACAGAAAAAGCCTGCGGTCATCTTTCTTGAAATATGACTTTATATTCGGCGAGACGGCGGAAAAGGCTCTCGCTTTGCAGGGGCAAACCTCGAAGATTGGGCAGCACCTTTTGCGCCTAGTGGGGGCGGATGCTCTCTGCTCCGATTCTAAACCTCCTCCAAGCCCCCACCTTTCGGGTTCTACATGTTTAAGCCAATCACAAGATGGCCAAATTCTTGTTTTGCCCGATTGGCCGGTGACTTTAGAACGGCACGCTGATTGGCTTGCTGCCCAGGTTGAATGGCGTCAGTGCGAAGGCTCTGTTCATTCTGCCGGTGAACTTCGCAAGAGACACACATCAAACGGAAAAGAATAAAGATCAACACTACCAAGCGAGATGTGAGCATCGAATTTGCATTTTTAGTGTTCTTTTTCTGCTGTTTGCTTGTTTCTGTCGAGTGTCACGGTTAAACAATGCATGTACAGTAAGGTCATTGTAATGTCAGCGCCTTATTCCGGCGTAATTCACCGTGAAAAGTAATTTTTTTCACGGTCAATAATGTCCGTACAGACCGCTAGCTTAATCGCGGGCTCCATGTGCTTTTACGCCGGGTAGAGGGAGTTTTTCACGGTCAATAATGTCCGTACAGACCGCTAGCTTGATCGCGGGCTCCATGTACTTTTACGCCAGGTAGAGGGAGTGTTTCACGGTGAAAAATGACCACACAGATCGCTAGCTTCGTGGCGGGCTCAACTTACTTTTCTGCCGGGTAAAAGGGTGCTCTTCCCGGGGAAGGATGTGTCCACAGAGCGCTGACCATAGCGCAGGCTCCCTGTACTTTTACGCCGGGAAAGGGTTGTGTTTCACGGTCAAAACTCTCCGTACACTACGCTCACATCAACCCGGCCTCATGTAAATTCTGCTAACTGTACAGGAGTATATGGTGGTGTATATGTGTTGTATCCAGAAATGGGCAAAAATACATCAAAATGTTTTTAATACAAGACACAAAATACCCCGCCAAATAAATGTATTCAAATAAAATACAAAACACTGGTGCCAGAAAATGTAATACAATATAATACATGTATTTTGTATTTAAAAAATGGGAAATACTTTTTCTTGATTTGGATGAACTTTTAACATTAAAAAACAAACCAAAACCCCCCCATTAAAACAAGAAAATATGCATCACATGTGAATAGCATCACACATTAGGCCTATGTATACTATAACAGCAAAAGATGTATATACACAGGTAAAGAGCCTAAATAAATGACTGTACATCAAGTTCTGCACAGAAAAATGAATAAAGGTCAAGGGTAAAGATTAAATCAAATCTGCACAGACTATTTTAAATACAAAATTACTCTGCTCTTAAGTATTTTGTTACAAATTACGTATCAATCGCCTTCTACTGTAAATATCTATATTATCTGCATGGACTGGTGCTATTCATATTCTTTTGTGTGTCACTGTTTTGTCACGTCTAACGTTGCAGGTTGTCTGCTTAATGTCTTTGCAGAATGGATTTCCGTCCATTTTTCAGGTTCCTTCCATCATCCAGCACACTGATCCTCAAGGCCTCAGCTGATGCGGTAACGGTGGCCCAACGGAACCGTAGGTCCACTACGTCATTCGCCCTGAAGGGACCAGAGGCGGTGAGGGAGGAGGCCAAGACCTGCATCCTCCAGGCTGAAGGAGACCCAGAGTGCTGGCAGCTGGTTCTCAGTGAGAGCTAGCTCCAGTTTGGCCAGTACCGGGGTCAAACCTTCAAGTGGCTCCTCAGCCATGATGTGGGCTACGCGTGTGGGATCCTTGTGTCCCACATGCAGGAGAGGGAAGCCGGGGACACCTCCCAGTCTCCTCTTGCCGTCAACAAGGACGCCCTCGCCTCCTACGCCCGGCTGCTCCCAAAGATGGTGCAGCTGATCCAGTGGCGTCGGATGTGCGAGGGCTTTGTGTCGGTGAGGGGCATGGACCGGACGCTGGTGGGGTTCGGTGCGCACGCTGGCATGTCGCTCCGAGCCCTGTACAAGTCCACCAGCACAGAGTGATAAACGTAAGTATTTCGGCCACAGGTGCAGTTGAGGATGCAAGCTGACGCGTGTTGACACGATACTCTGTTCTTTTTTCCCGACTGCAGCTACAAGTGGTGGCTTAAGACCCAGCAGTGCAACATGGGGTCGCGGATGCACACTGTACAGGTGTACATACTGGGCCGGGAAAAAGAAGGGTCAGCAGCAGGGCCGTCGGCTGCTGCCTCTCCTCCAGCTGCTCCCCCGGCTCAGCAGCAGAGAGCGTCGCAGCCTGCATCGAGTAAGGCCTGCCTGCCCGCCTGCCCGCCTGCCTGCCCTAGCTAATGAGTAGTGTTTCAGATTATTAATAATCACATGCCTGCCTGCTTGCCTGCCTTCCTGCAATAGCTAATGAATAGTGTGTTCAAATGTTAATAATCACATTCATTTGTCCTCCTCTGCACAAACGAAGGCGTGCCATCAGCGGCTGACATAATAGAGCTGTCTAACGACGATGAAGTCTTCGCTGCTGCCATGGAGGTGGACACACTGCGTGAGTGTATTTGACTTAAACCTCATTGTTACTATTGTGACAACGCTGGTGTTGACTATATATAGTCAACACCAGCATATGCAGTTTAATCTGCATATGCCATGCGCTTGTCCACGCAGCTCCTGCCCAAGAGCTGGAGGCAGACGCTGCCGGAGGAACAGCATGATTGGTTGGGCCGGGCTCTGTTTACCACTGGCACTGGCAAGCATCCTGTCCTCACCAGCGAGCTGCGCCTCTGGTGGACTCCTCCGGGAGCCCGGCGCCTCTACACCCAGATCCCCTCTGCCCAGGCCTTCTTCCAGCGCCGGTTTTTCCTGTGGGCGCCCTACAGGATTTGGGCCTACAAGCTGTCCTGCCCCAGCTGCAAGTGGCAGCTTACCGGCGCTGGCCTGTACAAGACGGTCCGCCGTGTTCTGGACTTCGGTGGCTGGTACCACATGGGCACGGAGTACCTGGAATGCGGCGGCTGTAAGAAGAAGTATGCAGCGTGGGCCCAAGGCATCATGAGTCAGCTGAACCTGGCTCACCAGGCACAGTTTCCGGCTGTGCTCACATACAAGTAAGCTGCAATGTTAATGTGTGTGTGTGTGTGTGTGTCTGTGTCTGTTTGTCTGTGTGTGTCAGTCAGCTGACACTAGTCTCCTTCTGACTTTGCAGGTTGTCTTGCGATAAGAGGGTGATGGGCATGATGAAGGCCCGGACTTTGGGCAACAGCGCCTCCCACCTCCGTGCCGCTCTGCTGGAGCAGCACACTGTAGACTGGTTGCTGCGGATCCTGCGCTACCTTTCAGTGCTGGACCAGCTCCAGCTGCCCGGCGTGGCTCCGCAGCAGGTGACGGTGCCGCCCCTGAGAGCTGTCCCCAGCATGCCCTGGCTGATTTCAGTCTAAACCAAGGAGGCCCTCGGCCGCCTGGAGGAGACGAAAGCCAGGGTCACGTCAATCTTTGGGGACATCCTCAAAATGGACTCCACTAAGAAGGCAAGCGCAATAAATAAATAAATAAATAAGTATTATAAGTGGCAAACACACACGCTTGACGTGACGTGCTCCGGTTCTCATTTTCAGATGACCAAGAAGCTCGCTGGCGACGCTGCCGGGACGGCGGCATGGGTCACCAACGTGGGAAACGAGCACGGGCAGGTGCTCATGTCTGTCCTCACTGAGTCCGAGGGGGACGGGCTGTTGCCCATGGCGGACGGGCTGATGCGGCGCTACAGTGCGGCTGGAAAGGCCCCACCTCGGGTCCTGTATGTTGACCGGGACTGCTGTTCCGTCACCGGACGCTGCAAGGTAAAGATGACAAAATCAACCACCACACAGACGGGCCGCTTGATTTATCCAACCGAAACAAATGTCGTCTTCAGAACAAGGAATGCAATACAATAGACAGCATTATAAACCTTTTCCTTCAACAACTCTTGAGTTATCAATATTTAGTCAAGAAAAATCCACCTGGAGACATTAAGAGCCCTCTGCATTGACAAGCTTTATTTGTGAATGATATATGCAATATGAGATGAAACAAATCCATATAAATGGGCGAGCTGCCTAGGCCACTCTCCTTTCATAACAAAGGAAGCCTGGTCTCTGTGGCGCAATTGGTTAGCGAGTTCGGCTGTTAACGGAAAGGATGGTGGTTCAAGCCCACCCAGGGACGTGTGTACTTTTATGAAATAGGTAGTTTGATCGTGAAAACCAATCTTCTTTCTGTGAACAGAGGGAAGGGTTGGAAAACCGTATGATGAAAGTCACAGAACAAGCAGGCAACAAAATAAGCAGATTTATACACCTATTCCTTAAATAAGACCCAATTTGTCCGCTTAGTCCTTCAACAACTCTTGAGTTATCAATATTTAGTCAAGAAAAATCCACCTGGAGACATTAAGAGCCCCTCTGCATTGACAAGCTTTATTTGTGAATGATATATGCAATATGAGATGAAACAAATCCTTATCAATGGGCGAGCTGCCTAGGCCACTCTCCTTTCATAACAAAGGAAGCGAGTCTCTGTGGCGCAATTGGTTAGTGCGTTCGGCTGTTAACCGAAAGGTTGGTGGTTCAAGCCCACCCAGGGACGTGTGTACTTTTATGAAATAGGTAGTTTGATCGTGAAAACCAATCTTCTTTCTGTGAATATAGGGAAGGGTTGGAAAACCGTATGATGAAAGTCACAGAACAAGCAGGCAACAAAATAAGCAGATTTATACACCGATTCCTTAAATAAGACCCAATTAGTCCGCTTAGTCCTTCAACAACTCTTGAGTTATCAATATTTAGTCAAGAAAAATCCACCTGGAGACATTAAGAGCCCTCTGCATTGACAAGCTTTATTTGTGAATGATATATGCAATATGAGATGAAACAAATCCATATAAATGGGCGAGCTGCCTAGGCCACTCTCCTTTCATAACAAAGGAAGCCTGGTCTCTGTGGCGCAATTGGTTAGCGCGTTCGGCTGTTAACCGAAAAGTTGGTGGTTCAAGCCCACCCAGGAACGTGTGTACTTTTATGAAATAGGTAGTCTGATTGTGTAAACCAATCTTCTTTCTGTGAACAGAGAGAAGGCTTGGAAAACCGTATGATGAAAGTCACAGAACAAGGAATGCAATACAATAGACAGCATTATAAACCTTTTCCTTCAACAAGTCTTGAGTCATCTATATATAGTTAAAACAAAATCCAGATGGACAAATTAAGAACCTTCTGTATTGACAAGCTTTATTTGTGAATGATATATGCAATATGAGATCAAACAAATCCTTATCAATGGGCGAGCTGCGTATGCCACTCTCCTTTCATAAGAAAGGAAGCGAGTCTCTGTGGCGCAATTGGTTAGCGCGTTCGGCTGTTAACCGAAAGGATGGTGGTTCAAGCCCACCCAGGGACGTGTGTACTTTTATGAAATAGGTAGTTTGATCGTGAAAGCCAATCTTCTTTCTGTGAACATTGGGAAGGGTTGGAAAACCGTATGATGAAAGTCACAGAACAAGGAATTCAATACAATGGACAGCATTATAAACCTTTTCCTTCAACAAGTCTAGAGTCATCTATATATAGTTAAAACAAAATCCAGATGGACACATTAAGAACCCTCTGTATTGACAAGCTTTATTTGTGAATGATATATGCAATATGAGATCAAACAAATCCTTATCAATGGGCGAGCTGCCTAGGCCACTCTCCTTTCATAACAAAGGAAGCGAGTCTCTGTGGCGCAATTGGTTAGTGCGTTCGGCTGTTAACCGAAAGGTTGGTGGTTCAAGCCCACCCAGGGACGTGTGTACTTTTATGAAATAGGTAGTTTGATCGTGAAAACCAATCTTCTTTCTGTGAATATAGGGAAGGGTTGGAAAACCGTATGATGAAAGTCACAGAACAAGCAGGCAACAAAATAAGCAGATTTATACACCGATTCCTTAAATAAGACCCAATTAGTCCGCTTAGTCCTTCAACAACTCTTGAGTTATCAATATTTAGTCAAGAAAAATCCACCTGGAGACATTAAGAGCCCTCTGCATTGACAAGCTTTATTTGTGAATGATATATGCAATATGAGATGAAACAAATCCATATAAATGGGCGAGCTGCCTAGGCCACTCTCCTTTCATAACAAAGGAAGCCTGGTCTCTGTGGCGCAATTGGTTAGCGCGTTCGGCTGTTAACCGAAAAGTTGGTGGTTCAAGCCCACCCAGGAACGTGTGTACTTTTATGAAATAGGTAGTCTGATTGTGTAAACCAATCTTCTTTCTGTGAACAGAGAGAAGGCTTGGAAAACCGTATGATGAAAGTCACAGAACAAGGAATGCAATACAATAGACAGCATTATAAACCTTTTCCTTCAACAAGTCTTGAGTCATCTATATATAGTTAAAACAAAATCCAGATGGACAAATTAAGAACCTTCTGTATTGACAAGCTTTATTTGTGAATGATATATGCAATATGAGATCAAACAAATCCTTATCAATGGGCGAGCTGCGTATGCCACTCTCCTTTCATAAGAAAGGAAGCGAGTCTCTGTGGCGCAATTGGTTAGCGCGTTCGGCTGTTAACCGAAAGGATGGTGGTTCAAGCCCACCCAGGGACGTGTGTACTTTTATGAAATAGGTAGTTTGATCGTGAAAGCCAATCTTCTTTCTGTGAACATTGGGAAGGGTTGGAAAACCGTATGATGAAAGTCACAGAACAAGGAATTCAATACAATGGACAGCATTATAAACCTTTTCCTTCAACAAGTCTAGAGTCATCTATATATAGTTAAAACAAAATCCAGATGGACACATTAAGAACCCTCTGTATTGACAAGCTTTATTTGTGAATGATATATGCAATATGAGATCAAACAAATCCTTATCAATGGGCGAGCTGCCTAGGCCACTCTCCTTTCATAACAAGGAAGCGAGTCTCTGTGGCGCAATTGGTTAGCGCGTTCGGCTGTTAACCGAAAGGTTGGTGGTTCAAGCCCACCCAGGGACGTGTGTACTTTTATGAAATAGGTAGTTTGATCGTGAAAACCAATCTTCTTTCTGTGAATATAGGGAAGGGTTGGAAAACCGTATGATGAAAGTCACAGAACAAGCAGGCAACAAAATAAGCAGATTTATACACCGATTCCTTAAATAAGACCCAATTAGTCTGCTTAGTCCTTCAACAACTCTTGAGTTATCAATATTTAGTCAAGAAAAATCCACCTGGAGACATTAAGAGCCCTCTGCATTGACAAGCTTTATTTGTAAATTAAATATGCAAAATGAATTCACACGAATTCATTTTAATGCACGAGCTCTCCTAGGCCACTCCCCTTTCAGATCAAAGGAAGCCGGTCTCTGTGGCGCAATTGGTTAGCACGTTCGGCTGTTAACCGAAAGGTTGGTGGTTCAAGCCCACCCAGGGGCGTGTGTTCTTTTATGAAATAGGTAGTTTGATCGTGAAAACCAATCTTCTTTCTGTGAACATAGGGAAGGGTTGGAAAACCGTATGATGAAAGTCAAAGAACAAGCAGGCAACAAAATAAGCAGATTTATACACCTATTCCTTAAATAAGACCCAATTTGTCCGCTTAGTCCTTCAACAACTCTTGAGTTATCAATATTTAGTCAAGAAAAATCCACCTGGAGACATTAAGAGCCCTCTGCATTGACAAGCTTTATTTGTGAATGATATATGCAATATGAGATGAAACAAATCCATATAAATGGGCGAGCTGCCTAGGCCACTCTCCTTTCATAACAAAGGAAGCCTGGTCTCTGTGGCGCAATTGGTTAGCGCGTTCGGCTGTTAACCGAAAGGATGGTGGTTCAAGCCCACCAAGGGACCTGTGTACTTTTATGAAATAGGTAGTTTGATCGTGAAAACCAATCTTCTTTCTGTGAACAGAGGGAAAGGTTGGAAAACCGTATGATGAAATTCACAGAACAAGCAGGCAACAAAATAAGCAGATTTATACACCGATTCCTTAAATAAGACCCAATTAGTCTGCTTAGTCCTTCAACAACTCTTGAGTTATCTATATTTAGTCAAGAAAAATCCACCTGGAGACATTAAGAGCCCTCTGCATTGACAAGCTTTATTTGTAAATTAAATATGCAAAATGAATTCACACAAATTCATTTTAATGGACGAGCTCTCCTATGCCACTCCCCTTTCAGATCAAAGGAAGCCGGTCTCTGTGGCGCAATTGGTTAGCGCGTTCGGCTGTTAACCGAAAGGTTGGTGGTTCAGGGACGTGTGTTCTTTTATGAAATAGGTAGTTTGATCGTGAAAACCAATCTTCTTTCTGTGAACATAGGGAAGGGTTGGAAAACCGTATGATGAAAGTCAAAGAACAAGCAGGCAACAAAATAAGCAGATTTATACACCTATTCCTTAAATAAGACCCAATTTGTCCGCTTAGTCCTTCAACAACTCTTGAGTTATCAATATTTAGTCAAGAAAAATCCACCTGGAGACATTAAGAGCCCTCTGCATTCACAAGCTTTATTTGTGAATGATATATGCAATATGAGATGAAACAAATCCATATAAATGGGCGAGCTGCCTAGGCCACTCTCCTTTCATAACAAAGGAAGCGAGTCTCTGTGGCGCAATTGGTTAGCGCGTTCGGCTGTTAACCGAAAGGATGGTGGTTCAAGCCCACCAAGGGACCTGTGTACTTTTATGAAATAGGTAGTTTGATCGTGAAAACCAATCTTCTTTCTGTGAACAGAGGGAAAGGTTGGAAAACCGTATGATGAAATTCACAGAACAAGCAGGCAACAAAATAAGCAGATTTATACACCGATTCCTTAAATAAGACCCAATTAGTCTGCTTAGTCCTTCAACAACTCTTGAGTTATCTATATTTAGTCAAGAAAAATCCACCTGGAGACATTAAGAGCCCTCTGCATTGACAAGCTTTATTTGTAAATTAAATATGCAAAATGAATTCACACAAATTCATTTTAATGGACGAGCTCTCCTATGCCACTCCCCTTTCAGATCAAAGGAAGCCGGTCTCTGTGGCGCAATTGGTTAGCGCGTTCGGCTGTTAACCGAAAGGTTAGTGGTTCAAGCCCACCCAGGGACGTGTGTTCTTTTATGAAATAGGTAGTTTGATCGTGAAAACCAATCTTCTTTCTGTGAACATAGGGAAGGGTTGGAAAACCGTATGATGAAAGTCACAGAACAAGGAATTCAATACAATGGACAGCATTATAAACCTTTTCCTTCAACAAGTCTAGAGTCATCTATATATAGTTAAAACAAAATCCAGATGGACACATTAAGAACCCTCTGTATTGACAAGCTTTATTTGTGAATGATATATGCAATATGAGATCAAACAAATCCTTATCAATGGGCGAGCTGCCTAGGCCACTCTCCTTTCATAACAAAGGAAGCGAGTCTCTGTGGCGCAATTGGTTAGTGCGTTCGGCTGTTAACCGAAAGGTTGGTGGTTCAAGCCCACCCAGGGACGTGTGTACTTTTATGAAATAGGTAGTTTGATCGTGAAAACCAATCTTCTTTCTGTGAATATAGGGAAGGGTTGGAAAACCGTATGATGAAAGTCACAGAACAAGCAGGCAACAAAATAAGCAGATTTATACACCGATTCCTTAAATAAGACCCAATTAGTCTGCTTAGTCCTTCAACAACTCTTGAGTTATCAATATTTAGTCAAGAAAAATCCACCTGGAGACATTAAGAGCCCTCTGCATTGACAAGCTTTATTTGTGAATGATATATGCAATATGAGATGAAACAAATCCATATAAATGGGCGAGCTGCCTAGGCCACTCTCCTTTCATAACAAAGGAAGCCTGGTCTCTGTGGCGCAATTGGTTAGCGCGTTCGGCTGTTAACCGAAAGGTTGGTGGTTCAAGCCCACCCAGGGACGTGTGTTCTTTTATGAAATAGGTAGTTTGATCGTGAAAACCAATCTTCTTTCTGTGAACATAGGGAAGGGTTGGAAAACCGTATGATGAAAGTCAAAGAACAAGCAGGCAACAAAATAAGCAGATTTATACACCTATTCCTTAAATAAGACCCAATTTGTCCGCTTAGTCCTTCAACAACTCTTGAGTTTTCAATATTTAGTCAAGAAAAATCCACCTGGAGACATTAAGAGCCCTCTGCATTGACAAGCTTTATTTGTGAATGATATATGCAATATGAGATGAAACAAATCCATATAAATGGGCGAGCTGCCTAGGCCACTCCCCTTTCAGATCAAAGGAAGCGAGTCTCTGTGGCGCAATTGGTTAGCGCGTTCGGCTGTTAACCGAAAGGTTGGTGGTTCAAGCCCACCCAGGGACGTGTGTTCTTTTATGAAATAGGTAGTTTGATCGTGAAAACCAATCTTCTTTCTGTGAACATAGGGAAGGGTTGGAAAACCGTATGATGAAAGTCAAAGAACAAGCAGGCAACAAAATAAGCAGATTTATACACCTATTCCTTAAATAAGACCCAATTTGTCCGCTTTGTCCTTCAACAACTCTTGAGTTATCAATATTTAGTCAAGAAAAATCCACCTGGAGACATTAAGAGCCCTCTGCATTGACAAGCTTTATTTGTAAATTAAATATGCAAAATGAATTCACACAAATTCATTTTAATGGACGAGCTCTCCTATGCCACTCCCCTTTCAGATCAAAGGAAGCCGGTCTCTGTGGCGCAATTGGTTAGCGCGTTCGGCTGTTAACCGAAAGGTTAGTGGTTCAAGCCCACCCAGGGACGTGTGTTCTTTTATGAAATAGGTAGTTTGATCGTGAAAACCAATCTTCTTTCTGTGAACATAGGGAAGGGTTGGAAAACCGTATGATGAAAGTCACAGAACAAGGAATTCAATACAATGGACAGCATTATAAACCTTTTCCTTCAACAAGTCTAGAGTCATCTATATATAGTTAAAACAAAATCCAGATGGACACATTAAGAACCCTCTGTATTGACAAGCTTTATTTGTGAATGATATATGCAATATGAGATCAAACAAATCCTTATCAATGGGCGAGCTGCCTAGGCCACTCTCCTTTCATAACAAAGGAAGCGAGTCTCTGTGGCGCAATTGGTTAGTGCGTTCGGCTGTTAACCGAAAGGTTGGTGGTTCAAGCCCACCCAGGGACGTGTGTACTTTTATGAAATAGGTAGTTTGATCGTGAAAACCAATCTTCTTTCTGTGAATATAGGGAAGGGTTGGAAAACCGTATGATGAAAGTCACAGAACAAGCAGGCAACAAAATAAGCAGATTTATACACCGATTCCTTAAATAAGACCCAATTAGTCTGCTTAGTCCTTCAACAACTCTTGAGTTATCAATATTTAGTCAAGAAAAATCCACCTGGAGACATTAAGAGCCCTCTGCATTGACAAGCTTTATTTGTGAATGATATATGCAATATGAGATGAAACAAATCCATATAAATGGGCGAGCTGCCTAGGGCACTCTCCTTTCATAACGAAGGAAGCCTGGTCTCTGTGGCGCAATTGGTTAGCGCGTTCGGCTGTTAACCAAAAGGATGGTGGTTCAAGCCCACCCAGGGACGTGTGTACTTTTATGAAATAGGTAGTTTGATCGTGAAAGCCAATCTTCTTTCTGTGAACATTGGGAAGGGTTGGAAAACCGTATGATGAAAGTCACAGAACAAGCAGGCAACAAAATAAGCAGATTTATACACCTATTCCTTAAATAAGACCCAATTTGTCCGCTTAGTCCTTAAACAACTCTTGAGTTATCAATATTTAGTCAAGAAAAATCCACCTGGAGACATTAAGAGCCCTCTGCATTGACAAGCTTTATTTGTAAATTAAATATGCAAAATGAATTCACACAAATTCATTTTAATGCACGAGCTCTCCTAGGCCACTCCCCTTTCAGATCAAAGGAAGCCGGTCTCTGTGGCGCAATTGGTTAGCGCGTTCGGCTGTTAACCGAAAGGTTGGTGGTTCAAGCCCACCCAGGGACGTGTGTTCTTTTATGAAATAGGTAGTTTGATCGTGAAAACCAATCTTCTTTCTGTGAACATAGGGAAGGGTTGGAAAACCGTATGATGAAAGTCAAAGAACAAGCAGGCAACAAAATAAGCAGATTTATACACCTATTCCTTAAATAAGACCCAATTTGTCCGCTTAGTCCTTCAACAACTCTTGAGTTTTCAATATTTAGTCAAGAAAAATCCACCTGGAGACATTAAGAGCCCTCTGCATTGACAAGCTTTATTTGTGAATGATATATGCAATATGAGATGAAACAAATCCATATAAATGGGCGAGCTGCCTAGGCCACTCCCCTTTCAGATCAAAGGAAGCGAGTCTCTGTGGCGCAATTGGTTAGCGCGTTCGGCTGTTAACCGAAAGGTTGGTGGTTCAAGCCCACCCAGGGACGTGTGTTCTTTTATGAAATAGGTAGTTTGATCGTGAAAACCAATCTTCTTTCTGTGAACATAGGGAAGGGTTGGAAAACCGTATGATGAAAGTCAAAGAACAAGCAGGCAACAAAATAAGCAGATTTATACACCTATTCCTTAAATAAGACCCAATTTGTCCGCTTAGTCCTTCAACAACTCTTGAGTTATCAATATTTAGTCAAGAAAAATCCACCTGGAGACATTAAGAGCCCTCTGCATTGACAAGCTTTATTTGTGAATGATATATGCAATATGAGATGAAACAAATCCATATAAATGGGCGAGCTGCCTAGGCCACTCCCCTTTCAGATCAAAGGAAGCGAGTCTCTGTGGCGCAATTGGTTAGCGCGTTCGGCTGTTAACCGAAAGGATGGTGGTTCAAGCCCACCCAGGGACGTGTGTACTTTTATGAAATAGGTAGTTTGATCGTGAAAACCAATCTTCTTTCTGTGAATATAGGGAAGGGTTGGAAAACCGTATGATGAAAGTCACAGAACAAGCAGGCAACAAAATAAGCAGATTTATACACCGATTCCTTAAATAAGACCCAATTAGTCCACTTAGTCCTTCAACAAGTCTTGAGTTATCTATATTTAGTCAAGAAAAATCCACCTGGAGACATTAAGAGCCCTCTGCATTGACAAACTTTATTTGTAAATTAAATATGCAAAATGAATTCACACAAATTCATTTTAATGGACGAGCTCTCCTAGGCCACTCCCCTTTCAGATCAAAGGAAGCCGGTCTCTGTGGCGCAATTGGTTAGCGCGTTCGGCTGTTAACCGAAAGGTTGGTGGTTCAGGGACGTGTGTTCTTTTATGAAATAGGTAGTTTGATCGTGAAAACCAATCTTCTTTCTGTGAACATAGGGAAGGGTTGGAAAACCGTATGATGAAAGTCACAGAACAAGGAATTCAATACAATGGACAGCATTATAAACCTTTTCCTTCAACAAGTCTAGAGTCATCTATATATAGTTAAAACAAAATCCAGATGGACACATTAAGAACCCTCTGTATTGACAAGCTTTATTTGTGAATGATATATGCAATATGAGATCAAACAAATCCTTATCAATGGGCGAGCTGCCTAGGCCACTCTCCTTTCATAACAAAGGAAGCGAGTCTCTGTGGCGCAATTTGTTAGTGCGTTCGGCTGTTAACCGAAAGGTTGGTGGTTCAAGCCCACCCAGGGACGTGTGTACTTTTATGAAATAGGTAGTTTGATCGTGAAAACCAATCTTCTTTCTGTGAATATAGGGAAGGGTTGGAAAACCGTATGATGAAAGTCACAGAACAAGCAGGCAACAAAATAAGCAGATTTATACACCGATTCCTTAAATAAGACCCAATTAGTCCGCTTAGTCCTTCAACAACTCTTGAGTTATCAATATTTAGTCAAGAAAAATCCACCTGGAGACATTAAGAGCCCTCTGCATTGACAAGCTTTATTTGTGAATGATATATGCAATATGAGATGAAACAAATCCATATAAATGGGCGAGCTGCCTAGGCCACTCCCCTTTCAGATCAAAGGAAGCGAGTCTCTGTGGCGCAATTGGTTAGCGCGTTCGGCTGTTAACCGAAAGGATGGTGGTTCAAGCCCACCCAGGGACGTGTGTACTTTTATGAAATAGGTAGTTTGATCGTGAAAACCAATCTTCTTTCTGTGAATATAGGGAAGGGTTGGAAAACCGTATGATGAAAGTCACAGAACAAGCAGGCAACAAAATAAGCAGATTTATACACCGATTCCTTAAATAAGACCCAATTAGTCCACTTAGTCCTTCAACAAGTCTTGAGTTATCTATATTTAGTCAAGAAAAATCCACCTGGAGACATTAAGAGCCCTCTGCATTGACAAGCTTTATTTGTGAATGATATATGCAATATGAGATGAAACAAATCCATATAAATGGGCGAGCTGCCTAGGCCACTCCCCTTTCAGATCAAAGGAAGCGAGTCTCTGTGGCGCAATTGGTTAGCGCGTTCGGCTGTTAACCGAAAGGATGGTGGTTCAAGCCCACCCAGGGACGTGTGTACTTTTATGAAATAGGTAGTTTGATCGTGAAAACCAATCTTCTTTCTGTGAATATAGGGAAGGGTTGGAAAACCGTATGATGAAAGTCACAGAACAAGCAGGCAACAAAATAAGCAGATTTATACACCGATTCCTTAAATAAGACCCAATTAGTCCACTTAGTCCTTCAACAAGTCTTGAGTTATCTATATTTAGTCAAGAAAAATCCACCTGGAGACATTAAGAGCCCTCTGCATTGACAAACTTTATTTGTAAATTAAATATGCAAAATGAATTCACACAAATTCATTTTAATGGACGAGCTCTCCTAGGCCACTCCCCTTTCAGATCAAAGGAAGCCGGTCTCTGTGGCGCAATTGGTTAGCGCGTTCGGCTGTTAACCGAAAGGTTGGTGGTTCAGGGACGTGTGTTCTTTTATGAAATAGGTAGTTTGATCGTGAAAACCAATCTTCTTTCTGTGAACATAGGGAAGGGTTGGAAAACCGTATGATGAAAGTCACAGAACAAGGAATTCAATACAATGGACAGCATTATAAACCTTTTCCTTCAACAAGTCTAGAGTCATCTATATATAGTTAAAACAAAATCCAGATGGACACATTAAGAACCCTCTGTATTGACAAGCTTTATTTGTGAATGATATATGCAATATGAGATCAAACAAATCCTTATCAATGGGCGAGCTGCCTAGGCCACTCTCCTTTCATAACAAAGGAAGCGAGTCTCTGTGGCGCAATTTGTTAGTGCGTTCGGCTGTTAACCGAAAGGTTGGTGGTTCAAGCCCACCCAGGGACGTGTGTACTTTTATGAAATAGGTAGTTTGATCGTGAAAACCAATCTTCTTTCTGTGAATATAGGGAAGGGTTGGAAAACCGTATGATGAAAGTCACAGAACAAGCAGGCAACAAAATAAGCAGATTTATACACGATTCCTTAAATAAGACCCAATTAGTCCGCTTAGTCCTTCAACAACTCTTGAGTTATCAATATTTAGTCAAGAAAAATCCACCTGGAGACATTAAGAGCCCTCTGCATTGACAAGCTTTATTTGTGAATGATATATGCAATATGAGATGAAACAAATCCATATAAATGGGCGAGCTGCCTAGGCCACTCTCCTTTCATAACAAAGGAAGCCTGGTCTCTGTGGCGCAATTGGTTAGCGCGTTCGGCTGTTAACCGAAAGGTTGGTGGTTCAAGCCCACCCAGGAACGTGTGTACTTTTATGAAATAGGTAGTCTGATTGTGTAAACCAATCTTCTTTCTGTGAACAGAGAGAAGGCTTGGAAAACCGTATGATGAAAGTCACAGAACAAGGAATGCAATACAATAGACAGCATTATAAACCTTTTCCTTCAACAAGTCTTGAGTCATCTATATATAGTTAAAACAAAATCCAGATGGACAAATTAAGAACCCTCTGTATTGACAAGCTTTATTTGTGAATGATATATGCAATATGAGATCAAACAAATCCTTATCAATGGGCGAGCTGCGTATGCCACTCTCCTTTCATAAGAAAGGAAGCGAGTGTCTGTGGCGCAATTGGTTAGCGCGTTCGGCTGTTAACCGAAAGGATGGTGGTTCAAGCCCACCCAGGGACGTCTGTACTTTTATGAAATAGGTAGTTTGATCGTGAAAGCCAATCTTCTTTCTGTGAACATTGGGAAGGGTTGGAAAACCGTATGATGAAAGTCACAGAACAAGGAATTCAATACAATGGACAGCATTATAAACCTTTTCCTTCAACAAGTCTAGAGTCATCTATATATAGTTAAAACAAAATCCAGATGGACACATTAAGAACCCTCTGTATTGACAAGCTTTATTTGTGAATGATATATGCAATATGAGATCAAACAAATCCTTATCAATGGGCGAGCTGCCTAGGCCACTCTCCTTTCATAACAAAGGAAGCGAGTCTCTGTGGCGCAATTGGTTAGTGCGTTCGGCTGTTAACCGAAAGGTTGGTGGTTCAAGCCCACCCAGGGACGTGTGTACTTTTATGAAATAGGTAGTTTGATCGTGAAAACCAATCTTCTTTCTGTGAATATAGGGAAGGGTTGGAAAACCGTATGATGAAAGTCACAGAACAAGCAGGCAACAAAATAAGCAGATTTATACACCGATTCCTTAAATAAGACCCAATTAGTCCGCTTAGTCCTTCAACAACTCTTGAGTTATCAATATTTAGTCAAGAAAAATCCACCTGGAGACATTAAGAGCCCTCTGCATTGACAAGCTTTATTTGTGAATGATATATGCAATATGAGATGAAACAAATCCATATAAATGGGCGAGCTGCCTAGGCCACTCTCCTTTCATAACAAAGGAAGCCTGGTCTCTGTGGCGCAATTGGTTAGCGCGTTCGGCTGTTAATCGAAAGGATGGTGGTTCAAGCCCACCCAGGGACGTGTGTACTTTTATGAAATAGGTAGTTTGATCGTGAAAGCCAATCTTCTTTCTGTGAACATTAGGAAGGGTTGGAAAACCGTATGATGAAAGTCACAGAACAAGCAGGCAACAAAATAAGCAGATTTATACACCTATTCCTTAAATAAGACCCAATTTGTCCGCTTAGTCCTTCAACAACTCTTGAGTTATCAATATTTAGTCAAGAAAAATCCACCTGGAGACATTAAGAGCCCTCTGCATTGACAAGCTTTATTTGTGAATGATATATGCAATATGAGATGAAACAAATCCATATAAATGGGCGAGCTGCCTAGGCCACTCTCCTTTCATGACAAAGGAAGCCTGGTCTCTGTGGCGCAATTGGTTAGCGCGTTCGGCTGTTAACCGAAAGGATGGTGGTTCAAGCCCACCAAGGGACCTGTGTACTTTTATTAAATAGGTAGTTTGATCGTGAAAACCAATCTTCTTTCTGTGAACAGAGGGAAAGGTTGGAAAACCGTATGATGAAATTCACAGAACAAGCAGGCAACAAAATAAGCAGATTTATACACCGATTCCTTAAATAAGACCCAATTAGTCTGCTTAGTCCTTCAACAACTCTTGAGATATCTATATTTAGTCAAGAAAAATCCACCTGGAGACATTAAGAGCCCTCTGCATTGACAAGCTTTATTTGTAAATTAAATATGCAAAATGAATTCACACAAATTCATTTTAATGGACGAGCTCTCCTATGCCACTCCCCTTTCAGATCAAAGGAAGCCGGTCTCTGTGGCGCAAATGGTTAGCGCGTTCGGCTGTTAACCGAAAGGTTGGTGGTTCAAGCCCACCCAGGGACGTGTGTTCTTCTATGAAATAGGTAGTTTGATCGTGAAAACCAATCTTCTTTCTGTGAACATAGGGAAGGGTTGGAAAACCGTATGATGAAAGTCACAGAACAAGGAATTCAATACAATGGACAGCATTATAAACCTTTTCCTTCAACAAGTCTAGAGTCATCTATATATAGTTAAAACAAAATCCAGATGGACACATTAAGAACCCTCTGTATTGACAAGCTTTATTTGTGAATGATATATGCAATATGAGATCAAACAAATCCTTATCAATGGGCGAGCTGCCTAGGCCACTCTCCTTTCATAACAAAGGAAGCGAGTCTCTGTGGCGCAATTGGTTAGTGCGTTCGGCTGTTAACCGAAAGGTTGGTGGTTCAAGCCCACCCAGGGACGTGTGTACTTTTATGAAATAGGTAGTTTGATCGTGAAAACCAATCTTCTTTCTGTGAATATAGGGAAGGGTTGGAAAACCGTATGATGAAAGTCACAGAACAAGCAGGCAACAAAATAAGCAGATTTATACACCGATTCCTTAAATAAGACCCAATTAGTCTGCTTAGTCCTTCAACAACTCTTGAGTTATCAATATTTAGTCAAGAAAAATCCACCTGGAGACATTAAGAGCCCTCTGCATTGACAAGCTTTATTTGTGAATGATATATGCAATATGAGATGAAACAAATCCATATAAATGGGCGAGCTGCCTAGGCCACTCTCCTTTCATAACAAAGGAAGCCTGGTCTCTGTGGCGCAATTGGTTAGCGCGTTCGGCTGTTAACCGAAAGGTTGGTGGTTCAAGCCCACCCAGGGACGTGTGTTCTTTTATGAAATAGGTAGTTTGATCGTGAAAACCAATCTTCTTTCTGTGAACATAGGGAAGGGTTGGAAAACCGTATGATGAAAGTCAAAGAACAAGCAGGCAACAAAATAAGCAGATTTATACACCTATTCCTTAAATAAGACCCAATTTGTCCGCTTAGTCCTTCAACAACTCTTGAGTTTTCAATATTTAGTCAAGAAAAATCCACCTGGAGACATTAAGAGCCCTCTGCATTGACAAGCTTTATTTGTGAATGATATATGCAATATGAGATGAAACAAATCCATATAAATGGGCGAGCTGCCTAGGCCACTCCCCTTTCAGATCAAAGGAAGCGAGTCTCTGTGGCGCAATTGGTTAGCGCGTTCGGCTGTTAACCGAAAGGTTGGTGGTTCAAGCCCACCCAGGGACGTGTGTTCTTTTATGAAATAGGTAGTTTGATCGTGAAAACCAATCTTCTTTCTGTGAACATAGGGAAGGGTTGGAAAACCGTATGATGAAAGTCAAAGAACAAGCAGGCAACAAAATAAGCAGATTTATACACCTATTCCTTAAATAAGACCCAATTTGTCCGCTTTGTCCTTCAACAACTCTTGAGTTATCAATATTTAGTCAAGAAAAATCCACCTGGAGACATTAAGAGCCCTCTGCATTGACAAGCTTTATTTGTAAATTAAATATGCAAAATGAATTCACACAAATTCATTTTAATGGACGAGCTCTCCTATGCCACTCCCCTTTCAGATCAAAGGAAGCCGGTCTCTGTGGCGCAATTGGTTAGCGCGTTCGGCTGTTAACCGAAAGGTTAGTGGTTCAAGCCCACCCAGGGACGTGTGTTCTTTTATGAAATAGGTAGTTTGATCGTGAAAACCAATCTTCTTTCTGTGAACATAGGGAAGGGTTGGAAAACCGTATGATGAAAGTCACAGAACAAGGAATTCAATACAATGGACAGCATTATAAACCTTTTCCTTCAACAAGTCTAGAGTCATCTATATATAGTTAAAACAAAATCCAGATGGACACATTAAGAACCCTCTGTATTGACAAGCTTTATTTGTGAATGATATATGCAATATGAGATCAAACAAATCCTTATCAATGGGCGAGCTGCCTAGGCCACTCTCCTTTCATAACAAAGGAAGCGAGTCTCTGTGGCGCAATTGGTTAGTGCGTTCGGCTGTTAACCGAAAGGTTGGTGGTTCAAGCCCACCCAGGGACGTGTGTACTTTTATGAAATAGGTAGTTTGATCGTGAAAACCAATCTTCTTTCTGTGAATATAGGGAAGGGTTGGAAAACCGTATGATGAAAGTCACAGAACAAGCAGGCAACAAAATAAGCAGATTTATACACCGATTCCTTAAATAAGACCCAATTAGTCTGCTTAGTCCTTCAACAACTCTTGAGTTATCAATATTTAGTCAAGAAAAATCCACCTGGAGACATTAAGAGCCCTCTGCATTGACAAGCTTTATTTGTGAATGATATATGCAATATGAGATGAAACAAATCCATATAAATGGGCGAGCTGCCTAGGCCACTCTCCTTTCATAACAAAGGAAGCCTGGTCTCTGTGGCGCAATTGGTTAGCGTGTTCGGCTGTTAACCAAAAGGATGGTGGTTCAAGCCCACCCAGGGACGTGTGTACTTTTATGAAATAGGTAGTTTGATCGTGAAAGCCAATCTTCTTTCTGTGAACATTGGGAAGGGTTGGAAAACCGTATGATGAAAGTCACAGAACAAGCAGGCAACAAAATAAGCAGATTTATACACCTATTCCTTAAATAAGACCCAATTTGTCCGCTTAGTCCTTAAACAACTCTTGAGTTATCAATATTTAGTCAAGAAAAATCCACCTGGAGACATTAAGAGCCCTCTGCATTGACAAGCTTTATTTGTAAATTAAATATGCAAAATGAATTCACACAAATTCATTTTAATGCACGAGCTCTCCTAGGCCACTCCCCTTTCAGATCAAAGGAAGCCGGTCTCTGTGGCGCAATTGGTTAGCGCGTTCGGCTGTTAACCGAAAGGTTGGTGGTTCAAGCCCACCCAGGGACGTGTGTTCTTTTATGAAATAGGTAGTTTGATCGTGAAAACCAATCTTCTTTCTGTGAACATAGGGAAGGGTTGGAAAACCGTATGATGAAAGTCAAAGAACAAGCAGGCAACAAAATAAGCAGATTTATACACCTATTCCTTAAATAAGACCCAATTTGTCCGCTTAGTCCTTCAACAACTCTTGAGTTTTCAATATTTAGTCAAGAAAAATCCACCTGGAGACATTAAGAGCCCTCTGCATTGACAAGCTTTATTTGTGAATGATATATGCAATATGAGATGAAACAAATCCATATAAATGGGCGAGCTGCCTAGGCCACTCCCCTTTCAGATCAAAGGAAGCGAGTCTCTGTGGCGCAATTGGTTAGCGCGTTCGGCTGTTAACCGAAAGGTTGGTGGTTCAAGCCCACCCAGGGACGTGTGTTCTTTTATGAAATAGGTAGTTTGATCGTGAAAACCAATCTTCTTTCTGTGAACATAGGGAAGGGTTGGAAAACCGTATGATGAAAGTCAAAGAACAAGCAGGCAACAAAATAAGCAGATTTATACACCTATTCCTTAAATAAGACCCAATTTGTCCGCTTAGTCCTTCAACAACTCTTGAGTTATCAATATTTAGTCAAGAAAAATCCACCTGGAGACATTAAGAGCCCTCTGCATTGACAAGCTTTATTTGTGAATGATATATGCAATATGAGATGAAACAAATCCATATAAATGGGCGAGCTGCCTAGGCCACTCCCCTTTCAGATCAAAGGAAGCGAGTCTCTGTGGCGCAATTGGTTAGCGCGTTCGGCTGTTAACCGAAAGGATGGTGGTTCAAGCCCACCCAGGGACGTGTGTACTTTTATGAAATAGGTAGTTTGATCGTGAAAACCAATCTTCTTTCTGTGAATATAGGGAAGGGTTGGAAAACCGTATGATGAAAGTCACAGAACAAGCAGGCAACAAAATAAGCAGATTTATACACCGATTCCTTAAATAAGACCCAGTTAGTCCACTTAGTCCTTCAACAAGTCTTGAGTTATCTATATTTAGTCAAGAAAAATCCACCTGGAGACATTAAGAGCCCTCTGCATTGACAAACTTTATTTGTAAATTAAATATGCAAAATGAATTCACACAAATTCATTTTAATGGACGAGCTCTCCTAGGCCACTCCCCTTTCAGATCAAAGGAAGCCGGTCTCTGTGGCGCAATTGGTTAGCGCGTTCGGCTGTTAACCGAAAGGTTGGTGGTTCAGGGACGTGTGTTCTTTTATGAAATAGGTAGTTTGATCGTGAAAACCAATCTTCTTTCTGTGAACATAGGGAAGGGTTGGAAAACCGTATGATGAAAGTCACAGAACAAGGAATTCAATACAATGGACAGCATTATAAACCTTTTCCTTCAACAAGTCTAGAGTCATCTATATATAGTTAAAACAAAATCCAGATGGACACATTAAGAACCCTCTGTATTGACAAGCTTTATTTGTGAATGATATATGCAATATGAGATCAAACAAATCCTTATCAATGGGCGAGCTGCCTAGGCCACTCTCCTTTCATAACAAAGGAAGCGAGTCTCTGTGGCGCAATTTGTTAGTGCGTTCGGCTGTTAACCGAAAGGTTGGTGGTTCAAGCCCACCCAGGGACGTGTGTACTTTTATGAAATAGGTAGTTTGATCGTGAAAACCAATCTTCTTTCTGTGAATATAGGGAAGGGTTGGAAAACCGTATGATGAAAGTCACAGAACAAGCAGGCAACAAAATAAGCAGATTTATACACGATTCCTTAAATAAGACCCAATTAGTCCGCTTAGTCCTTCAACAACTCTTGAGTTATCAATATTTAGTCAAGAAAAATCCACCTGGAGACATTAAGAGCCCTCTGCATTGACAAGCTTTATTTGTGAATGATATATGCAATATGAGATGAAACAAATCCATATAAATGGGCGAGCTGCCTAGGCCACTCTCCTTTCATAACAAAGGAAGCCTGGTCTCTGTGGCGCAATTGGTTAGCGCGTTCGGCTGTTAACCGAAAGGTTGGTGGTTCAAGCCCACCCAGGAACGTGTGTACTTTTATGAAATAGGTAGTCTGATTGTGTAAACCAATCTTCTTTCTGTGAACAGAGAGAAGGCTTGGAAAACCGTATGATGAAAGTCACAGAACAAGGAATGCAATACAATAGACAGCATTATAAACCTTTTCCTTCAACAAGTCTTGAGTCATCTATATATAGTTAAAACAAAATCCAGATGGACAAATTAAGAACCCTCTGTATTGACAAGCTTTATTTGTGAATGATATATGCAATATGAGATCAAACAAATCCTTATCAATGGGCGAGCTGCGTATGCCACTCTCCTTTCATAAGAAAGGAAGCGAGTGTCTGTGGCGCAATTGGTTAGCGCGTTCGGCTGTTAACCGAAAGGATGGTGGTTCAAGCCCACCCAGGGACGTCTGTACTTTTATGAAATAGGTAGTTTGATCGTGAAAGCCAATCTTCTTTCTGTGAACATTGGGAAGGGTTGGAAAACCGTATGATGAAAGTCACAGAACAAGGAATTCAATACAATGGACAGCATTATAAACCTTTTCCTTCAACAAGTCTAGAGTCATCTATATATAGTTAAAACAAAATCCAGATGGACACATTAAGAACCCTCTGTATTGACAAGCTTTATTTGTGAATGATATATGCAATATGAGATCAAACAAATCCTTATCAATGGGCGAGCTGCCTAGGCCACTCTCCTTTCATAACAAAGGAAGCGAGTCTCTGTGGCGCAATTGGTTAGTGCGTTCGGCTG
Organism: Pleuronectes platessa; assembly: GCF_947347685.1. Classification (NCBI taxonomy): domain Eukaryota; kingdom Metazoa; phylum Chordata; class Actinopteri; order Pleuronectiformes; family Pleuronectidae; genus Pleuronectes; species Pleuronectes platessa. The sequence continues at coordinate 6,882,359 of NC_070633.1, forward strand.
TTAACCGAAAGGTTGGTGGTTCAAGCCCACCCAGGGACGTGTGTACTTTTATGAAATAGGTAGTTTGATCGTGAAAACCAATCTTCTTTCTGTGAATATAGGGAAGGGTTGGAAAACCGTATGATGAAAGTCACAGAACAAGCAGGCAACAAAATAAGCAGATTTATACACCGATTCCTTAAATAAGACCCAATTAGTCCGCTTAGTCCTTCAACAACTCTTGAGTTATCAATATTTAGTCAAGAAAAATCCACCTGGAGACATTAAGAGCCCTCTGCATTGACAAGCTTTATTTGTGAATGATATATGCAATATGAGATGAAACAAATCCATATAAATGGGCGAGCTGCCTAGGCCACTCTCCTTTCATAACAAAGGAAGCCTGGTCTCTGTGGCGCAATTGGTTAGCGCGTTCGGCTGTTAATCGAAAGGATGGTGGTTCAAGCCCACCCAGGGACGTGTGTACTTTTATGAAATAGGTAGTTTGATCGTGAAAGCCAATCTTCTTTCTGTGAACATTAGGAAGGGTTGGAAAACCGTATGATGAAAGTCACAGAACAAGCAGGCAACAAAATAAGCAGATTTATACACCTATTCCTTAAATAAGACCCAATTTGTCCGCTTAGTCCTTCAACAACTCTTGAGTTATCAATATTTAGTCAAGAAAAATCCACCTGGAGACATTAAGAGCCCTCTGCATTGACAAGCTTTATTTGTGAATGATATATGCAATATGAGATGAAACAAATCCATATAAATGGGCGAGCTGCCTAGGCCACTCTCCTTTCATGACAAAGGAAGCCTGGTCTCTGTGGCGCAATTGGTTAGCGCGTTCGGCTGTTAACCGAAAGGATGGTGGTTCAAGCCCACCAAGGGACCTGTGTACTTTTATTAAATAGGTAGTTTGATCGTGAAAACCAATCTTCTTTCTGTGAACAGAGGGAAAGGTTGGAAAACCGTATGATGAAATTCACAGAACAAGCAGGCAACAAAATAAGCAGATTTATACACCGATTCCTTAAATAAGACCCAATTAGTCTGCTTTGTCCTTCAACAACTCTTGAGATATCTATATTTAGTCAAGAAAAATCCACCTGGAGACATTAAGAGCCCTCTGCATTGACAAGCTTTATTTGTAAATTAAATATGCAAAATGAATTCACACAAATTCATTTTAATGGACGAGCTCTCCTATGCCACTCCCCTTTCAGATCAAAGGAAGCCGGTCTCTGTGGCGCAAATGGTTAGCGCGTTCGGCTGTTAACCGAAAGGTTGGTGGTTCAAGCCCACCCAGGGACGTGTGTTCTTCTATGAAATAGGTAGTTTGATCGTGAAAACCAATCTTCTTTCTGTGAACATAGGGAAGGGTTGAAAACCGTATGATGAAAGTCACAGAACAAGGAATTCAATACAATGGACAGCATTATAAACCTTTTCCTTCAACAAGTCTAGAGTCATCTATATATAGTTAAAACAAAATCCAGATGGACACATTAAGAACCCTCTGTATTGACAAGCTTTATTTGTGAATGATATATGCAATATGAGATCAAACAAATCCTTATCAATGGGCGAGCTGCCTAGGCCACTCTCCTTTCATAACAAAGGAAGCGAGTCTCTGTGGCGCAATTGGTTAGTGCGTTCGGCTGTTAACCGAAAGGTTGGTGGTTCAAGCCCACCCAGGGACGTGTGTACTTTTATGAAATAGGTAGTTTGATCGTGAAAACCAATCTTCTTTCTGTGAATATAGGGAAGGGTTGGAAAACCGTATGATGAAAGTCACAGAACAAGCAGGCAACAAAATAAGCAGATTTATACACCGATTCCTTAAATAAGACCCAATTAGTCTGCTTAGTCCTTCAACAACTCTTGAGTTATCAATATTTAGTCAAGAAAAATCCACCTGGAGACATTAAGAGCCCTCTGCATTGACAAGCTTTATTTGTGAATGATATATGCAATATGAGATGAAACAAATCCATATAAATGGGCGAGCTGCCTAGGCCACTCTCCTTTCATAACAAAGGAAGCCTGGTCTCTGTGGCGCAATTGGTTAGCGCGTTCGGCTGTTAACCGAAAGGTTGGTGGTTCAAGCCCACCCAGGGACGTGTGTTCTTTTATGAAATAGGTAGTTTGATCGTGAAAACCAATCTTCTTTCTGTGAACATAGGGAAGGGTTGGAAAACCGTATGATGAAAGTCAAAGAACAAGCAGGCAACAAAATAAGCAGATTTATACACCTATTCCTTAAATAAGACCCAATTTGTCCGCTTAGTCCTTCAACAACTCTTGAGTTTTCAATATTTAGTCAAGAAAAATCCACCTGGAGACATTAAGAGCCCTCTGCATTGACAAGCTTTATTTGTGAATGATATATGCAATATGAGATGAAACAAATCCATATAAATGGGCGAGCTGCCTAGGCCACTCCCCTTTCAGATCAAAGGAAGCGAGTCTCTGTGGCGCAATTGGTTAGCGCGTTCGGCTGTTAACCGAAAGGTTGGTGGTTCAAGCCCACCCAGGGACGTGTGTTCTTTTATGAAATAGGTAGTTTGATCGTGAAAACCAATCTTCTTTCTGTGAACATAGGGAAGGGTTGGAAAACCGTATGATGAAAGTCAAAGAACAAGCAGGCAACAAAATAAGCAGATTTATACACCTATTCCTTAAATAAGACCCAATTTGTCCGCTTTGTCCTTCAACAACTCTTGAGTTATCAATATTTAGTCAAGAAAAATCCACCTGGAGACATTAAGAGCCCTCTGCATTGACAAGCTTTATTTGTAAATTAAATATGCAAAATGAATTCACACAAATTCATTTTAATGGACGAGCTCTCCTATGCCACTCCCCTTTCAGATCAAAGGAAGCCGGTCTCTGTGGCGCAATTGGTTAGCGCGTTCGGCTGTTAACCGAAAGGTTAGTGGTTCAAGCCCACCCAGGGACGTGTGTTCTTTTATGAAATAGGTAGTTTGATCGTGAAAACCAATCTTCTTTCTGTGAACATAGGGAAGGGTTGGAAAACCGTATGATGAAAGTCACAGAACAAGGAATTCAATACAATGGACAGCATTATAAACCTTTTCCTTCAACAAGTCTAGAGTCATCTATATATAGTTAAAACAAAATCCAGATGGACACATTAAGAACCCTCTGTATTGACAAGCTTTATTTGTGAATGATATATGCAATATGAGATCAAACAAATCCTTATCAATGGGCGAGCTGCCTAGGCCACTCTCCTTTCATAACAAAGGAAGCGAGTCTCTGTGGCGCAATTGGTTAGTGCGTTCGGCTGTTAACCGAAAGGTTGGTGGTTCAAGCCCACCCAGGGACGTGTGTACTTTTATGAAATAGGTAGTTTGATCGTGAAAACCAATCTTCTTTCTGTGAATATAGGGAAGGGTTGGAAAACCGTATGATGAAAGTCACAGAACAAGCAGGCAACAAAATAAGCAGATTTATACACCGATTCCTTAAATAAGACCCAATTAGTCTGCTTAGTCCTTCAACAACTCTTGAGTTATCAATATTTAGTCAAGAAAAATCCACCTGGAGACATTAAGAGCCCTCTGCATTGACAAGCTTTATTTGTGAATGATATATGCAATATGAGATGAAACAAATCCATATAAATGGGCGAGCTGCCTAGGCCACTCTCCTTTCATAACAAAGGAAGCCTGGTCTCTGTGGCGCAATTGGTTAGCGCGTTCGGCTGTTAACCAAAAGGATGGTGGTTCAAGCCCACCCAGGGACGTGTGTACTTTTATGAAATAGGTAGTTTGATCGTGAAAGCCAATCTTCTTTCTGTGAACATTGGGAAGGGTTGGAAAACCGTATGATGAAAGTCACAGAACAAGCAGGCAACAAAATAAGCAGATTTATACACCTATTCCTTAAATAAGACCCAATTTGTCCGCTTAGTCCTTAAACAACTCTTGAGTTATCAATATTTAGTCAAGAAAAATCCACCTGGAGACATTAAGAGCCCTCTGCATTGACAAGCTTTATTTGTAAATTAAATATGCAAAATGAATTCACACAAATTCATTTTAATGCACGAGCTCTCCTAGGCCACTCCCCTTTCAGATCAAAGGAAGCCGGTCTCTGTGGCGCAATTGGTTAGCGCGTTCGGCTGTTAACCGAAAGGTTGGTGGTTCAAGCCCACCCAGGGACGTGTGTTCTTTTATGAAATAGGTAGTTTGATCGTGAAAACCAATCTTCTTTCTGTGAACATAGGGAAGGGTTGGAAAACCGTATGATGAAAGTCAAAGAACAAGCAGGCAACAAAATAAGCAGATTTATACACCTATTCCTTAAATAAGACCCAATTTGTCCGCTTAGTCCTTCAACAACTCTTGAGTTTTCAATATTTAGTCAAGAAAAATCCACCTGGAGACATTAAGAGCCCTCTGCATTGACAAGCTTTATTTGTGAATGATATATGCAATATGAGATGAAACAAATCCATATAAATGGGCGAGCTGCCTAGGCCACTCCCCTTTCAGATCAAAGGAAGCGAGTCTCTGTGGCGCAATTGGTTAGCGCGTTCGGCTGTTAACCGAAAGGTTGGTGGTTCAAGCCCACCCAGGGACGTGTGTTCTTTTATGAAATAGGTAGTTTGATCGTGAAAACCAATCTTCTTTCTGTGAACATAGGGAAGGGTTGGAAAACCGTATGATGAAAGTCAAAGAACAAGCAGGCAACAAAATAAGCAGATTTATACACCTATTCCTTAAATAAGACCCAATTTGTCCGCTTAGTCCTTCAACAACTCTTGAGTTATCAATATTTAGTCAAGAAAAATCCACCTGGAGACATTAAGAGCCCTCTGCATTGACAAGCTTTATTTGTGAATGATATATGCAATATGAGATGAAACAAATCCATATAAATGGGCGAGCTGCCTAGGCCACTCCCCTTTCAGATCAAAGGAAGCGAGTCTCTGTGGCGCAATTGGTTAGCGCGTTCGGCTGTTAACCGAAAGGATGGTGGTTCAAGCCCACCCAGGGACGTGTGTACTTTTATGAAATAGGTAGTTTGATCGTGAAAACCAATCTTCTTTCTGTGAATATAGGGAAGGGTTGGAAAACCGTATGATGAAAGTCACAGAACAAGCAGGCAACAAAATAAGCAGATTTATACACCGATTCCTTAAATAAGACCCAGTTAGTCCACTTAGTCCTTCAACAAGTCTTGAGTTATCTATATTTAGTCAAGAAAAATCCACCTGGAGACATTAAGAGCCCTCTGCATTGACAAACTTTATTTGTAAATTAAATATGCAAAATGAATTCACACAAATTCATTTTAATGGACGAGCTCTCCTAGGCCACTCCCCTTTCAGATCAAAGGAAGCCGGTCTCTGTGGCGCAATTGGTTAGCGCGTTCGGCTGTTAACCGAAAGGTTGGTGGTTCAGGGACGTGTGTTCTTTTATGAAATAGGTAGTTTGATCGTGAAAACCAATCTTCTTTCTGTGAACATAGGGAAGGGTTGGAAAACCGTATGATGAAAGTCACAGAACAAGGAATTCAATACAATGGACAGCATTATAAACCTTTTCCTTCAACAAGTCTAGAGTCATCTATATATAGTTAAAACAAAATCCAGATGGACACATTAAGAACCCTCTGTATTGACAAGCTTTATTTGTGAATGATATATGCAATATGAGATCAAACAAATCCTTATCAATGGGCGAGCTGCCTAGGCCACTCTCCTTTCATAACAAAGGAAGCGAGTCTCTGTGGCGCAATTTGTTAGTGCGTTCGGCTGTTAACCGAAAGGTTGGTGGTTCAAGCCCACCCAGGGACGTGTGTACTTTTATGAAATAGGTAGTTTGATCGTGAAAACCAATCTTCTTTCTGTGAATATAGGGAAGGGTTGGAAAACCGTATGATGAAAGTCACAGAACAAGCAGGCAACAAAATAAGCAGATTTATACACGATTCCTTAAATAAGACCCAATTAGTCCGCTTAGTCCTTCAACAACTCTTGAGTTATCAATATTTAGTCAAGAAAAATCCACCTGGAGACATTAAGAGCCCTCTGCATTGACAAGCTTTATTTGTGAATGATATATGCAATATGAGATGAAACAAATCCATATAAATGGGCGAGCTGCCTAGGCCACTCTCCTTTCATAACAAAGGAAGCCTGGTCTCTGTGGCGCAATTGGTTAGCGCGTTCGGCTGTTAACCGAAAGGTTGGTGGTTCAAGCCCACCCAGGAACGTGTGTACTTTTATGAAATAGGTAGTCTGATTGTGTAAACCAATCTTCTTTCTGTGAACAGAGAGAAGGCTTGGAAAACCGTATGATGAAAGTCACAGAACAAGGAATGCAATACAATAGACAGCATTATAAACCTTTTCCTTCAACAAGTCTTGAGTCATCTATATATAGTTAAAACAAAATCCAGATGGACAAATTAAGAACCCTCTGTATTGACAAGCTTTATTTGTGAATGATATATGCAATATGAGATCAAACAAATCCTTATCAATGGGCGAGCTGCGTATGCCACTCTCCTTTCATAAGAAAGGAAGCGAGTGTCTGTGGCGCAATTGGTTAGCGCGTTCGGCTGTTAACCGAAAGGATGGTGGTTCAAGCCCACCCAGGGACGTCTGTACTTTTATGAAATAGGTAGTTTGATCGTGAAAGCCAATCTTCTTTCTGTGAACATTGGGAAGGGTTGGAAAACCGTATGATGAAAGTCACAGAACAAGGAATTCAATACAATGGACAGCATTATAAACCTTTTCCTTCAACAAGTCTAGAGTCATCTATATATAGTTAAAACAAAATCCAGATGGACACATTAAGAACCCTCTGTATTGACAAGCTTTATTTGTGAATGATATATGCAATATGAGATCAAACAAATCCTTATCAATGGGCGAGCTGCCTAGGCCACTCTCCTTTCATAACAAAGGAAGCGAGTCTCTGTGGCGCAATTGGTTAGTGCGTTCGGCTGTTAACCGAAAGGTTGGTGGTTCAAGCCCACCCAGGGACGTGTGTACTTTTATGAAATAGGTAGTTTGATCGTGAAAACCAATCTTCTTTCTGTGAATATAGGGAAGGGTTGGAAAACCGTATGATGAAAGTCACAGAACAAGCAGGCAACAAAATAAGCAGATTTATACACCGATTCCTTAAATAAGACCCAATTAGTCCGCTTAGTCCTTCAACAACTCTTGAGTTATCAATATTTAGTCAAGAAAAATCCACCTGGAGACATTAAGAGCCCTCTGCATTGACAAGCTTTATTTGTGAATGATATATGCAATATGAGATGAAACAAATCCATATAAATGGGCGAGCTGCCTAGGCCACTCTCCTTTCATAACAAAGGAAGCCTGGTCTCTGTGGCGCAATTGGTTAGCGCGTTCGGCTGTTAATCGAAAGGATGGTGGTTCAAGCCCACCCAGGGACGTGTGTACTTTTATGAAATAGGTAGTTTGATCGTGAAAGCCAATCTTCTTTCTGTGAACATTAGGAAGGGTTGGAAAACCGTATGATGAAAGTCACAGAACAAGCAGGCAACAAAATAAGCAGATTTATACACCTATTCCTTAAATAAGACCCAATTTGTCCGCTTAGTCCTTCAACAACTCTTGAGTTATCAATATTTAGTCAAGAAAAATCCACCTGGAGACATTAAGAGCCCTCTGCATTGACAAGCTTTATTTGTGAATGATATATGCAATATGAGATGAAACAAATCCATATAAATGGGCGAGCTGCCTAGGCCACTCTCCTTTCATGACAAAGGAAGCCTGGTCTCTGTGGCGCAATTGGTTAGCGCGTTCGGCTGTTAACCGAAAGGATGGTGGTTCAAGCCCACCAAGGGACCTGTGTACTTTTATTAAATAGGTAGTTTGATCGTGAAAACCAATCTTCTTTCTGTGAACAGAGGGAAAGGTTGGAAAACCGTATGATGAAATTCACAGAACAAGCAGGCAACAAAATAAGCAGATTTATACACCGATTCCTTAAATAAGACCCAATTAGTCTGCTTAGTCCTTCAACAACTCTTGAGATATCTATATTTAGTCAAGAAAAATCCACCTGGAGACATTAAGAGCCCTCTGCATTGACAAGCTTTATTTGTAAATTAAATATGCAAAATGAATTCACACAAATTCATTTTAATGGACGAGCTCTCCTATGCCACTCCCCTTTCAGATCAAAGGAAGCCGGTCTCTGTGGCGCAATTGGTTAGCGCGTTCGGCTGTTAACCGAAAGGTTGGTGGTTCAAGCCCACCCAGGGACGTGTGTTCTTCTATGAAATAGGTAGTTTGATCGTGAAAACCAATCTTCTTTCTGTGAACATAGGGAAGGGTTGGAAAACCGTATGATGAAAGTCACAGAACAAGGAATTCAATACAATGGACAGCATTATAAACCTTTTCCTTCAACAAGTCTAGAGTCATCTATATATAGTTAAAACAAAATCCAGATGGATACATTAAGAACCCTCTGTATTGACAAGCTTTATTTGTGAATGATATATGCAATATGAGATCAAACAAATCCTTATCAATGGGCGAGCTGCCTAGGCCACTCTCCTTTCATAACAAAGGAAGCGAGTCTCTGTGGCGCAATTGGTTAGCGCGTTCGGCTGTTAACCGAAAGGATGGTGGTTCAAGCCCACCCAGGGACGTGTGTACTTTTATGAAATAGGTAGTTTGATCGTGAAAACCAATCTTCTTTCTGTGAATATAGGGAAGGGTTGGAAAACCGTATGATGAAAGTCACAGAACAAGCAGGCAACAAAATAAGCAGATTTATACACCTATTCCTTAAATAAGACCCAATTTGTCCGCTTAGTCCTTCAACAACTCTTGAGTTATCAATATTTAGTCAAGAAAAATCCACCTGGAGACATTAAGAGCCCTCTGCATTGACAAGCTTTATTTGTGAATGATATATGCAATATGAGATGAAACAAATCCATATAAATGGGCGAGCTGCCTAGGCCACTCCCCTTTCAGATCAAAGGAAGCGAGTCTCTGTGGCGCAATTGGTTAGCGCGTTCGGCTGTTAACCGAAAGGTTGGTGGTTCAAGCCCACCCAGGGACGTGTGTTCTTTTATGAAATAGGTAGTTTGATCGTGAAAACCAATCTTCTTTCTGTGAACATAGGGAAGGGTTGGAAAACCGTATGATGAAAGTCAAAGAACAAGCAGGCAACAAAATAAACAGATTTATACACCTATTCCTTAAATAAGACCCAATTTGTCCGCTTAGTCCTTCAACAACTCTTGAGTTATCAATATTTAGTCAAGAAAAATCCACCTGGAGACATTAAGAGCCCTCTGCATTGACAAGCTTTATTTGTGAATGATACATGCAATATGAGATGAAACAAATCCATATAAATGGGCGAGCTGCATAGGCCACTCCCCTTTCAGATCAAAGGAAGCGAGTCTCTGTGGCGCAATTGGTTAGCGCGTTCGGCTGTTAACCGAAAGGATGGTGGTTCAAGCCCACCCAGGGACGTGTGTACTTTTATGAAATAGGTAGTTTGATCGTGAAAACCAATCTTCTTTCTGTGAATATAGGGAAGGGTTGGAAAACCGTATGATGAAAGTCACAGAACAAGCAGGCAACAAAATAAGCAGATTTATACACCGATTCCTTAAATAAGACCCAATTAGTCCACTTAGTCCTTCAACAAGTCTTGAGTTATCTATATTTAGTCAAGAAAAATCCACCTGGAGACATTAAGAGCCCTCTGCATTGACAAACTTTATTTGTAAATTAAATATGCAAAATGAATTCACACAAATTCATTTTAATGGACGAGCTCTCCTAGGCCACTCCCCTTTCAGATCAAAGGAAGCCGGTCTCTGTGGCGCAATTGGTTAGCGCGTTCGGCTGTTAACCGAAAGGTTGGTGGTTCAGGGACGTGTGTTCTTTTATGAAATAGGTAGTTTGATCGTGAAAACCAATCTTCTTTCTGTGAACATAGGGAAGGGTTGGAAAACCGTATGATGAAAGTCACAGAACAAGCAGGCAACAAAATAAGCAGATTTATACACCTATTCCTTAAATAAGACCCAATTTGTCCGCTTAGTCCTTCAACAACTCTTGAGTTATCAATATTTAGTCAAGAAAAATCCACCTGGAGACATTAAGAGCCCTCTGCATTGACAAGCTTTATTTGTGAATGATATATGCAATATGAGATGAAACAAATCCATATAAATGGGCGAGCTGCCTAGGCCACTCCCCTTTCAGATCAAAGGAAGCGAGTCTCTGTGGCGCAATTGGTTAGCGCGTTCGGCTGTTAACCGAAAGGTTGGTGGTTCAAGCCCACCCAGGGACGTGTGTTCTTTTATGAAATAGGTAGTTTGATCGTGAAAACCAATCTTCTTTCTGTGAACATAGGGAAGGGTTGGAAAACCGTATGATGAAAGTCAAAGAACAAGCAGGCAACAAAATAAGCAGATTTATACACCTATTCCTTAAATAAGACCCAATTTGTCCGCTTAGTCCTTCAACAACTCTTGAGTTATCAATATTTAGTCAAGAAAAATCCACCTGGAGACATTAAGAGCCCTCTGCATTGACAAGCTTTATTTGTGAATGATATATGCAATATGAGATGAAACAAATCCATATAAATGGGCGAGCTGCCTAGGCCACTCCCCTTTCAGATCAAAGGAAGCGAGTCTCTGTGGCGCAATTGGTTAGCGCGTTCGGCTGTTAACCGAAAGGATGGTGGTTCAAGCCCACCCAGGGACGTGTGTACTTTTATGAAATAGGTAGTTTGATCGTGAAAACCAATCTTCTTTCTGTGAATATAGGGAAGGGTTGGAAAACCGTATGATGAAAGTCACAGAACAAGCAGGCAACAAAATAAGCAGATTTATACACCGATTCCTTAAATAAGACCCAATTAGTCCACTTAGTCCTTCAACAAGTCTTGAGTTATCTATATTTAGTCAAGAAAAATCCACCTGGAGACATTAAGAGCCCTCTGCATTGACAAACTTTATTTGTAAATTAAATATGCAAAATGAATTCACACAAATTCATTTTAATGGACGAGCTCTCCTAGGCCACTCCCCTTTCAGATCAAAGGAAGCCGGTCTCTGTGGCGCAATTGGTTAGCGCGTTCGGCTGTTAACCGAAAGGTTGGTGGTTCAGGGACGTGTGTTCTTTTATGAAATAGGTAGTTTGATCGTGAAAACCAATCTTCTTTCTGTGAACATAGGGAAGGGTTGGAAAACCGTATGATGAAAGTCACAGAACAAGGAATTCAATACAATGGACAGCATTATAAACCTTTTCCTTCAACAAGTCTAGAGTCATCTATATATAGTTAAAACAAAATCCAGATGGACACATTAAGAACCCTCTGTATTGACAAGCTTTATTTGTGAATGATATATGCAATATGAGATCAAACAAATCCTTATCAATGGGCGAGCTGCCTAGGCCACTCTCCTTTCATAACAAAGGAAGCGAGTCTCTGTGGCGCAATTGGTTAGTGCGTTCGGCTGTTAACCGAAAGGTTGGTGGTTCAAGCCCACCCAGGGACGTGTGTACTTTTATGAAATAGGTAGTTTGATCGTGAAAACCAATCTTCTTTCTGTGAATATAGGGAAGGGTTGGAAAACCGTATGATGAAAGTCACAGAACAAGCAGGCAACAAAATAAGCAGATTTATACACCGATTCCTTAAATAAGACCCAATTAGTCCGCTTAGTCCTTCAACAACTCTTGAGTTATCAATATTTAGTCAAGAAAAATCCACCTGGAGACATTAAGAGCCCTCTGCATTGACAAGCTTTATTTGTGAATGATATATGCAATATGAGATGAAACAAATCCATATAAATGGGCGAGCTGCCTAGGCCACTCTCCTTTCATAACAAAGGAAGCCTGGTCTCTGTGGCGCAATTGGTTAGCGCGTTCGGCTGTTAACCGAAAGGTTGGTGGTTCAAGCCCACCCAGGAACGTGTGTACTTTTATGAAATAGGTAGTCTGATTGTGTAAACCAATCTTCTTTCTGTGAACAGAGAGAAGGCTTGGAAAACCGTATGATGAAAGTCACAGAACAAGGAATGCAATACAATAGACAGCATTATAAACCTTTTCCTTCAACAAGTCTTGAGTCATCTATATATAGTTAAAACAAAATCCAGATGGACAAATTAAGAACCCTCTGTATTGACAAGCTTTATTTGTGAATGATATATGCAATATGAGATCAAACAAATCCTTATCAATGGGCGAGCTGCGTATGCCACTCTCCTTTCATAAGAAAGGAAGCGAGTGTCTGTGGCGCAATTGGTTAGCGCGTTCGGCTGTTAACCGAAAGGATGGTGGTTCAAGCCCACCCAGGGACGTCTGTACTTTTATGAAATAGGTAGTTTGATCGTGAAAGCCAATCTTCTTTCTGTGAACATTGGGAAGGGTTGGAAAACCGTATGATGAAAGTCACAGAACAAGGAATTCAATACAATGGACAGCATTATAAACCTTTTCCTTCAACAAGTCTAGAGTCATCTATATATAGTTAAAACAAAATCCAGATGGACACATTAAGAACCCTCTGTATTGACAAGCTTTATTTGTGAATGATATATGCAATATGAGATCAAACAAATCCTTATCAATGGGCGAGCTGCCTAGGCCACTCTCCTTTCATAACAAAGGAAGCGAGTCTCTGTGGCGCAATTGGTTAGTGCGTTCGGCTGTTAACCGAAAGGTTGGTGGTTCAAGCCCACCCAGGGACCTGTGTACTTTTATGAAATAGGTAGTTTGATCGTGAAAACCAATCTTCTTTCTGTGAATATAGGGAAGGGTTGGAAAACCGTATGATGAAAGTCACAGAACAAGCAGGCAACAAAATAAGCAGATTTATACACCGATTCCTTAAATAAGACCCAATTAGTCCGCTTAGTCCTTCAACAACTCTTGAGTTATCAATATTTAGTCAAGAAAAATCCACCTGGAGACATTAAGAGCCCTCTGCATTGACAAGCTTTATTTGTGAATGATATATGCAATATGAGATGAAACAAATCCATATAAATGGGCGAGCTGCCTAGGCCACTCTCCTTTCATAACAAAGGAAGCCTGGTCTCTGTGGCGCAATTGGTTAGCGCGTTCGGCTGTTAATCGAAAGGATGGTGGTTCAAGCCCACCCAGGGACGTGTGTACTTTTATGAAATAGGTAGTTTGATCGTGAAAGCCAATCTTCTTTCTGTGAACATTAGGAAGGGTTGGAAAACCGTATGATGAAAGTCACAGAACAAGCAGGCAACAAAATAAGCAGATTTATACACCTATTCCTTAAATAAGACCCAATTTGTCCGCTTAGTCCTTCAACAACTCTTGAGTTATCAATATTTAGTCAAGAAAAATCCACCTGGAGACATTAAGAGCCCTCTGCATTGACAAGCTTTATTTGTGAATGATATATGCAATATGAGATGAAACAAATCCATATAAATGGGCGAGCTGCCTAGGCCACTCTCCTTTCATGACAAAGGAAGCCTGGTCTCTGTGGCGCAATTGGTTAGCGCGTTCGGCTGTTAACCGAAAGGATGGTGGTTCAAGCCCACCAAGGGACCTGTGTACTTTTATTAAATAGGTAGTTTGATCGTGAAAACCAATCTTCTTTCTGTGAACAGAGGGAAAGGTTGGAAAACCGTATGATGAAATTCACAGAACAAGCAGGCAACAAAATAAGCAGATTTATACACCGATTCCTTAAATAAGACCCAATTAGTCTGCTTAGTCCTTCAACAACTCTTGAGATATCTATATTTAGTCAAGAAAAATCCACCTGGAGACATTAAGAGCCCTCTGCATTGACAAGCTTTATTTGTAAATTAAATATGCAAAATGAATTCACACAAATTCATTTTAATGGACGAGCTCTCCTATGCCACTCCCCTTTCAGATCAAAGGAAGCCGGTCTCTGTGGCGCAATTGGTTAGCGCGTTCGGCTGTTAACCGAAAGGTTGGTGGTTCAAGCCCACCCAGGGACGTGTGTTCTTCTATGAAATAGGTAGTTTGATCGTGAAAACCAATCTTCTTTCTGTGAACATAGGGAAGGGTTGGAAAACCGTATGATGAAAGTCACAGAACAAGGAATTCAATACAATGGACAGCATTATAAACCTTTTCCTTCAACAAGTCTAGAGTCATCTATATATAGTTAAAACAAAATCCAGATGGATACATTAAGAACCCTCTGTATTGACAAGCTTTATTTGTGAATGATATATGCAATATGAGATCAAACAAATCCTTATCAATGGGCGAGCTGCCTAGGCCACTCTCCTTTCATAACAAAGGAAGCGAGTCTCTGTGGCGCAATTGGTTAGCGCGTTCGGCTGTTAACCGAAAGGATGGTGGTTCAAGCCCACCCAGGGACGTGTGTACTTTTATGAAATAGGTAGTTTGATCGTGAAAACCAATCTTCTTTCTGTGAATATAGGGAAGGGTTGGAAAACCGTATGATGAAAGTCACAGAACAAGCAGGCAACAAAATAAGCAGATTTATACACCTATTCCTTAAATAAGACCCAATTTGTCCGCTTAGTCCTTCAACAACTCTTGAGTTATCAATATTTAGTCAAGAAAAATCCACCTGGAGACATTAAGAGCCCTCTGCATTGACAAGCTTTATTTGTGAATGATATATGCAATATGAGATGAAACAAATCCATATAAATGGGCGAGCTGCCTAGGCCACTCCCCTTTCAGATCAAAGGAAGCGAGTCTCTGTGGCGCAATTGGTTAGCGCGTTCGGCTGTTAACCGAAAGGTTGGTGGTTCAAGCCCACCCAGGGACGTGTGTTCTTTTATGAAATAGGTAGTTTGATCGTGAAAACCAATCTTCTTTCTGTGAACATAGGGAAGGGTTGGAAAACCGTATGATGAAAGTCAAAGAACAAGCAGGCAACAAAATAAACAGATTTATACACCTATTCCTTAAATAAGACCCAATTTGTCCGCTTAGTCCTTCAACAACTCTTGAGTTATCAATATTTAGTCAAGAAAAATCCACCTGGAGACATTAAGAGCCCTCTGCATTGACAAGCTTTATTTGTGAATGATACATGCAATATGAGATGAAACAAATCCATATAAATGGGCGAGCTGCATAGGCCACTCCCCTTTCAGATCAAAGGAAGCGAGTCTCTGTGGCGCAATTGGTTAGCGCGTTCGGCTGTTAACCGAAAGGATGGTGGTTCAAGCCCACCCAGGGACGTGTGTACTTTTATGAAATAGGTAGTTTGATCGTGAAAACCAATCTTCTTTCTGTGAATATAGGGAAGGGTTGGAAAACCGTATGATGAAAGTCACAGAACAAGCAGGCAACAAAATAAGCAGATTTATACACCGATTCCTTAAATAAGACCCAATTAGTCCACTTAGTCCTTCAACAAGTCTTGAGTTATCTATATTTAGTCAAGAAAAATCCACCTGGAGACATTAAGAGCCCTCTGCATTGACAAACTTTATTTGTAAATTAAATATGCAAAATGAATTCACACAAATTCATTTTAATGGACGAGCTCTCCTAGGCCACTCCCCTTTCAGATCAAAGGAAGCCGGTCTCTGTGGCGCAATTGGTTAGCGCGTTCGGCTGTTAACCGAAAGGTTGGTGGTTCAGGGACGTGTGTTCTTTTATGAAATAGGTAGTTTGATCGTGAAAACCAATCTTCTTTCTGTGAACATAGGGAAGGGTTGGAAAACCGTATGATGAAAGTCACAGAACAAGCAGGCAACAAAATAAGCAGATTTATACACCTATTCCTTAAATAAGACCCAATTTGTCCGCTTAGTCCTTCAACAACTCTTGAGTTATCAATATTTAGTCAAGAAAAATCCACCTGGAGACATTAAGAGCCCTCTGCATTGACAAGCTTTATTTGTGAATGATATATGCAATATGAGATGAAACAAATCCATATAAATGGGCGAGCTGCCTAGGCCACTCCCCTTTCAGATCAAAGGAAGCGAGTCTCTGTGGCGCAATTGGTTAGCGCGTTCGGCTGTTAACCGAAAGGTTGGTGGTTCAAGCCCACCCAGGGACGTGTGTTCTTTTATGAAATAGGTAGTTTGATCGTGAAAACCAATCTTCTTTCTGTGAACATAGGGAAGGGTTGGAAAACCGTATGATGAAAGTCAAAGAACAAGCAGGCAACAAAATAAGCAGATTTATACACCTATTCCTTAAATAAGACCCAATTTGTCCGCTTAGTCCTTCAACAACTCTTGAGTTATCAATATTTAGTCAAGAAAAATCCACCTGGAGACATTAAGAGCCCTCTGCATTGACAAGCTTTATTTGTGAATGATATATGCAATATGAGATGAAACAAATCCATATAAATGGGCGAGCTGCCTAGGCCACTCCCCTTTCAGATCAAAGGAAGCGAGTCTCTGTGGCGCAATTGGTTAGCGCGTTCGGCTGTTAACCGAAAGGATGGTGGTTCAAGCCCACCCAGGGACGTGTGTACTTTTATGAAATAGGTAGTTTGATCGTGAAAACCAATCTTCTTTCTGTGAATATAGGGAAGGGTTGGAAAACCGTATGATGAAAGTCACAGAACAAGCAGGCAACAAAATAAGCAGATTTATACACCGATTCCTTAAATAAGACCCAATTAGTCCACTTAGTCCTTCAACAAGTCTTGAGTTATCTATATTTAGTCAAGAAAAATCCACCTGGAGACATTAAGAGCCCTCTGCATTGACAAACTTTATTTGTAAATTAAATATGCAAAATGAATTCACACAAATTCATTTTAATGGACGAGCTCTCCTAGGCCACTCCCCTTTCAGATCAAAGGAAGCCGGTCTCTGTGGCGCAATTGGTTAGCGCGTTCGGCTGTTAACCGAAAGGTTGGTGGTTCAGGGACGTGTGTTCTTTTATGAAATAGGTAGTTTGATCGTGAAAACCAATCTTCTTTCTGTGAACATAGGGAAGGGTTGGAAAACCGTATGATGAAAGTCACAGAACAAGGAATTCAATACAATGGACAGCATTATAAACCTTTTCCTTCAACAAGTCTAGAGTCATCTATATATAGTTAAAACAAAATCCAGATGGACACATTAAGAACCCTCTGTATTGACAAGCTTTATTTGTGAATGATATATGCAATATGAGATCAAACAAATCCTTATCAATGGGCGAGCTGCCTAGGCCACTCTCCTTTCATAACAAAGGAAGCGAGTCTCTGTGGCGCAATTGGTTAGTGCGTTCGGCTGTTAACCGAAAGGTTGGTGGTTCAAGCCCACCCAGGGACGTGTGTACTTTTATGAAATAGGTAGTTTGATCGTGAAAACCAATCTTCTTTCTGTGAATATAGGGAAGGGTTGGAAAACCGTATGATGAAAGTCACAGAACAAGCAGGCAACAAAATAAGCAGATTTATACACCGATTCCTTAAATAAGACCCAATTAGTCCGCTTAGTCCTTCAACAACTCTTGAGTTATCAATATTTAGTCAAGAAAAATCCACCTGGAGACATTAAGAGCCCTCTGCATTGACAAGCTTTATTTGTGAATGATATATGCAATATGAGATGAAACAAATCCATATAAATGGGCGAGCTGCCTAGGCCACTCTCCTTTCATAACAAAGGAAGCCTGGTCTCTGTGGCGCAATTGGTTAGCGCGTTCGGCTGTTAACCGAAAGGTTGGTGGTTCAAGCCCACCCAGGAACGTGTGTACTTTTATGAAATAGGTAGTCTGATTGTGTAAACCAATCTTCTTTCTGTGAACAGAGAGAAGGCTTGGAAAACCGTATGATGAAAGTCACAGAACAAGGAATGCAATACAATAGACAGCATTATAAACCTTTTCCTTCAACAAGTCTTGAGTCATCTATATATAGTTAAAACAAAATCCAGATGGACAAATTAAGAACCCTCTGTATTGACAAGCTTTATTTGTGAATGATATATGCAATATGAGATCAAACAAATCCTTATCAATGGGCGAGCTGCGTATGCCACTCTCCTTTCATAAGAAAGGAAGCGAGTGTCTGTGGCGCAATTGGTTAGCGCGTTCGGCTGTTAACCGAAAGGATGGTGGTTCAAGCCCACCCAGGGACGTCTGTACTTTTATGAAATAGGTAGTTTGATCGTGAAAGCCAATCTTCTTTCTGTGAACATTGGGAAGGGTTGGAAAACCGTATGATGAAAGTCACAGAACAAGGAATTCAATACAATGGACAGCATTATAAACCTTTTCCTTCAACAAGTCTAGAGTCATCTATATATAGTTAAAACAAAATCCAGATGGACACATTAAGAACCCTCTGTATTGACAAGCTTTATTTGTGAATGATATATGCAATATGAGATCAAACAAATCCTTATCAATGGGCGAGCTGCCTAGGCCACTCTCCTTTCATAACAAAGGAAGCGAGTCTCTGTGGCGCAATTGGTTAGTGCGTTCGGCTGTTAACCGAAAGGTTGGTGGTTCAAGCCCACCCAGGGACCTGTGTACTTTTATGAAATAGGTAGTTTGATCGTGAAAACCAATCTTCTTTCTGTGAATATAGGGAAGGGTTGGAAAACCGTATGATGAAAGTCACAGAACAAGCAGGCAACAAAATAAGCAGATTTATACACCGATTCCTTAAATAAGACCCAATTAGTCCGCTTAGTCCTTCAACAACTCTTGAGTTATCAATATTTAGTCAAGAAAAATCCACCTGGAGACATTAAGAGCCCTCTGCATTGACAAGCTTTATTTGTGAATGATATATGCAATATGAGATGAAACAAATCCATATAAATGGGCGAGCTGCCTAGGCCACTCTCCTTTCATAACAAAGGAAGCCTGGTCTCTGTGGCGCAATTGGTTAGCGCGTTCGGCTGTTAATCGAAAGGATGGTGGTTCAAGCCCACCCAGGGACGTGTGTACTTTTATGAAATAGGTAGTTTGATCGTGAAAGCCAATCTTCTTTCTGTGAACATTAGGAAGGGTTGGAAAACCGTATGATGAAAGTCACAGAACAAGCAGGCAACAAAATAAGCAGATTTATACACCTATTCCTTAAATAAGACCCAATTTGTCCGCTTAGTCCTTCAACAACTCTTGAGTTATCAATATTTAGTCAAGAAAAATCCACCTGGAGACATTAAGAGCCCTCTGCATTGACAAGCTTTATTTGTGAATGATATATGCAATATGAGATGAAACAAATCCATATAAATGGGCGAGCTGCCTAGGCCACTCTCCTTTCATAACAAAGGAAGCCTGGTCTCTGTGGCGCAATTGGTTAGCGCGTTCGGCTGTTAACCGAAAGGATGGTGGTTCAAGCCCACCAAGGGACCTGTGTACTTTTATTAAATAGGTAGTTTGATCGTGAAAACCAATCTTCTTTCTGTGAACAGAGGGAAAGGTTGGAAAACCGTATGATGAAATTCACAGAACAAGCAGGCAACAAAATAAGCAGATTTATACACCGATTCCTTAAATAAGACCCAATTAGTCTGCTTAGTCCTTCAACAACTCTTGAGATATCTATATTTAGTCAAGAAAAATCCACCTGGAGACATTAAGAGCCCTCTGCATTGACAAGCTTTATTTGTAAATTAAATATGCAAAATGAATTCACACAAATTCATTTTAATGGACGAGCTCTCCTATGCCACTCCCCTTTCAGATCAAAGGAAGCCGGTCTCTGTGGCGCAATTGGTTAGCGCGTTCGGCTGTTAACCGAAAGGTTGGTGGTTCAAGCCCACCCAGGGACGTGTGTTCTTCTATGAAATAGGTAGTTTGATCGTGAAAACCAATCTTCTTTCTGTGAACATAGGGAAGGGTTGGAAAACCGTATGATGAAAGTCACAGAACAAGGAATTCAATACAATGGACAGCATTATAAACCTTTTCCTTCAACAAGTCTAGAGTCATCTATATATAGTTAAAACAAAATCCAGATGGATACATTAAGAACCCTCTGTATTGACAAGCTTTATTTGTGAATGATATATGCAATATGAGATCAAACAAATCCTTATCAATGGGCGAGCTGCCTAGGCCACTCTCCTTTCATAACAAAGGAAGCGAGTCTCTGTGGCGCAATTGGTTAGCGCGTTCGGCTGTTAACCGAAAGGATGGTGGTTCAAGCCCACCCAGGGACGTGTGTACTTTTATGAAATAGGTAGTTTGATCGTGAAAACCAATCTTCTTTCTGTGAATATAGGGAAGGGTTGGAAAACCGTATGATGAAAGTCACAGAACAAGCAGGCAACAAAATAAGCAGATTTATACACCTATTCCTTAAATAAGACCCAATTTGTCCGCTTAGTCCTTCAACAACTCTTGAGTTATCAATATTTAGTCAAGAAAAATCCACCTGGAGACATTAAGAGCCCTCTGCATTGACAAGCTTTATTTGTGAATGATATATGCAATATGAGATGAAACAAATCCATATAAATGGGCGAGCTGCCTAGGCCACTCTCCTTTCATAACAAAGGAAGCCTGGTCTCTGTGGCGCAATTGGTTAGCGCGTTCGGCTGTTAACCGAAAGGATGGTGGTTCAAGCCCACCCAGGGACGTGTGTACTTTTATGAAATAGGTAGTTTGATCGTGAAAGCCAATCTTCTTTCTGTGAACATTGGGAAGGGTTGGAAAACCGTATGATGAAAGTCACAGAACAAGCAGGCAACAAAATAAGCAGATTTATACACCTATTCCTTAAATAAGACCCAATTTGTCCGCTTAGTCCTTCAACAACTCTTGAGTTATCAATATTTAGTCAAGAAAAATCCACCTGGAGACATTAAGAGCCCTCTGCATTGACAAGCTTTATTTGTAAATTAAATATGCAAAATGAATTCACACAAATTCATTTTAATGCACGAGCTCTCCTAGGCCACTCCCCTTTCAGATCAAAGGAAGCCGGTCTCTGTGGCGCAATTGGTTAGCGCGTTCGGCTGTTAACCGAAAGGTTGGTGGTTCAAGCCCACCCAGGGACGTGTGTTCTTTTATGAAATAGGTAGTTTGATCGTGAAAACCAATCTTCTTTCTGTGAACATAGGGAAGGGTTGGAAAACCGTATGATGAAAGTCAAAGAACAAGCAGGCAACAAAATAAGCAGATTTATACACCTATTCCTTAAATAAGACCCAATTTGTCCGCTTAGTCCTTCAACAACTCTTGAGTTATCAATATTTAGTCAAGAAAAATCCACCTGGAGACATTAAGAGCCCTCTGCATTGACAAGCTTTATTTGTGAATGATATATGCAATATGAGATGAAACAAATCCATATAAATGTGCGAGCTGCCTAGGCCACTCTCCTTTCATAACAAAGGAAGCCTGGTCTCTGTGGCGCAATTGGTTAGCGCGTTCGGCTGTTAACCGAAAGGATGGTGGTTCAAGCCCACCAAGGGACCTGTGTACTTTTATGAAATAGGTAGTTTGATCGTGAAAACCAATCTTCTTTCTGTGAACAGAGGGAAAGGTTGGAAAACCGTATGATGAAATTCACAGAACAAGCAGGCAACAAAATAAGCAGATTTATACACCGATTCCTTAAATAAGACCCAATTAGTCTGCTTAGTCCTTCAACAACTCTTGAGTTATCTATATTTAGTCAAGAAAAATCCACCTGGAGACATTAAGAGCCCTCTGCATTGACAAGCTTTATTTGTAAATTAAATATGCAAAATGAATTCACACAAATTCATTTTAATGGACGAGCTCTCCTATGCCACTCCCCTTTCAGATCAAAGGAAGCCGGTCTCTGTGGCGCAATTGGTTAGCGCGTTCGGCTGTTAACCGAAAGGTTAGTGGTTCAAGCCCACCCAGGGACGTGTGTTCTTTTATGAAATAGGTAGTTTGATCGTGAAAACCAATCTTCTTTCTGTGAACATAGGGAAGGGTTGGAAAACCGTATGATGAAAGTCACAGAACAAGGAATTCAATACAATGGACAGCATTATAAACCTTTTCCTTCAACAAGTCTAGAGTCATCTATATATAGTTAAAACAAAATCCAGATGGACACATTAAGAACCCTCTGTATTGACAAGCTTTATTTGTGAATGATATATGCAATATGAGATCAAACAAATCCTTATCAATGGGCGAGCTGCCTAGGCCACTCTCCTTTCATAACAAAGGAAGCGAGTCTCTGTGGCGCAATTGGTTAGTGCGTTCGGCTGTTGACCGAAAGGTTGGTGGTTCAAGCCCACCCAGGGACGTGTGTACTTTTATGAAATAGGTAGTTTGATCGTGAAAACCAATCTTCTTTCTGTGAATATAGGGAAGGGTTGGAAAACCGTATGATGAAAGTCACAGAACAAGCAGGCAACAAAATAAGCAGATTTATACACCGATTCCTTAAATAAGACCCAATTAGTCCGCTTAGTCCTTCAACAACTCTTGAGTTATCAATATTTAGTCAAGAAAAATCCACCTGGAGACATTAAGAGCCCTCTGCATTGACAAGCTTTATTTGTGAATGATATATGCAATATGAGATGAAACAAATCCATATAAATGGGCGAGCTGCCTAGGCCACTCTCCTTTCATAACAAAGGAAGCCTGGTCTCTGTGGCGCAATTGGTTAGCGCGTTCGGCTGTTAACCGAAAGGTTGGTGGTTCAAGCCCACCCAGGAACGTGTGTACTTTTATGAAATAGGTAGTCTGATTGTGTAAACCAATCTTCTTTCTGTGAACAGAGAGAAGGCTTGGAAAACCGTATGATGAAAGTCACAGAACAAGGAATGCAATACAATAGACAGCATTATAAACCTTTTCCTTCAACAAGTCTTGAGTCATCTATATATAGTTAAAACAAAATCCAGATGGACAAATTAAGAACCCTCTGTATTGACAAGCTTTATTTGTGAATGATATATGCAATATGAGATCAAACAAATCCTTATCAATGGGCGAGCTGCGTATGCCACTCTCCTTTCATAAGAAAGGAAGCGAGTGTCTGTGGCGCAATTGGTTAGCGCGTTCGGCTGTTAACCGAAAGGATGGTGGTTCAAGCCCACCCAGGGACGTCTGTACTTTTATGAAATAGGTAGTTTGATCGTGAAAGCCAATCTTCTTTCTGTGAACATTGGGAAGGGTTGGAAAACCGTATGATGAAAGTCACAGAACAAGGAATTCAATACAATGGACAGCATTATAAACCTTTTCCTTCAACAAGTCTAGAGTCATCTATATATAGTTAAAACAAAATCCAGATGGACACATTAAGAACCCTCTGTATTGACAAGCTTTATTTGTGAATGATATATGCAATATGAGATCAAACAAATCCTTATCAATGGGCGAGCTGCCTAGGCCACTCTCCTTTCATAACAAAGGAAGCGAGTCTCTGTGGCGCAATTGGTTAGTGCGTTCGGCTGTTAACCGAAAGGTTGGGGGTTCAAGCCCACCCAGGGACGTGTGTACTTTTATGAAATAGGTAGTTTGATCGTGAAAACCAATCTTCTTTCTGTGAATATAGGGAAGGGTTGGAAAACCGTATGATGAAAGTCACAGAACAAGCAGGCAACAAAATAAGCAGATTTATACACCGATTCCTTAAATAAGACCCAATTAGTCCGCTTAGTCCTTCAACAACTCTTGAGTTATCAATATTTAGTCAAGAAAAATCCACCTGGAGACATTAAGAGCCCTCTGCATTGACAAGCTTTATTTGTGAATGATATATGCAATATGAGATGAAACAAATCCATATAAATGGGCGAGCTGCCTAGGCCACTCTCCTTTCATAACAAAGGAAGCCTGGTCTCTGTGGCGCAATTGGTTAGCGCGTTCGGCTGTTAATCGAAAGGATGGTGGTTCAAGCCCACCCAGGGACGTGTGTACTTTTATGAAATAGGTAGTTTGATCGTGAAAGCCAATCTTCTTTCTGTGAACATTAGGAAGGGTTGGAAAACCGTATGATGAAAGTCACAGAACAAGCAGGCAACAAAATAAGCAGATTTATACACCTATTCCTTAAATAAGACCCAATTTGTCCGCTTAGTCCTTCAACAACTCTTGAGTTATCAATATTTAGTCAAGAAAAATCCACCTGGAGACATTAAGAGCCCTCTGCATTGACAAGCTTTATTTGTGAATGATATATGCAATATGAGATGAAACAAATCCATATAAATGGGCGAGCTGCCTAGGCCACTCTCCTTTCATAACAAAGGAAGCCTGGTCTCTGTGGCGCAATTGGTTAGCGCGTTCGGCTGTTAACCGAAAGGATGGTGGTTCAAGCCCACCAAGGGACCTGTGTACTTTTATTAAATAGGTAGTTTGATCGTGAAAACCAATCTTCTTTCTGTGAACAGAGGGAAAGGTTGGAAAACCGTATGATGAAATTCACAGAACAAGCAGGCAACAAAATAAGCAGATTTATACACCGATTCCTTAAATAAGACCCAATTAGTCTGCTTAGTCCTTCAACAACTCTTGAGATATCTATATTTAGTCAAGAAAAATCCACCTGGAGACATTAAGAGCCCTCTGCATTGACAAGCTTTATTTGTAAATTAAATATGCAAAATGAATTCACACAAATTCATTTTAATGGACGAGCTCTCCTATGCCACTCCCCTTTCAGATCAAAGGAAGCCGGTCTCTGTGGCGCAATTGGTTAGCGCGTTCGGCTGTTAACCGAAAGGTTGGTGGTTCAAGCCCACCCAGGGACGTGTGTTCTTCTATGAAATAGGTAGTTTGATCGTGAAAACCAATCTTCTTTCTGTGAACATAGGGAAGGGTTGGAAAACCGTATGATGAAAGTCACAGAACAAGGAATTCAATACAATGGACAGCATTATAAACCTTTTCCTTCAACAAGTCTAGAGTCATCTATATATAGTTAAAACAAAATCCAGATGGATACATTAAGAACCCTCTGTATTGACAAGCTTTATTTGTGAATGATATATGCAATATGAGATCAAACAAATCCTTATCAATGGGCGAGCTGCCTAGGCCACTCTCCTTTCATAACAAAGGAAGCGAGTCTCTGTGGCGCAATTGGTTAGCGCGTTCGGCTGTTAACCGAAAGGATGGTGGTTCAAGCCCACCCAGGGACGTGTGTACTTTTATGAAATAGGTAGTTTGATCGTGAAAACCAATCTTCTTTCTGTGAATATAGGGAAGGGTTGGAAAACCGTATGATGAAAGTCACAGAACAAGCAGGCAACAAAATAAGCAGATTTATACACCTATTCCTTAAATAAGACCCAATTTGTCCGCTTAGTCCTTCAACAACTCTTGAGTTATCAATATTTAGTCAAGAAAAATCCACCTGGAGACATTAAGAGCCCTCTGCATTGACAAGCTTTATTTGTGAATGATATATGCAATATGAGATGAAACAAATCCATATAAATGGGCGAGCTGCCTAGGCCACTCTCCTTTCATAACAAAGGAAGCCTGGTCTCTGTGGCGCAATTGGTTAGCGCGTTCGGCTGTTAACCGAAAGGATGGTGGTTCAAGCCCACCCAGGGACGTGTGTACTTTTATGAAATAGGTAGTTTGATCGTGAAAGCCAATCTTCTTTCTGTGAACATTGGGAAGGGTTGGAAAACCGTATGATGAAAGTCACAGAACAAGCAGGCAACAAAATAAGCAGATTTATACACCTATTCCTTAAATAAGACCCAATTTGTCCGCTTAGTCCTTCAACAACTCTTGAGTTATCAATATTTAGTCAAGAAAAATCCACCTGGAGACATTAAGAGCCCTCTGCATTGACAAGCTTTATTTGTAAATTAAATATGCAAAATGAATTCACACAAATTCATTTTAATGCACGAGCTCTCCTAGGCCACTCCCCTTTCAGATCAAAGGAAGCCGGTCTCTGTGGCGCAATTGGTTAGCGCGTTCGGCTGTTAACCGAAAGGTTGGTGGTTCAAGCCCACCCAGGGACGTGTGTTCTTTTATGAAATAGGTAGTTTGATCGTGAAAACCAATCTTCTTTCTGTGAACATAGGGAAGGGTTGGAAAACCGTATGATGAAAGTCAAAGAACAAGCAGGCAACAAAATAAGCAGATTTATACACCTATTCCTTAAATAAGACCCAATTTGTCCGCTTAGTCCTTCAACAACTCTTGAGTTATCAATATTTAGTCAAGAAAAATCCACCTGGAGACATTAAGAGCCCTCTGCATTGACAAGCTTTATTTGTGAATGATATATGCAATATGAGATGAAACAAATCCATATAAATGTGCGAGCTGCCTAGGCCACTCTCCTTTCATAACAAAGGAAGCCTGGTCTCTGTGGCGCAATTGGTTAGCGCCTTCGGCTGTTAACCGAAAGGATGGTGGTTCAAGCCCACCAAGGGACCTGTGTACTTTTATGAAATAGGTAGTTTGATCGTGAAAACCAATCTTCTTTCTGTGAACAGAGGGAAAGGTTGGAAAACCGTATGATGAAATTCACAGAACAAGCAGGCAACAAAATAAGCAGATTTATACACCGATTCCTTAAATAAGACCCAATTAGTCTGCTTAGTTCTTCAACAACTCTTGAGTTATCTATATTTAGTCAAGAAAAATCCACCTGGAGACATTAAGAGCCCTCTGCATTGACAAGCTTTATTTGTAAATTAAATATGCAAAATGAATTCACACAAATTCATTTTAATGGACGAGCTCTCCTATGCCACTCCCCTTTCAGATCAAAGGAAGCCGGTCTCTGTGGCGCAATTGGTTAGCGCGTTCGGCTGTTAACCGAAAGGTTAGTGGTTCAAGCCCACCCAGGGACGTGTGTTCTTTTATGAAATAGGTAGTTTGATCGTGAAAACCAATCTTCTTTCTGTGAACATAGGGAAGGGTTGGAAAACCGTATGATGAAAGTCACAGAACAAGGAATTCAATACAATGGACAGCATTATAAACCTTTTCCTTCAACAAGTCTAGAGTCATCTATATATAGTTAAAACAAAATCCAGATGGACACATTAAGAACCCTCTGTATTGACAAGCTTTATTTGTGAATGATATATGCAATATGAGATCAAACAAATCCTTATCAATGGGCGAGCTGCCTAGGCCACTCTCCTTTCATAACAAAGGAAGCGAGTCTCTGTGGCGCAATTGGTTAGTGCGTTCGGCTGTTAACCGAAAGGTTGGTGGTTCAAGCCCACCCAGGGACGTGTGTACTTTTATGAAATAGGTAGTTTGATCGTGAAAACCAATCTTCTTTCTGTGAATATAGGGAAGGGTTGGAAAACCGTATGATGAAAGTCACAGAACAAGCAGGCAACAAAATAAGCAGATTTATACACCGATTCCTTAAATAAGACCCAATTAGTCCGCTTAGTCCTTCAACAACTCTTGAGTTATCAATATTTAGTCAAGAAAAATCCACCTGGAGACATTAAGAGCCCTCTGCATTGACAAGCTTTATTTGTGAATGATATATGCAATATGAGATGAAACAAATCCATATAAATGGGCGAGCTGCCTAGGCCACTCTCCTTTCATAACAAAGGAAGCCTGGTCTCTGTGGCGCAATTGGTTAGCGCGTTCGGCTGTTAACCGAAAGGTTGGTGGTTCAAGCCCACCCAGGAACGTGTGTACTTTTATGAAATAGGTAGTCTGATTGTGTAAACCAATCTTCTTTCTGTGAACAGAGAGAAGGCTTGGAAAACCGTATGATGAAAGTCACAGAACAAGGAATGCAATACAATAGACAGCATTATAAACCTTTTCCTTCAACAAGTCTTGAGTCATCTATATATAGTTAAAACAAAATCCAGATGGACAAATTAAGAACCCTCTGTATTGACAAGCTTTATTTGTGAATGATATATGCAATATGAGATCAAACAAATCCTTATCAATGGGCGAGCTGCGTATGCCACTCTCCTTTCATAAGAAAGGAAGCGAGTGTCTGTGGCGCAATTGGTTAGCGCGTTCGGCTGTTAACCGAAAGGATGGTGGTTCAAGCCCACCCAGGGACGTCTGTACTTTTATGAAATAGGTAGTTTGATCGTGAAAGCCAATCTTCTTTCTGTGAACATTGGGAAGGGTTGGAAAACCGTATGATGAAAGTCACAGAACAAGGAATTCAATACAATGGACAGCATTATAAACCTTTTCCTTCAACAAGTCTAGAGTCATCTATATATAGTTAAAACAAAATCCAGATGGACACATTAAGAACCCTCTGTATTGACAAGCTTTATTTGTGAATGATATATGCAATATGAGATCAAACAAATCCTTATCAATGGGCGAGCTGCCTAGGCCACTCTCCTTTCATAACAAAGGAAGCGAGTCTCTGTGGCGCAATTGGTTAGTGCGTTCGGCTGTTAACCGAAAGGTTGGTGGTTCAAGCCCACCCAGGGACGTGTGTACTTTTATGAAATAGGTAGTTTGATCGTGAAAACCAATCTTCTTTCTGTGAATATAGGGAAGGGTTGGAAAACCGTATGATGAAAGTCACAGAACAAGCAGGCAACAAAATAAGCAGATTTATACACCGATTCCTTAAATAAGACCCAATTAGTCCGCTTAGTCCTTCAACAACTCTTGAGTTATCAATATTTAGTCAAGAAAAATCCACCTGGAGACATTAAGAGCCCTCTGCATTGACAAGCTTTATTTGTGAATGATATATGCAATATGAGATGAAACAAATCCATATAAATGGGCGAGCTGCCTAGGCCACTCTCCTTTCATAACAAAGGAAGCCTGGTCTCTGTGGCGCAATTGGTTAGCGCGTTCGGCTGTTAACCGAAAGGTTGGTGGTTCAAGCCCACCCAGGAACGTGTGTACTTTTATGAAATAGGTAGTCTGATTGTGTAAACCAATCTTCTTTCTGTGAACAGAGAGAAGGCTTGGAAAACCGTATGATGAAAGTCACAGAACAAGGAATGCAATACAATAGACAGCATTATAAACCTTTTCCTTCAACAAGTCTTGAGTCATCTATATATAGTTAAAACAAAATCCAGATGGACAAATTAAGAACCCTCTGTATTGACAAGCTTTATTTGTGAATGATATATGCAATATGAGATCAAACAAATCCTTATCAATGGGCGAGCTGCGTATGCCACTCTCCTTTCATAAGAAAGGAAGCGAGTGTCTGTGGCGCAATTGGTTAGCGCGTTCGGCTGTTAACCGAAAGGATGGTGGTTCAAGCCCACCCAGGGACGTCTGTACTTTTATGAAATAGGTAGTTTGATCGTGAAAGCCAATCTTCTTTCTGTGAACATTGGGAAGGGTTGGAAAACCGTATGATGAAAGTCACAGAACAAGGAATTCAATACAATGGACAGCATTATAAACCTTTTCCTTCAACAAGTCTAGAGTCATCTATATATAGTTAAAACAAAATCCAGATGGACACATTAAGAACCCTCTGTATTGACAAGCTTTATTTGTGAATGATATATGCAATATGAGATCAAACAAATCCTTATCAATGGGCGAGCTGCCTAGGCCACTCTCCTTTCATAACAAAGGAAGCGAGTCTCTGTGGCGCAATTGGTTAGTGCGTTCGGCTGTTAACCGAAAGGTTGGTGGTTCAAGCCCACCCAGGGACGTGTGTACTTTTATGAAATAGGTAGTTTGATCGTGAAAACCAATCTTCTTTCTGTGAATATAGGGAAGGGTTGGAAAACCGTATGATGAAAGTCACAGAACAAGCAGGCAACAAAATAAGCAGATTTATACACCGATTCCTTAAATAAGACCCAATTAGTCCGCTTAGTCCTTCAACAACTCTTGAGTTATCAATATTTAGTCAAGAAAAATCCACCTGGAGACATTAAGAGCCCTCTGCATTGACAAGCTTTATTTGTGAATGATATATGCAATATGAGATGAAACAAATCCATATAAATGGGCGAGCTGCCTAGGCCACTCTCCTTTCATAACAAAGGAAGCCTGGTCTCTGTGGCGCAATTGGTTAGCGCGTTCGGCTGTTAATCGAAAGGATGGTGGTTCAAGCCCACCCAGGGACGTGTGTACTTTTATGAAATAGGTAGTTTGATCGTGAAAGCCAATCTTCTTTCTGTGAACATTGGGAAGGGTTGGAAAACCGTATGATGAAAGTCACAGAACAAGCAGGCAACAAAATAAGCAGATTTATACACCTATTCCTTAAATAAGACCCAATTTGTCCGCTTAGTCCTTCAACAACTCTTGAGTTATCAATATTTAGTCAAGAAAAATCCACCTGGAGACATTAAGAGCCCTCTGCATTGACAAGCTTTATTTGTGAATGATATATGCAATATGAGATGAAACAAATCCATATAAATGGGCGAGCTGCCTAGGCCACTCTCCTTTCATAACAAAGGAAGCCTGGTCTCTGTGGCGCAATTGGTTAGCGCGTTCGGCTGTTAACCGAAAGGATGGTGGTTCAAGCCCACCAAGGGACCTGTGTACTTTTATTACATAGGTAGTTTGATCGTGAAAACCAATCTTCTTTCTGTGAACAGAGGGAAAGGTTGGAAAACCGTATGATGAAATTCACAGAACAAGCAGGCAACAAAATAAGCAGATTTATACACCGATTCCTTAAATAAGACCCAATTAGTCTGCTTAGTCCTTCAACAACTCTTGAGATATCTATATTTAGTCAAGAAAAATCCACCTGGAGACATTAAGAGCCCTCTGCATTGACAAGCTTTATTTGTAAATTAAATATGCAAAATGAATTCACACAAATTCATTTTAATGGACGAGCTCTCCTATGCCACTCCCCTTTCAGATCAAAGGAAGCCGGTCTCTGTGGCGCAATTGGTTAGCGCGTTCGGCTGTTAACCGAAAGGTTGGTGGTTCAAGCCCACCCAGGGATGTGTGTTCTTCTATGAAATAGGTAGTTTGATCGTGAAAACCAATCTTCTTTCTGTGAACATAGGGAAGGGTTGGAAAACCGTATGATGAAAGTCACAGAACAAGGAATTCAATACAATGGACAGCATTATAAACCTTTTCCTTCAACAAGTCTAGAGTCATCTATATATAGTTAAAACAAAATCCAGATGGATACATTAAGAACCCTCTGTATTGACAAGCTTTATTTGTGAATGATATATGCAATATGAGATCAAACAAATCCTTATCAATGGGCGAGCTGCCTAGGCCACTCTCCTTTCATAACAAAGGAAGCGAGTCTCTGTGGCGCAATTGGTTAGTGCGTTCGGCTGTTAACCGAAAGGTTGGTGGTTCAAGCCCACCCAGGGACATGTGTACTTTTATGAAATAGGTAGTTTGATCGTGAAAACCAATCTTCTTTCTGTGAATATAGGGAAGGGTTGGAAAACAGTATGATGAAAGTCACAGAACAAGCAGGCAACAAAATAAACAGATTTATACACCGATTCCTTAAATAAGACCCAATTAGTCTGTTTAGTCCTTCAACAACTCTTGAGTTATCTATATTTAGTCAAGAAAAATCCACCTGGAGACATTAAGAGCCCTCTGCATTGACAAGCTTTATTTGTAAATTAAATATGCAAAATGAATTCACACAAATTAATTTTAATGGACGAGCTCTCCTATGCCACTCCCCCTTCAGATCACAGGAAGCCGGTCTCTGTGGCGCAATTGGTTAGCGCGTTCGGCTGTTAACCGAAAGGTTGGTGGTTCAAGCCCACCCAGGGACGTGTGTTCTTTTATGAAATAGGTAGTTTGATCGTGAAAACCAATCTTCTTTCTGTGAACATAGGGAAGGGTCGGAAAATCGTATGATGAAAGTCACAGAACAAGGAATTCAATACAATGGACAGCATTATAAACCTTTTCCTTCAACAAGTCTAGAGTCATCTATATATAGTTAAAACAAAATCCAGATGGACACATTAAGAACCCTCTGTATTGACAAGCTTTATTTGTGAATGATATATGCAATATGAGATCAAACAAATCCTTATCAATGGGCGAGCTTCCTAGGCCACTCTCCTTTCATAACAAAGGAAGCCTGGTCTCTGTGGCGCAATTGGTTAGCGCGTTCGGCTGTTAACCGAAAGGATGGTGGTTCAAGCCCACCCAGGGACGTGTGTACTTTTATGAAATAGGTCGTCTGATTGTGTAAACCAATCTTCTTTCTGTGAACAGAGAGAAGGCTTGGAAAACCGTATGATGAAAGTCACAGAACAAGGAATGCAATACAATAGACAGCATTATAAACCTTTTCCTTCAACAAGTCTTGAGTCATCTATATATAGTTAAAACAAAATCCAGATGGACAAATTAAGAACCCTCTGTATTGACAAGCTTTATTTGTGAATGATATATGCAATATGAGATCAAACAAATCCTTATCAATGGGCGAGCTGCGTATGCCACTCTCCTTTCATAAGAAAGGAAGCGAGTCTCTGTGGCGCAATTGGTTAGCGCGTTCGGCTGTTAACCGAAAGGATGGTGGTTCAAGCCCACCCAGGGACGTGTGTACTTTTATGAAATAGGTAGTTTGATCGTGAAAGCCAATCTTCTTTCTGTGAACATTGGGAAGGGTTGGAAAACCGTATGATGAAAGTCACAGAACAAGGAATTCAATACAATGGACAGCATTATAAACCTTTTCCTTCAACAAGTCTAGAGTCATCTATATATAGTTAAAACAAAATCCAGATGGACACATTAAGAACCCTCTGTATTGACAAGCTTTATTTGTGAATGATATATGCAATATGAGATCAAACAAATCCTTATCAATGGGCGAGCTGCCTAGGCCACTCTCCTTTCATAACAAAGGAAGCGAGTCTCTGTGGCGCAATTGGTTAGTGCGTTCGGCTGTTAACCGAAAGGTTGGTGGTTCAAGCCCACCCAGGGACGTGTGTACTTTTATGAAATAGGTAGTTTGATCGTGAAAACCAATCTTCTTTCTGTGAATATAGGGAAGGGTTGGAAAACCGTATGATGAAAGTCACAGAACAAGCAGGCAACAAAATAAGCAGATTTATACACCGATTCCTTAAATAAGACCCAATTAGTCCGCTTAGTCCTTCAACAACTCTTGAGTTATCAATATTTAGTCAAGAAAAATCCACCTGGAGACATTAAGAGCCCTCTGCATTGACAAGCTTTATTTGTGAATGATATATGCAATATGAGATGAAACAAATCCATATAAATGGGCGAGCTGCCTAGGCCACTCTCCTTTCATAACAAAGGAAGCCTGGTCTCTGTGGCGCAATTGGTTAGCGCGTTCGGCTGTTAACCGAAAGGTTGGTGGTTCAAGCCCACCCAGGAACGTGTGTACTTTTATGAAATAGGTAGTCTGATTGTGTAAACCAATCTTCTTTCTGTGAACAGAGAGAAGGCTTGGAAAACCGTATGATGAAAGTCACAGAACAAGGAATGCAATACAATAGACAGCATTATAAACCTTTTCCTTCAACAAGTCTTGAGTCATCTATATATAGTTAAAACAAAATCCAGATGGACAAATTAAGAACCCTCTGTATTGACAAGCTTTATTTGTGAATGATATATGCAATATG
Source organism: Pleuronectes platessa (assembly GCF_947347685.1). Taxonomy (NCBI): domain Eukaryota; kingdom Metazoa; phylum Chordata; class Actinopteri; order Pleuronectiformes; family Pleuronectidae; genus Pleuronectes; species Pleuronectes platessa. Next base: position 6,915,794 of record NC_070633.1, read on the forward strand.
AGATCAAACAAATCCTTATCAATGGGCGAGCTGCGTATGCCACTCTCCTTTCATAAGAAAGGAAGCGAGTGTCTGTGGCGCAATTGGTTAGCGCGTTCGGCTGTTAACCGAAAGGATGGTGGTTCAAGCCCACCCAGGGACGTCTGTACTTTTATGAAATAGGTAGTTTGATCGTGAAAGCCAATCTTCTTTCTGTGAACATTGGGAAGGGTTGGAAAACCGTATGATGAAAGTCACAGAACAAGGAATTCAATACAATGGACAGCATTATAAACCTTTTCCTTCAACAAGTCTAGAGTCATCTATATATAGTTAAAACAAAATCCAGATGGACACATTAAGAACCCTCTGTATTGACAAGCTTTATTTGTGAATGATATATGCAATATGAGATCAAACAAATCCTTATCAATGGGCGAGCTGCCTAGGCCACTCTCCTTTCATAACAAAGGAAGCGAGTCTCTGTGGCGCAATTGGTTAGTGCGTTCGGCTGTTAACCGAAAGGTTGGTGGTTCAAGCCCACCCAGGGACGTGTGTACTTTTATGAAATAGGTAGTTTGATCGTGAAAACCAATCTTCTTTCTGTGAATATAGGGAAGGGTTGGAAAACCGTATGATGAAAGTCACAGAACAAGCAGGCAACAAAATAAGCAGATTTATACACCGATTCCTTAAATAAGACCCAATTAGTCCGCTTAGTCCTTCAACAACTCTTGAGTTATCAATATTTAGTCAAGAAAAATCCACCTGGAGACATTAAGAGCCCTCTGCATTGACAAGCTTTATTTGTGAATGATATATGCAATATGAGATGAAACAAATCCATATAAATGGGCGAGCTGCCTAGGCCACTCTCCTTTCATAACAAAGGAAGCCTGGTCTCTGTGGCGCAATTGGTTAGCGCGTTCGGCTGTTAATCGAAAGGATGGTGGTTCAAGCCCACCCAGGGACGTGTGTACTTTTATGAAATAGGTAGTTTGATCGTGAAAGCCAATCTTCTTTCTGTGAACATTGGGAAGGGTTGGAAAACCGTATGATGAAAGTCACAGAACAAGCAGGCAACAAAATAAGCAGATTTATACACCTATTCCTTAAATAAGACCCAATTTGTCCGCTTAGTCCTTCAACAACTCTTGAGTTATCAATATTTAGTCAAGAAAAATCCACCTGGAGACATTAAGAGCCCTCTGCATTGACAAGCTTTATTTGTGAATGATATATGCAATATGAGATGAAACAAATCCATATAAATGGGCGAGCTGCCTAGGCCACTCTCCTTTCATAACAAAGGAAGCCTGGTCTCTGTGGCGCAATTGGTTAGCGCGTTCGGCTGTTAACCGAAAGGATGGTGGTTCAAGCCCACCAAGGGACCTGTGTACTTTTATTAAATAGGTAGTTTGATCGTGAAAACCAATCTTCTTTCTGTGAACAGAGGGAAAGGTTGGAAAACCGTATGATGAAATTCACAGAACAAGCAGGCAACAAAATAAGCAGATTTATACACCGATTCCTTAAATAAGACCCAATTAGTCTGCTTAGTCCTTCAACAACTCTTGAGATATCTATATTTAGTCAAGAAAAATCCACCTGGAGACATTAAGAGCCCTCTGCATTGACAAGCTTTATTTGTAAATTAAATATGCAAAATGAATTCACACAAATTCATTTTAATGGACGAGCTCTCCTATGCCACTCCCCTTTCAGATCAAAGGAAGCCGGTCTCTGTGGCGCAATTGGTTAGCGCGTTCGGCTGTTAACCGAAAGGTTGGTGGTTCAAGCCCACCCAGGGATGTGTGTTCTTCTATGAAATAGGTAGTTTGATCGTGAAAACCAATCTTCTTTCTGTGAACATAGGGAAGGGTTGGAAAACCGTATGATGAAAGTCACAGAACAAGGAATTCAATACAATGGACAGCATTATAAACCTTTTCCTTCAACATGTCTAGAGTCATCTATATATAGTTAAAACAAAATCCAGATGGATACATTAAGAACCCTCTGTATTGACAAGCTTTATTTGTGAATGATATATGCAATATGAGATCAAACAAATCCTTATCAATGGGCGAGCTGCCTAGGCCACTCTCCTTTCATAACAAAGGAAGCGAGTCTCTGTGGCGCAATTGGTTAGTGCGTTCGGCTGTTAACCGAAAGGTTGGTGGTTCAAGCCCACCCAGGGACGTGTGTACTTTTATGAAATAGGTAGTTTGATCGTGAAAACCAATCTTCTTTCTGTGAATATAGGGAAGGGTTGGAAAACAGTATGATGAAAGTCACAGAACAAGCAGGCAACAAAATAAACAGATTTATACACCGATTCCTTAAATAAGACCCAATTAGTCTGTTTAGTCCTTCAACAACTCTTGAGTTATCTATATTTAGTCAAGAAAAATCCACCTGGAGACATTAAGAGCCCTCTGCATTGACAAGCTTTATTTGTAAATTAAATATGCAAAATGAATTCACACAAATTAATTTTAATGGACGAGCTCTCCTATGCCACTCCCCCTTCAGATCACAGGAAGCCGGTCTCTGTGGCGCAATTGGTTAGCGCGTTCGGCTGTTAACCGAAAGGTTGGTGGTTCAAGCCCACCCAGGGACGTGTGTTCTTTTATGAAATAGGTAGTTTGATCGTGAAAACCAATCTTCTTTCTGTGAACATAGGGAAGGGTCGGAAAATCGTATGATGAAAGTCACAGAACAAGGAATTCAATACAATGGACAGCATTATAAACCTTTTCCTTCAACAAGTCTAGAGTCATCTATATATAGTTAAAACAAAATCCAGATGGACACATTAAGAACCCTCTGTATTGACAAGCTTTATTTGTGAATGATATATGCAATATGAGATCAAACAAATCCTTATCAATGGGCGAGCTTCCTAGGCCACTCTCCTTTCATAACAAAGGAAGCCTGGTCTCTGTGGCGCAATTGGTTAGCGCGTTCGGCTGTTAACCGAAAGGATGGTGGTTCAAGCCCACCCAGGGACGTGTGTACTTTTATGAAATAGGTCGTCTGATTGTGTAAACCAATCTTCTTTCTGTGAACAGAGAGAAGGCTTGGAAAACCGTATGATGAAAGTCACAGAACAAGGAATGCAATACAATAGACAGCATTATAAACCTTTTCCTTCAACAAGTCTTGAGTCATCTATATATAGTTAAAACAAAATCCAGATGGACAAATTAAGAACCCTCTGTATTGACAAGCTTTATTTGTGAATGATATATGCAATATGAGATCAAACAAATCCTTATCAATGGGCGAGCTGCGTATGCCACTCTCCTTTCATAAGAAAGGAAGCGAGTCTCTGTGGCGCAATTGGTTAGCGCGTTCGGCTGTTAACCGAAAGGATGGTGGTTCAAGCCCACCCAGGGACGTGTGTACTTTTATGAAATAGGTAGTTTGATCGTGAAAGCCAATCTTCTTTCTGTGAACATTGGGAAGGGTTGGAAAACCGTATGATGAAAGTCACAGAACAAGGAATTCAATACAATGGACAGCATTATAAACCTTTTCCTTCAACAAGTCTAGAGTCATCTATATATAGTTAAAACAAAATCCAGATGGACACATTAAGAACCCTCTGTATTGACAAGCTTTATTTGTGAATGATATATGCAATATGAGATCAAACAAATCCTTATCAATGGGCGAGCTGCCTAGGCCACTCTCCTTTCATAACAAAGGAAGCGAGTCTCTGTGGCGCAATTGGTTAGTGCGTTCGGCTGTTAACCGAAAGGTTGGTGGTTCAAGCCCACCCAGGGACGTGTGTACTTTTATGAAATAGGTAGTTTGATCGTGAAAACCAATCTTCTTTCTGTGAATATAGGGAAGGGTTGGAAAACCGTATAATGAAAGTCACAGAACAAGCAGGCAACAAAATAAGCAGATTTATACACCGATTCCTTAAATAAGACCCAATTAGTCCGCTTAGTCCTTCAACAACTCTTGAGTTATCAATATTTAGTCAAGAAAAATCCACCTGGAGACATTAAGAGCCCTCTGCATTGACAAGCTTTATTTGTGAATGATATATGCAATATGAGATGAAACAAATCCATATAAATGGGCGAGCTGCCTAGGCCACTCTCCTTTCATAACAAAGGAAGCCTGGTCTCTGTGGCGCAATTGGTTAGCGCGTTCGGCTGTTAACCGAAAGGTTGGTGGTTCAAGCCCACCCAGGAACGTGTGTACTTTTATGAAATAGGTAGTCTGATTGTGTAAACCAATCTTCTTTCTGTGAACATTGGGAAGGGTTGGAAAACCGTATGATGAAAGTCACAGAACAAGGAATTCAATACAATGGACAGCATTATAAACCTTTTCCTTCAACAAGTCTAGAGTCATCTATATATAGTTAAAACAAAATCCAGATGGACACATTAAGAACCCTCTGTATTGACAAGCTTTATTTGTGAATGATATATGCAATATGAGATCAAACAAATCCTTATCAATGGGCGAGCTGCGTATGCCACTCTCCTTTCATAAGAAAGGAAGCGAGTCTCTGTGGCGCAATTGGTTAGCGCGTTCGGCTGTTCACCGAAAGGATGGTGGTTCAAGCCCACCCAGGGACGTGTGTACTTTTATGAAATAGGTAGTTTGATCGTGAAAGCCAATCTTCTTTCTGTGAACATTGGGAAGGGTTGGAAAACCATATGATGAAAGTCACAGAACAAGCAGGCAACAAAATAAGCAGATTTATACACCTATTCCTTAAATAAGACCCAATTTGTCCGCTTAGTCCTTCAACAACTCTTGAGTTATCAATATTTAGTCAAGAAAAATCCACATGGAGACATTAAGAGCCCTCTGCATTGACAAGCTTTATTTGTAAATTAAATATGCAAAATGAATTCACACAAATTCATTTTAATGGACGAGCTCTCCTAGGCATCTCCCCTTTCAGATCAAAAGAAGCCGGTCTCTGTGGCGCAATTGGTTAGCGTGTTCGGCTGTTAACCGAAAGGTTGGTGGTTCAAGCCCACCCAGGGACGTGTGTTCTTTTATGAAATAGGTAGTTTGATCGTGAAAACCAATCTTCTTTCTGTGAACATAGGGAAGGGTTGGAAAACCGTATGATGAAAGTCACAGAACAAGGAATTCAATACAATAGACAGCATTATAAACCTTTTCCTTCAACAAGTCTAGAGTCATCTATATATAGTTAAAACAAAATCCAGATGGACACATTAAGAACCCTCTGTATTGACAAGCTTTATTTGTGAATGATATATGCAATATGAGATCAAACAAATCCTTATCAATGGGCGAGCTGCCTAGGCCACTCTCCTTTCATAACAAAGGAAGCGAGTCTCTGTGGCGCAATTGGTTAGCGCGTTCGGCTGTTAACCGAAAGGATGGTGGTTCAAGCCCACCAAGGGACCTGTGTACTTTTATTAAATAGGTAGTTTGATCGTGAAAACCAATCTTCTTTCTGTGAACAGAGGGAAAGGTTGGAAAACCGTATGATGAAATTCACAGAACAAGCAGGCAACAAAATAAGCAGATTTATACACCGATTCCTTAAATAAGACCCAATTAGTCTGCTTAGTCCTTCAACAACTCTTGAGATATCTATATTTAGTCAAGAAAAATCCACCTGGAGACATTAAGAGCCCTCTGCATTGACAAGCTTTATTTGTAAATTAAATATGCAAAATGAATTCACACAAATTCATTTTAATGGACGAGCTCTCCTATGCCACTCCCCTTTCAGATCAAAGGAAGCCGGTCTCTGTGGCGCAATTGGTTAGCGCGTTCGGCTGTTAACCGAAAGGTTGGTGGTTCAAGCCCACCCAGGGATGTGTGTTCTTCTATGAAATAGGTAGTTTGATCGTGAAAACCAATCTTCTTTCTGTGAACATAGGGAAGGGTTGGAAAACCGTATGATGAAAGTCACAGAACAAGGAATTCAATACAATGGACAGCATTATAAACCTTTTCCTTCAACATGTCTAGAGTCATCTATATATAGTTAAAACAAAATCCAGATGGATACATTAAGAACCCTCTGTATTGACAAGCTTTATTTGTGAATGATATATGCAATATGAGATCAAACAAATCCTTATCAATGGGCGAGCTGCCTAGGCCACTCTCCTTTCATAACAAAGGAAGCGAGTCTCTGTGGCGCAATTGGTTAGTGCGTTCGGCTGTTAACCGAAAGGTTGGTGGTTCAAGCCCACCCAGGGACGTGTGTACTTTTATGAAATAGGTAGTTTGATCGTGAAAACCAATCTTCTTTCTGTGAATATAGGGAAGGGTTGGAAAACAGTATGATGAAAGTCACAGAACAAGCAGGCAACAAAATAAACAGATTTATACACCGATTCCTTAAATAAGACCCAATTAGTCTGTTTAGTCCTTCAACAACTCTTGAGTTATCTATATTTAGTCAAGAAAAATCCACCTGGAGACATTAAGAGCCCTCTGCATTGACAAGCTTTATTTGTAAATTAAATATGCAAAATGAATTCACACAAATTCATTTTAATGGACGAGCTCTCCTATGCCACTCCCCCTTCAGATCACAGGAAGCCGGTCTCTGTGGCGCAATTGGTTAGCGCGTTCGGCTGTTAACCGAAAGGTTGGTGGTTCAAGCCCACCCAGGGACGTGTGTTCTTTTATGAAATAGGTAGTTTGATCGTGAAAACCAATCTTCTTTCTGTGAACATAGGGAAGGGTCGGAAAATCGTATGATGAAAGTCACAGAACAAGGAATTCAATACAATGGACAGCATTATAAACCTTTTCCTTCAACAAGTCTAGAGTCATCTATATATAGTTAAAACAAAATCCAGATGGACACATTAAGAACCCTCTGTATTGACAAGCTTTATTTGTGAATGATATATGCAATATGAGATCAAACAAATCCTTATCAATGGGCGAGCTTCCTAGGCCACTCTCCTTTCATAACAAAGGAAGCCTGGTCTCTGTGGCGCAATTGGTTAGCGCGTTCGGCTGTTAACCGAAAGGTTGGTGGTTCAAGCCCACCCAGGAACGTGTGTACTTTTATGAAATAGGTAGTCTGATTGTGTAAACCAATCTTCTTTCTGTGAACATTGGGAAGGGTTGGAAAACCGTATGATGAAAGTCACAGAACAAGGAATTCAATACAATGGACAGCATTATAAACCTTTTCCTTCAACAAGTCTAGAGTCATCTATATATAGTTAAAACAAAATCCAGATGGACACATTAAGAACCCTCTGTATTGACAAGCTTTATTTGTGAATGATATATGCAATATGAGATCAAACAAATCCTTATCAATGGGCGAGCTGCGTATGCCACTCTCCTTTCATAAGAAAGGAAGCGAGTCTCTGTGGCGCAATTGGTTAGCGCGTTCGGCTGTTCACCGAAAGGATGGTGGTTCAAGCCCACCCAGGGACGTGTGTACTTTTATGAAATAGGTAGTTTGATCGTGAAAGCCAATCTTCTTTCTGTGAACATTGGGAAGGGTTGGAAAACCATATGATGAAAGTCACAGAACAAGCAGGCAACAAAATAAGCAGATTTATACACCTATTCCTTAAATAAGACCCAATTTGTCCGCTTAGTCCTTCAACAACTCTTGAGTTATCAATATTTAGTCAAGAAAAATCCACATGGAGACATTAAGAGCCCTCTGCATTGACAAGCTTTATTTGTAAATTAAATATGCAAAATGAATTCACACAAATTCATTTTAATGGACGAGCTCTCCTAGGCATCTCCCCTTTCAGATCAAAAGAAGCCGGTCTCTGTGGCGCAATTGGTTAGCGTGTTCGGCTGTTAACCGAAAGGTTGGTGGTTCAAGCCCACCCAGGGACGTGTGTTCTTTTATGAAATAGGTAGTTTGATCGTGAAAACCAATCTTCTTTCTGTGAACATAGGGAAGGGTTGGAAAACCGTATGATGAAAGTCACAGAACAAGGAATTCAATACAATAGACAGCATTATAAACCTTTTCCTTCAACAAGTCTAGAGTCATCTATATATAGTTAAAACAAAATCCAGATGGACACATTAAGAACCCTCTGTATTGACAAGCTTTATTTGTGAATGATATATGCAATATGAGATCAAACAAATCCTTATCAATGGGCGAGCTGCCTAGGCCACTCTCCTTTCATAACAAAGGAAGCGAGTCTCTGTGGCGCAATTGGTTAGCGCGTTCGGCTGTTAACCGAAAGGATGGTGGTTCAAGCCCACCAAGGGACCTGTGTACTTTTATTAAATAGGTAGTTTGATCGTGAAAACCAATCTTCTTTCTGTGAACAGAGGGAAAGGTTGGAAAACCGTATGATGAAATTCACAGAACAAGCAGGCAACAAAATAAGCAGATTTATACACCGATTCCTTAAATAAGACCCAATTAGTCTGCTTAGTCCTTCAACAACTCTTGAGATATCTATATTTAGTCAAGAAAAATCCACCTGGAGACATTAAGAGCCCTCTGCATTGACAAGCTTTATTTGTAAATTAAATATGCAAAATGAATTCACACAAATTCATTTTAATGGACGAGCTCTCCTATGCCACTCCCCTTTCAGATCAAAGGAAGCCGGTCTCTGTGGCGCAATTGGTTAGCGCGTTCGGCTGTTAACCGAAAGGTTGGTGGTTCAAGCCCACCCAGGGATGTGTGTTCTTCTATGAAATAGGTAGTTTGATCGTGAAAACCAATCTTCTTTCTGTGAACATAGGGAAGGGTTGGAAAACCGTATGATGAAAGTCACAGAACAAGGAATTCAATACAATGGACAGCATTATAAACCTTTTCCTTCAACATGTCTAGAGTCATCTATATATAGTTAAAACAAAATCCAGATGGATACATTAAGAACCCTCTGTATTGACAAGCTTTATTTGTGAATGATATATGCAATATGAGATCAAACAAATCCTTATCAATGGGCGAGCTGCCTAGGCCACTCTCCTTTCATAACAAAGGAAGCGAGTCTCTGTGGCGCAATTGGTTAGTGCGTTCGGCTGTTAACCGAAAGGTTGGTGGTTCAAGCCCACCCAGGGACGTGTGTACTTTTATGAAATAGGTAGTTTGATCGTGAAAACCAATCTTCTTTCTGTGAATATAGGGAAGGGTTGGAAAACAGTATGATGAAAGTCACAGAACAAGCAGGCAACAAAATAAACAGATTTATACACCGATTCCTTAAATAAGACCCAATTAGTCTGTTTAGTCCTTCAACAACTCTTGAGTTATCTATATTTAGTCAAGAAAAATCCACCTGGAGACATTAAGAGCCCTCTGCATTGACAAGCTTTATTTGTAAATTAAATATGCAAAATGAATTCACACAAATTCATTTTAATGGACGAGCTCTCCTATGCCACTCCCCCTTCAGATCACAGGAAGCCGGTCTCTGTGGCGCAATTGGTTAGCGCGTTCGGCTGTTAACCGAAAGGTTGGTGGTTCAAGCCCACCCAGGGACGTGTGTTCTTTTATGAAATAGGTAGTTTGATCGTGAAAACCAATCTTCTTTCTGTGAACATAGGGAAGGGTCGGAAAATCGTATGATGAAAGTCACAGAACAAGGAATTCAATACAATGGACAGCATTATAAACCTTTTCCTTCAACAAGTCTAGAGTCATCTATATATAGTTAAAACAAAATCCAGATGGACACATTAAGAACCCTCTGTATTGACAAGCTTTATTTGTGAATGATATATGCAATATGAGATCAAACAAATCCTTATCAATGGGCGAGCTTCCTAGGCCACTCTCCTTTCATAACAAAGGAAGCCTGGTCTCTGTGGCGCAATTGGTTAGCGCGTTCGGCTGTTAACCGAAAGGATGGTGGTTCAAGCCCACCCAGGGACGTGTGTACTTTTATGAAATAGGTCGTCTGATTGTGTAAACCAATCTTCTTTCTGTGAACAGAGAGAAGGCTTGGAAAACCGTATGATGAAAGTCACAGAACAAGGAATGCAATACAATAGACAGCATTATAAACCTTTTCCTTCAACAAGTCTTGAGTCATCTATATATAGTTAAAACAAAATCCAGATGGACAAATTAAGAACCCTCTGTATTGACAAGCTTTATTTGTGAATGATATATGCAATATGAGATCAAACAAATCCTTATCAATGGGCGAGCTGCGTATGCCACTCTCCTTTCATAAGAAAGGAAGCGAGTCTCTGTGGCGCAATTGGTTAGCGCGTTCGGCTGTTAACCGAAAGGATGGTGGTTCAAGCCCACCCAGGGACGTGTGTACTTTTATGAAATAGGTAGTTTGATCGTGAAAGCCAATCTTCTTTCTGTGAACATTGGGAAGGGTTGGAAAACCGTATGATGAAAGTCACAGAACAAGGAATTCAATACAATGGACAGCATTATAAACCTTTTCCTTCAACAAGTCTAGAGTCATCTATATATAGTTAAAACAAAATCCAGATGGACACATTAAGAACCCTCTGTATTGACAAGCTTTATTTGTGAATGATATATGCAATATGAGATCAAACAAATCCTTATCAATGGGCGAGCTGCCTAGGCCACTCTCCTTTCATAACAAAGGAAGCGAGTCTCTGTGGCGCAATTGGTTAGTGCGTTCGGCTGTTAACCGAAAGGTTGGTGGTTCAAGCCCACCCAGGGACGTGTGTACTTTTATGAAATAGGTAGTTTGATCGTGAAAACCAATCTTCTTTCTGTGAATATAGGGAAGGGTTGGAAAACCGTATGATGAAAGTCACAGAACAAGCAGGCAACAAAATAAGCAGATTTATACACCGATTCCTTAAATAAGACCCAATTAGTCCGCTTAGTCCTTCAACAACTCTTGAGTTATCAATATTTAGTCAAGAAAAATCCACCTGGAGACATTAAGAGCCCTCTGCATTGACAAGCTTTATTTGTAAATTAAATATGCAAAATGAATTCACACAAATTCATTTTAATGGACGAGCTCTCCTATGCCACTCGCCTTTCAGATCAAAGGAAGCCGGTCTCTGTGGCGCAATTGGTTAGCGCGTTCGGCTGTTAACCGAAAGGTTGGTGGTTCAAGCCCACCCAGGGACGTGTGTTCTTTTATGAAATAGGTAGTTTGATCGTGAAAACCAATCTTCTTTCTGTGAACATAGGGAAGGGTTGGAAAACCGTATGATGAAAGTCAAAGAACAAGCAGGCAACAAAATAAGCAGATTTATACACCTATTCCTTAAATAAGACCCAATTTGTCCGCTTAGTCCTTCAACAACTCTTGAGTTATCAATATTTAGTCAAGAAAAATCCACCTGGAGACATTAAGAGCCCTCTGCATTGACAAGCTTTATTTGTGAATGATATATGCAATATGAGATGAAACAAATCCATATAAATGGGCGAGCTGCCTAGGCCACTCTCCTTTCATAACAAAGGAAGCCTGGTCTCTGTGGCGCAATTGGTTAGCGCGTTCGGCTGTTAACCGAAAGGATGGTGGTTCAAGCCCACCAAGGGACCTGTGTACTTTTATGAAATAGGTAGTTTGATCATGAAAACCAATCTTCTTTCTGTGAACATTGGGAAGGGTTGGAAAACCATATGATGAAAGTCACAGAACAAGCAGGCAACAAAATAAGCAGATTTATACACCTATTCCTTAAATAAGACCCAATTTGTCCGCTTAGTCCTTAAACAACTCTTGAGTTATCAATATTTAGTCAAGAAAAATCCACCTGGAGACATTAAGAGCCCTCTGCATTGACAAGCTTTATTTGTAAATTAAATATGCAAAATGAATTCACACAAATTCATTTTAATGCACGAGCTCTCCTGGGCCACTCCCCTTTCAGATCAAAGGAAGCCGGTCTCTGTGGCGCAATTGGTTAGCGCGTTCGGCTGTTAACCGAAAGGTTGGTGGTTCAAGCCCACCCAGGGACGTGTGTTCTTTTATGAAATAGGTAGTTTGATCGTGAAAACCAATCTTCTTTCTGTGAACATAGGGAAGGGTTGGAAAACCGTATGATGAAAGTCAAAGAACAAGCAGGCAACAAAATAAGCAGATTTATACACCTATTCCTTAAATAAGACCCAATTTGTCCGCTTAGTCCTTCAACAACTCTTGAGTTATCAATATTTAGTCAAGAAAAATCCACCTGGAGACATTAAGAGCCCTCTGCATTGACAAGCTTTATTTGTGAATGATATATGCAATATGAGATGAAACAAATCCATATAAATGGGCGAGCTGCCTAGGCCACTCCCCTTTCAGATCAAAGGAAGCGAGTCTCTGTGGCGCAATTGGTTAGGGCGTTAGGCTGTTAACCGAAAGGTTGGTGGTTCAAGCCCACCCAGGGACGTGTGTTCTTTTATGAAATAGGTAGTTTGATCGTGAAAACCAATCTTCTTTCTGTGAACATAGGGAAGGGTTGGAAAACCGTATGATGAAAGTCAAAGAACAAGCAGGCAACAAAATAAGCAGATTTATACACCTATTCCTTAAATAAGACCCAATTTGTCCGCTTAGTCCTTCAACAACTCTTGAGTTATCAATATTTAGTCAAGAAAAATCCACCTGGAGACATTAAGAGCCCTCTGCATTGACAAGCTTTATTTGTGAATGATATATGCAATATGAGATGAAACAAATCCATATAAATGGGCGAGCTGCCTAGGCCACTCCCCTTTCAGATCAAAGGAAGCGAGTCTCTGTGGCGCAATTGGTTAGCGCGTTCGGCTGTTAACCGAAAGGATGGTGGTTCAAGCCCACCCAGGGACGTGTGTACTTTTATGAAATAGGTAGTTTGATCGTGAAAACCAATCTTCTTTCTGTGAATATAGGGAAGGGTTGGAAAACCGTATGATGAAAGTCACAGAACAAGCAGGCAACAAAATAAGCAGATTTATACACCGATTCCTTAAATAAGACCCAATTAGTCCACTTAGTCCTTCAACAACTCTTGAGTTATCTATATTTAGTCAAGAAAAATCCACCTGGAGACATTAAGAGCCCTCTGCATTGACAAGCTTTATTTGTAAATTAAATATGCAAAATGAATTCACACAAATTCATTTTAATGGACGAGCTCTCCTAGGCCACTCCCCTTTCAGATCAAAGGAAGCCGGTCTCTGTGGCGCAATTGGTTAGCGCGTTCGGCTGTTAACCGAAAGGTTGGTGGTTCAAGCCCACCCAGGGACGTGTGTTCTTTTATGAAATAGGTAGTTTGATCGTGAAAACCAATCTTCTTTCTGTGAACATAGGGAAGGGTTGGAAAACCGTATGATGAAAGTCAAAGAACAAGCAGGCAACAAAATAAGCAGATTTATACACCTATTCCTTAAATAAGACCCAATTTGTCCGCTTAGTCCTTCAACAACTCTTGAGTTATCAATATTTAGTCAAGAAAAATCCACCTGGAGACATTAAGAGCCCTCTGCATTGACAAGCTTTATTTGTGAATGATATATGCAATATGAGATGAAACAAATCCATATAAATGGGCGAGCTGCCTAGGCCACTCCCCTTTCAGATCAAAGGAAGCGAGTCTCTGTGGCGCAATTGGTTAGCGCGTTCGGCTGTTAACCGAAAGGTTTGTGGTTCAAGCCCACCCAGGGACGTGTGTTCTTTTATGAAATAGGTAGTTTGATCGTGAAAACCAATCTTCTTTCTGTGAACATAGGGAAGGGTTGGAAAACCGTATGATGAAAGTCAAAGAACAAGCAGGCAACAAAATAAGCAGATTTATACACCTATTCCTTAAATAAGACCCAATTTGTCCGCTTAGTCCTTCAACAACTCTTGAGTTATCAATATTTAGTCAAGAAAAATCCACCTGGAGACATTAAGAGCCCTCTGCATTGACAAGCTTTATTTGTGAATGATATATGCAATATGAGATGAAACAAATCCATATAAATGGGCGAGCTGCCTAGGCCACTCCCCTTTCAGATCAAAGGAAATGAGTCTCTGTGGCGCAATTGGTTAGCGCGTTCGGCTGTTAACCGAAAGGTTGGTGGTTCAAGCCCACCCAGGGACGTGTGTTCTTTTATGAAATAGGTAGTTTGATCGTGAAAACCAATCTTCTTTCTGTAAACATAGGGAAGGGTTGGAAAACCGTATGATGAAAGTCAAAGAACAAGCAGGCAACAAAATAAGCAGATTTATACACCTATTCCTTAAATAAGACCCAATTTGTCCGCTTAGTCCTTCAACAACTCTTGAGTTATCAATATTTAGTCAAGAAAAATCCACCTGGAGACATTAAGAGCCCTCTGCATTGACAAGCTTTATTTGTGAATGATATATGCAATATGAGATGAAACAAATCCATATAAATGGGCGAGCTGCCTAGGCCACTCCCCTTTCAGATCAAAGGAAGCGAGTCTCTGTGGCGCAATTGGTTAGCGCGTTCGGCTGTTAACCGAAAGGATGGTGGTTCAAGCCCACCCAGGGACGTGTGTACTTTTATGAAATAGGTAGTTTGATCGTGAAAACCAATCTTCTTTCTGTGAATATAGGGAAGGGTTGGAAAACCGTATGATGAAAGTCACAGAACAAGCAGGCAACAAAATAAGCAGATTTATACACCGATTCCTTAAATAAGACCCAATTAGTCCACTTAGTCCTTCAACAACTCTTGAGTTATCTATATTTAGTCAAGAAAAATCCACCTGGAGACATTAAGAGCCCTCTGCATTGACAAGCTTTATTTGTAAATTAAATATGCAAAATGAATTCACACAAATTCATTTTAATGGACGAGCTCTCCTAGGCCACTCCCCTTTCAGATCAAAGGAAGCCGGTCTCTGTGGCGCAATTGGTTAGCGCGTTCGGCTGTTAACAGAAAGGTTGGTGGTTCAAGCCCACCCAGGGACGTGTGTTCTTTTATGAAATAGGTAGTTTGATCGTGAAAACCAATCTTCTTTCTGTGAACATAGGGAAGGGTTGGAAAACCGTATGATGAAAGTCAAAGAACAAGCAGGCAACAAAATAAGCAGATTTATACACCTATTCCTTAAATAAGACCCAATTTGTCCGCTTAGTCCTTCAACAACTCTTGAGTTATCAATATTTAGTCAAGAAAAATCCACCTGGAGACATTAAGAGCCCTCTGCATTGACAAGCTTTATTTGTGAATGATATATGCAATATGAGATGAAACAAATCCATATAAATGGGCGAGCTGCCTAGGCCACTCCCCTTTCAGATCAAAGGAAGCGAGTCTCTGTGGCGCAATTGGTTAGCGCGTTCGGCTGTTAACCGAAAGGTTTGTGGTTCAAGCCCACCCAGGGACGTGTGTTCTTTTATGAAATAGGTAGTTTGATCGTGAAAACCAATCTTCTTTCTGTGAACATAGGGAAGGGTTGGAAAACCGTATGATGAAAGTCAAAGAACAAGCAGGCAACAAAATAAGCAGATTTATACACCTATTCCTTAAATAAGACCCAATTTGTCCGCTTAGTCCTTCAACAACTCTTGAGTTATCAATATTTAGTCAAGAAAAATCCACCTGGAGACATTAAGAGCCCTCTGCATTGACAAGCTTTATTTGTGAATGATATATGCAATATGAGATGAAACAAATCCATATAAATGGGCGAGCTGCCTAGGCCACTCCCCTTTTAGATCAAAGGAAATGAGTCTCTGTGGCGCAATTGGTTAGCGCGTTCGGCTGTTAACCGAAAGGTTGGTGGTTCAAGCCCACCCAGGGACGTGTGTTCTTTTATGAAATAGGTAGTTTGATCGTGAAAACCAATCTTCTTTCTGTGAACATAGGGAAGGGTTGGAAAACCGTATGATGAAAGTCAAAGAACAAGCAGGCAACAAAATAAGCAGATTTATACACCTATTCCTTAAATAAGACCCAATTTGTCCGCTTAGTCCTTCAACAACTCTTGAGTTATCAATATTTAGTCAAGAAAAATCCACCTGGAGACATTAAGAGCCCTCTGCATTGACAAGCTTTATTTGTGAATGATATATGCAATATGAGATGAAACAAATCCATATAAATGGGCGAGCTGCCTAGGCCACTCCCCTTTCAGATCAAAGGAAGCGAGTCTCTGTGGCGCAATTGGTTAGCGCGTTCGGCTGTTAACCGAAAGGTTTGTGGTTCAAGCCCACCCAGGGACGTGTGTTCTTTTATGAAATAGGTAGTTTGATCGTGAAAACCAATCTTCTTTCTGTGAACATAGGGAAGGGTTGGAAAACCGTATGATGAAAGTCAAAGAACAAGCAGGCAACAAAATAAGCAGATTTATACACCTATTCCTTAAATAAGACCCAATTTGTCCGCTTAGTCCTTCAACAACTCTTGAGTTATCAATATTTAGTCAAGAAAAATCCACCTGGAGACATTAAGAGCCCTCTGCATTGACAAGCTTTATTTGTGAATGATATATGCAATATGAGATGAAACAAATCCATATAAATGGGCGAGCTGCCTAGGCCACTCTCCTTTCATAACAAAGGAAGCCTGGTCTCTGTGGCGCAATTGGTTAGCGCGTTCGGCTGTTAACCGAAAGGATGGTGGTTCAAGCCCACCAAGGGACCTGTGTACTTTTATGAAATAGGTAGTTTGATCGTGAAAACCAATCTTCTTTCTGTGAACAGAGGGAAAGGTTGGAAAACCGTATGATGAAATTCACAGAACAAGCAGGCAACAAAATAAGCAGATTTATACACCGATTCCTTAAATAAGACCCAATTAGTCTGCTTAGTCCTTCAACAACTCTTGAGATATCTATATTTAGTCAAGAAAAATCCACCTGGAGACATTAAGAGCCCTCTGCATTGACAAGCTTTATTTGTAAATTAAATATGCAAAATGAATTCACACAAATTCATTTTAATGGACGAGCTCTCCTATGCCACTCCCCTTTCAGATCAAAGGAAGCCGGTCTCTGTGGCGCAATTGGTTAGCGCGTTCGGCTGTTAACCGAAAGGTTGGTGGTTCAAGCCCATCCAGGGACGTGTGTTCTTTTATGAAATAGGTAGTTTGATCGTGAAAACCAATCTTCTTTCTGTGAACATAGGGAAGGGTTGGAAAACCGTATGATGAAAGTCACAGAACAAGGAATTCAATACAATGGACAGCATTATAAACCTTTTCCTTCAACAAGTCTAGAGTCATCTATATATAGTTAAAACAAAATCCAGATGGACACATTAAGAACCCTCTGTATTGACAAGCTTTATTTGTGAATGATATATGCAATATGAGATCAAACAAATCCTTATCAATGGGCGAGCTGCCTAGGCCACTCTCCTTTCATAACAACGAAGCGAGTCTCTGTGGCGCAATTGGTTAGCGCGTTCGGCTGTTAACCGAAAGGTTGGTGGTTCAAGCCCACCCAGGGACGTGTGTTCTTTTATGAAATAGGTAGTTTGATCGTGAAAACCAATCTTCTCTCTGTGAACATAGGGAAGGGTTGGAAAACCGTATGATGAAAGTCAAAGAACAAGCAGGCAACAAAATAAGCAGATTTATACACCTATTCCTTAAATAAGACCCAATTTGTCCGCTTAGTCCTTCAACAACTCTTGAGTTATCAATATTTAGTCAAGAAAAATCCACCTGGAGACATTAAGAGCCCTCTGCATTGACAAGCTTTATTTGTGAATGATATATGCAATATGAGATGAAACAAATCCATATAAATGGGCGAGCTGCCTAGGCCACTCCCCTTTCAGATCAAAGGAAGCGAGTCTCTGTGGCGCAATTGGTTAGCGCGTTCGGCTGTTAACCGAAAGGTTTGTGGTTCAAGCCCACCCAGGGACGTGTGTTCTTTTATGAAATAGGTAGTTTGATCGTGAAAACCAATCTTCTTTCTGTGAACATAGGGAAGGGTTGGAAAACCGTATGATGAAAGTCAAAGAACAAGCAGGCAACAAAATAAGCAGATTTATACACCTATTCCTTAAATAAGACCCAATTTGTCCGCTTAGTCCTTCAACAACTCTTGAGTTATCAATATTTAGTCAAGAAAAATCCACCTGGAGACATTAAGAGCCCTCTGCATTGACAAGCTTTATTTGTGAATGATATATGCAATATGAGATGAAACAAATCCATATAAATGGGCGAGCTGCCTAGGCCACTCCCCTTTCAGATCAAAGGAAATGAGTCTCTGTGGCGCAATTGGTTAGCGCGTTCGGCTGTTAACCGAAAGGTTGGTGGTTCAAGCCCACCCAGGGACGTGTGTTCTTTTATGAAATAGGTAGTTTGATCGTGAAAACCAATCTTCTTTCTGTAAACATAGGGAAGGGTTGGAAAACCGTATGATGAAAGTCAAAGAACAAGCAGGCAACAAAATAAGCAGATTTATACACCTATTCCTTAAATAAGACCCAATTTGTCCGCTTAGTCCTTCAACAACTCTTGAGTTATCAATATTTAGTCAAGAAAAATCCACCTGGAGACATTAAGAGCCCTCTGCATTGACAAGCTTTATTTGTGAATGATATATGCAATATGAGATGAAACAAATCCATATAAATGGGCGAGCTGCCTAGGCCACTCCCCTTTCAGATCAAAGGAAGCGAGTCTCTGTGGCGCAATTGGTTAGCGCGTTCGGCTGTTAACCGAAAGGATGGTGGTTCAAGCCCACCCAGGGACGTGTGTACTTTTATGAAATAGGTAGTTTGATCGTGAAAACCAATCTTCTTTCTGTGAATATAGGGAAGGGTTGGAAAACCGTATGATGAAAGTCACAGAACAAGCAGGCAACAAAATAAGCAGATTTATACACCGATTCCTTAAATAAGACCCAATTAGTCCACTTAGTCCTTCAACAACTCTTGAGTTATCTATATTTAGTCAAGAAAAATCCACCTGGAGACATTAAGAGCCCTCTGCATTGACAAGCTTTATTTGTAAATTAAATATGCAAAATGAATTCACACAAATTCATTTTAATGGACGAGCTCTCCTAGGCCACTCCCCTTTCAGATCAAAGGAAGCCGGTCTCTGTGGCGCAATTGGTTAGCGCGTTCGGCTGTTAACCGAAAGGTTGGTGGTTCAAGCCCACCCAGGGACGTGTGTTCTTTTATGAAATAGGTAGTTTGATCGTGAAAACCAATCTTCTTTCTGTGAACATAGGGAAGGGTTGGAAAACCGTATGATGAAAGTCAAAGAACAAGCAGGCAACAAAATAAGCAGATTTATACACCTATTCCTTAAATAAGACCCAATTTGTCCGCTTAGTCCTTCAACAACTCTTGAGTTATCAATATTTAGTCAAGAAAAATCCACCTGGAGACATTAAGAGCCCTCTGCATTGACAAGCTTTATTTGTGAATGATATATGCAATATGAGATGAAACAAATCCATATAAATGGGCGAGCTGCCTAGGCCACTCCCCTTTCAGATCAAAGGAAGCGAGTCTCTGTGGCGCAATTGGTTAGCGCGTTCGGCTGTTAACCGAAAGGTTTGTGGTTCAAGCCCACCCAGGGACGTGTGTTCTTTTATGAAATAGGTAGTTTGATCGTGAAAACCAATCTTCTTTCTGTGAACATAGGGAAGGGTTGGAAAACCGTATGATGAAAGTCAAAGAACAAGCAGGCAACAAAATAAGCAGATTTATACACCTATTCCTTAAATAAGACCCAATTTGTCCGCTTAGTCCTTCAACAACTCTTGAGTTATCAATATTTAGTCAAGAAAAATCCACCTGGAGACATTAAGAGCCCTCTGCATTGACAAGCTTTATTTGTGAATGATATATGCAATATGAGATGAAACAAATCCATATAAATGGGCGAGCTGCCTAGGCCACTCCCCTTTCAGATCAAAGGAAATGAGTCTCTGTGGCGCAATTGGTTAGCGCGTTCGGCTGTTAACCGAAAGGTTGGTGGTTCAAGCCCACCCAGGGACGTGTGTTCTTTTATGAAATAGGTAGTTTGATCGTGAAAACCAATCTTCTTTCTGTGAACATAGGGAAGGGTTGGAAAACCGTATGATGAAAGTCAAAGAACAAGCAGGCAACAAAATAAGCAGATTTATACACCTATTCCTTAAATAAGACCCAATTTGTCCGCTTAGTCCTTCAACAACTCTTGAGTTATCAATATTTAGTCAAGAAAAATCCACCTGGAGACATTAAGAGCCCTCTGCATTGACAAGCTTTATTTGTGAATGATATATGCAATATGAGATGAAACAAATCCATATAAATGGGCGAGCTGCCTAGGCCACTCCCCTTTCAGATCAAAGGAAGCGAGTCTCTGTGGCGCAATTGGTTAGCGCGTTCGGCTGTTAACCGAAAGGTTTGTGGTTCAAGCCCACCCAGGGACGTGTGTTCTTTTATGAAATAGGTAGTTTGATCGTGAAAACCAATCTTCTTTCTGTGAACATAGGGAAGGGTTGGAAAACCGTATGATGAAAGTCAAAGAACAAGCAGGCAACAAAATAAGCAGATTTATACACCTATTCCTTAAATAAGACCCAATTTGTCCGCTTAGTCCTTCAACAACTCTTGAGTTATCAATATTTAGTCAAGAAAAATCCACCTGGAGACATTAAGAGCCCTCTGCATTGACAAGCTTTATTTGTAAATGATATATGCAATATGAGATGAAACAAATCCATATAAATGGGCGAGCTGCCTAGGCCACTCTCCTTTCATAACAAAGGAAGCCTGGTCTCTGTGGCGCAATTGGTTAGCGCGTTCGGCTGTTAACCGAAAGGATGGTGGTTCAAGCCCACCAAGGGACCTGTGTACTTTTATGAAATAGGTAGTTTGATCGTGAAAACCAATCTTCTTTCTGTGAACAGAGGGAAAGGTTGGAAAACCGTATGATGAAATTCACAGAACAAGCAGGCAACAAAATAAGCAGATTTATACACCGATTCCTTAAATAAGACCCAATTAGTCTGCTTAGTCCTTCAACAACTCTTGAGATATCTATATTTAGTCAAGAAAAATCCACCTGGAGACATTAAGAGCCCTCTGCATTGACAAGCTTTATTTGTAAATTAAATATGCAAAATGAATTCACACAAATTCATTTTAATGGACGAGCTCTCCTATGCCACTCCCCTTTCAGATCAAAGGAAGCCGGTCTCTGTGGCGCAATTGGTTAGCGCGTTCGGCTGTTAACCGAAAGGTTGGTGGTTCAAGCCCATCCAGGGACGTGTGTTCTTTTATGAAATAGGTAGTTTGATCGTGAAAACCAATCTTCTTTCTGTGAACATAGGGAAGGGTTGGAAAACCGTATGATGAAAGTCACAGAACAAGGAATTCAATACAATGGACAGCATTATAAACCTTTTCCTTCAACAAGTCTAGAGTCATCTATATATAGTTAAAACAAAATCCAGATGGACACATTAAGAACCCTCTGTATTGACAAGCTTTATTTGTGAATGATATATGCAATATGAGATCAAACAAATCCTTATCAATGGGCGAGCTGCCTAGGCCACTCTCCTTTCATAACAACGAAGCGAGTCTCTGTGGCGCAATTGGTTAGCGCGTTCGGCTGTTAACCGAAAGGTTGGTGGTTCAAGCCCACCCAGGGACGTGTGTTCTTTTATGAAATAGGTAGTTTGATCGTGAAAACCAATCTTCTCTCTGTGAACATAGGGAAGGGTTGGAAAACCGTATGATGAAAGTCAAAGAACAAGCAGGCAACAAAATAAGCAGATTTATACACCTATTCCTTAAATAAGACCCAATTTGTCCGCTTAGTCCTTCAACAACTCTTGAGTTATCAATATTTAGTCAAGAAAAATCCACCTGGAGACATTAAGAGCCCTCTGCATTGACAAGCTTTATTTGTAAATTAAATATGCAAAATGAATTCACACAAATTCATTTTAATGCACGAGCTCTCCTGGGCCACTCCCCTTTCAGATCAAAGGAAGCCGGTCTCTGTGGCGCAATTGGTTAGCGCGTTCGGCTGTTAACCGAAAGGTTGGTGGTTCAAGCCCACCCAGGGACGTGTGTTCTTTTATGAAATAGGTAGTTTGATCGTGAAAACCAATCTTCTTTCTGTGAACATAGGGAAGGGTTGGAAAACCGTATGATGAAAGTCAAAGAACAAGCAGGCAACAAAATAAGCAGATTTATACACCTATTCCTTAAATAAGACCCAATTTGTCCGCTTAGTCCTTCAACAACTCTTGAGTTATCAATATTTAGTCAAGAAAAATCCACCTGGAGACATTAAGAGCCCTCTGCATTGACAAGCTTTATTTGTGAATGATATATGCAATATGAGATGAAACAAATCCATATAAATGGGCGAGCTGCCTAGGCCACTCCCCTTTCAGATCAAAGGAAGCGAGTCTCTGTGGCGCAATTGGTTAGCGCGTTAGGCTGTTAACCGAAAGGTTGGTGGTTCAAGCCCACCCAGGGACGTGTGTTCTTTTATGAAATAGGTAGTTTGATCGTGAAAACCAATCTTCTTTCTGTGAACATAGGGAAGGGTTGGAAAACCGTATGATGAAAGTCAAAGAACAAGCAGGCAACAAAATAAGCAGATTTATACACCTATTCCTTAAATAAGACCCAATTTGTCCGCTTAGTCCTTCAACAACTCTTGAGTTATCAATATTTAGTCAAGAAAAATCCACCTGGAGACATTAAGAGCCCTCTGCATTGACAAGCTTTATTTGTGAATGATATATGCAATATGAGATGAAACAAATCCATATAAATGGGCGAGCTGCCTAGGCCACTCCCCTTTCAGATCAAAGGAAGCGAGTCTCTGTGGCGCAATTGGTTAGCGCGTTCGGCTGTTAACCGAAAGGATGGTGGTTCAAGCCCACCCAGGGACGTGTGTACTTTTATGAAATAGGTAGTTTGATCGTGAAAACCAATCTTCTTTCTGTGAATATAGGGAAGGGTTGGAAAACCGTATGATGAAAGTCACAGAACAAGCAGGCAACAAAATAAGCAGATTTATACACCGATTCCTTAAATAAGACCCAATTAGTCCACTTAGTCCTTCAACAACTCTTGAGTTATCTATATTTAGTCAAGAAAAATCCACCTGGAGACATTAAGAGCCCTCTGCATTGACAAGCTTTATTTGTAAATTAAATATGCAAAATGAATTCACACAAATTCATTTTAATGGACGAGCTCTCCTAGGCCACTCCCCTTTCAGATCAAAGGAAGCCGGTCTCTGTGGCGCAATTGGTTAGCGCGTTCGGCTGTTAACCGAAAGGTTGGTGGTTCAAGCCCACCCAGGGACGTGTGTTCTTTTATGAAATAGGTAGTTTGATCGTGAAAACCAATCTTCTTTCTGTGAACATAGGGAAGGGTTGGAAAACCGTATGATGAAAGTCAAAGAACAAGCAGGCAACAAAATAAGCAGATTTATACACCTATTCCTTAAATAAGACCCAATTTGTCCGCTTAGTCCTTCAACAACTCTTGAGTTATCAATATTTAGTCAAGAAAAATCCACCTGGAGACATTAAGAGCCCTCTGCATTGACAAGCTTTATTTGTGAATGATATATGCAATATGAGATGAAACAAATCCATATAAATGGGCGAGCTGCCTAGGCCACTCCCCTTTCAGATCAAAGGAAGCGAGTCTCTGTGGCGCAATTGGTTAGCGCGTTCGGCTGTTAACCGAAAGGTTTGTGGTTCAAGCCCACCCAGGGACGTGTGTTCTTTTATGAAATAGGTAGTTTGATCGTGAAAACCAATCTTCTTTCTGTGAACATAGGGAAGGGTTGGAAAACCGTATGATGAAAGTCAAAGAACAAGCAGGCAACAAAATAAGCAGATTTATACACCTATTCCTTAAATAAGACCCAATTTGTCCGCTTAGTCCTTCAACAACTCTTGAGTTATCAATATTTAGTCAAGAAAAATCCACCTGGAGACATTAAGAGCCCTCTGCATTGACAAGCTTTATTTGTGAATGATATATGCAATATGAGATGAAACAAATCCATATAAATGGGCGAGCTGCCTAGGCCACTCCCCTTTCAGATCAAAGGAAGCGAGTCTCTGTGGCGCAATTGGTTAGCGCGTTCGGCTGTTAACCGAAAGGTTGGTGGTTCAAGCCCACCCAGGGACGTGTGTTCTTTTATGAAATAGGTAGTTTGATCGTGAAAACCAATCTTCTTTCTGTAAACATAGGGAAGGGTTGGAAAACCGTATGATGAAAGTCAAAGAACAAGCAGGCAACAAAATAAGCAGATTTATACACCTATTCCTTAAATAAGACCCAATTTGTCCGCTTAGTCCTTCAACAACTCTTGAGTTATCAATATTTAGTCAAGAAAAATCCACCTGGAGACATTAAGAGCCCTCTGCATTGACAAGCTTTATTTGTGAATGATATATGCAATATGAGATGAAACAAATCCATATAAATGGGCGAGCTGCCTAGGCCACTCCCCTTTCAGATCAAAGGAAGCGAGTCTCTGTGGCGCAATTGGTTAGCGCGTTCGGCTGTTAACCGAAAGGATGGTGGTTCAAGCCCACCCAGGGACGTGTGTACTTTTATGAAATAGGTAGTTTGATCGTGAAAACCAATCTTCTTTCTGTGAATATAGGGAAGGGTTGGAAAATCGTATGATGAAAGTCACAGAACAAGCAGGCAACAAAATAAGCAGATTTATACACCGATTCCTTAAATAAGACCCAATTAGTCCACTTAGTCCTTCAACAACTCTTGAGTTATCTATATTTAGTCAAGAAAAATCCACCTGGAGACATTAAGAGCCCTCTGCATTGACAAGCTTTATTTGTAAATTAAATATGCAAAATGAATTCACACAAATTCATTTTAATGGACGAGCTCTCCTAGGCCACTCCCCTTTCAGATCAAAGGAAGCCGGTCTCTGTGGCGCAATTGGTTAGCGCGTTCGGCTGTTAACCGAAAGGTTGGTGGTTCAAGCCCACCCAGGGACGTGTGTTCTTTTATGAAATAGGTAGTTTGATCGTGAAAACCAATCTTCTTTCTGTGAACATAGGGAAGGGTTGGAAAACCGTATGATGAAAGTCAAAGAACAAGCAGGCAACAAAATAAGCAGATTTATACACCTATTCCTTAAATAAGACCCAATTTGTCCGCTTAGTCCTTCAACAACTCTTGAGTTATCAATATTTAGTCAAGAAAAATCCACCTGGAGACATTAAGAGCCCTCTGCATTGACAAGCTTTATTTGTGAATGATATATGCAATATGAGATGAAACAAATCCATATAAATGGGCGAGCTGCCTAGGCCACTCCCCTTTCAGATCAAAGGAAGCGAGTCTCTGTGGCGCAATTGGTTAGCGCGTTCGGCTGTTAACCGAAAGGTTTGTGGTTCAAGCCCACCCAGGGACGTGTGTTCTTTTATGAAATAGGTAGTTTGATCGTGAAAACCAATCTTCTTTCTGTGAACATAGGGAAGGGTTGGAAAACCGTATGATGAAAGTCAAAGAACAAGCAGGCAACAAAATAAGCAGATTTATACACCTATTCCTTAAATAAGACCCAATTTGTCCGCTTAGTCCTTCAACAACTCTTGAGTTATCAATATTTAGTCAAGAAAAATCCACCTGGAGACATTAAGAGCCCTCTGCATTGACAAGCTTTATTTGTGAATGATATATGCAATATGAGATGAAACAAATCCATATAAATGGGCGAGCTGCCTAGGCCACTCCCCTTTCAGATCAAAGGAAGCGAGTCTCTGTGGCGCAATTGGTTAGCGCGTTCGGCTGTTAACCGAAAGGTTGGTGGTTCAAGCCCACCCAGGGACGTGTGTTGTTTTATGAAATAGGTAGTTTGATCGTGAAAACCAATCTTCTTTCTGTAAACATAGGGAAGGGTTGGAAAACCGTATGATGAAAGTCAAAGAACAAGCAGGCAACAAAATAAGCAGATTTATACACCTATTCCTTAAATAAGACCCAATTTGTCCGCTTAGTCCTTCAACAACTCTTGAGTTATCAATATTTAGTCAAGAAAAATCCACCTGGAGACATTAAGAGCCCTCTGCATTGACAAGCTTTATTTGTGAATGATATATGCAATATGAGATGAAACAAATCCATATAAATGGGCGAGCTGCCTAGGCCACTCCCCTTTCAGATCAAAGGAAGCGAGTCTCTGTGGCGCAATTGGTTAGCGCGTTCGGCTGTTAACCGAAAGGATGGTGGTTCAAGCCCACCCAGGGACGTGTGTACTTTTATGAAATAGGTAGTTTGATCGTGAAAACCAATCTTCTTTCTGTGAATATAGGGAAGGGTTGGAAAATCGTATGATGAAAGTCACAGAACAAGCAGGCAACAAAATAAGCAGATTTATACACCGATTCCTTAAATAAGACCCAATTAGTCCACTTAGTCCTTCAACAACTCTTGAGTTATCTATATTTAGTCAAGAAAAATCCACCTGGAGACATTAAGAGCCCTCTGCATTGACAAGCTTTATTTGTAAATTAAATATGCAAAATGAATTCACACAAATTCATTTTAATGGACGAGCTCTCCTAGGCCACTCCCCTTTCAGATCAAAGGAAGCCGGTCTCTGTGGCGCAATTGGTTAGGGCGTTCGGCTGTTAACCGAAAGGTTGGTGGTTCAAGCCCACCCAGGGACGTGTGTTCTTTTATGAAATAGGTAGTTTGATCGTGAAAACCAATCTTCTTTCTGTGAACATAGGGAAGGGTTGGAAAACCGTATGATGAAAGTCAAAGAACAAGCAGGCAACAAAATAAGCAGATTTATACACCTATTCCTTAAATAAGACCCAATTTGTCCGCTTAGTCCTTCAACAACTCTTGAGTTATCAATATTT
The DNA here is from genome assembly GCF_947347685.1 of Pleuronectes platessa. NCBI lineage: Eukaryota > Metazoa > Chordata > Actinopteri > Pleuronectiformes > Pleuronectidae > Pleuronectes > Pleuronectes platessa. The sequence continues at coordinate 6,942,483 of NC_070633.1, forward strand.
AGTCAAGAAAAATCCACCTGGAGACATTAAGAGCCCTCTGCATTGACAAGCTTTATTTGTGAATGATATATGCAATATGAGATGAAACAAATCCATATAAATGGGCGAGCTGCCTAGGCCACTCTCCTTTCATAACAAAGGAAGCCTGGTCTCTGTGGCGCAATTGGTTAGCGCGTTCGGCTGTTAACCGAAAGGATGGTGGTTCAAGCCCACCAAGGGACCTGTGTACTTTTATGAAATAGGTAGTTTGATCGTGAAAACCAATCTTCTTTCTGTGAACAGAGGGAAAGGTTGGAAAACCGTATGATGAAATTCACAGAACAAGCAGGCAACAAAATAAGCAGATTTATACACCGATTCCTTAAATAAGACCCAATTAGTCTGCTTAGTCCTTCAACAACTCTTGAGATATCTATATTTAGTCAAGAAAAATCCACCTGGAGACATTAAGAGCCCTCTGCATTGACAAGCTTTATTTGTAAATTAAATATGCAAAATGAATTCACACAAATTCATTTTAATGGACGAGCTCTCCTATGCCACTCCCCTTTCAGATCAAAGGAAGCCGGTCTCTGTGGCGCAATTGGTTAGCGCGTTCGGCTGTTAACCGAAAGGTTGGTGGTTCAAGCCCATCCAGGGACGTGTGTTCTTTTATGAAATAGGTAGTTTGATCGTGAAAACCAATCTTCTTTCTGTGAACATAGGGAAGGGTTGGAAAACCGTATGATGAAAGTCACAGAACAAGGAATTCAATACAATAGACAGCATTATAAACCTTTTCCTTCAACAAGTCTTGAGTCATCTATATATAGTTAAAACAAAATCCAGATGGACAAATTAAGAACCCTCTGTATTGACAAGCTTTATTTGTGAATGATATATGCAATATGAGATCAAACAAATCCTTATCAATGGGCGAGCTGCGTATGCCACTCTCCTTTCATAAGAAAGGAAGCGAGTCTCTGTGGCGCAATCGGTTAGCGCGTTCGGCTGTTAACCGAAAGGATGGTGGTTCAAGCCCACCCAGGGACGTGTGTACTTTTATGAAATAGGTAGTTTGATCGTGAAAGCCAATCTTCTTTCTGTGAACATTGGGAAGGGTTGGAAAACCGTATGATGAAAGTCACAGAACAAGCAGGCAACAAAATAAGCAGATTTATACACCTATTCCTTAAATAAGACCCAATTTGTCCGCTTAGTCCTTCAACAACTCTTGAGTTATCAATATTTAGTCAAGAAAAATCCACATGGAGACATTAAGAGCCCTCTGCATTGACAAGCTTTATTTGTAAATTAAATATGCAAAATGAATTCACACAAATTCATTTTAATGGACGAGCTCTCCTAGGCCGCTCCCCTTTCATATCAAAAGAAGCCGGTCTCTGTGGCGCAATTGGTTAGCGCGTTCGGCTGTTAACCGAAAGGATGGTGGTTCAAGCCCACCCAGGGACGTGTGTTCTTTTATGAAATAGGTAGTTTGATCGTGAAAACCAATCTTCTTTCTGTGAACATAGGGAAGGGTTGGAAAACCGTATGATGAAAGTCAAAGAACAAGCAGGCAACAAAATAAGCAGATTTATACACCTATTCCTTAAATAAGACCCAATTTGTCCGCTTAGTCCTTCAACAACTCTTGAGTTATCAATATTTAGTCAAGAAAAATCCACCTGGAGACATTAAGAGCCCTCTGCATTGACAAGCTTTATTTGTGAATGATATATGCAATATGAGATGAAACAAATCCATATAAATGGGCGAGCTGCCTAGGCCACTCCCCTTTCAGATCAAAGGAAGCGAGTCTCTGTGGCGCAATTGGTTAGCGCGTTCGGCTGTTAACCGAAAGGTTGGTGGTTCAAGCCCACCCAGGGACGTGTGTTCTTTTATGAAATAGGTAGTTTGATCGTGAAAACCAATCTTCTTTCTGTAAACATAGGGAAGGGTTGGAAAACCGTATGATGAAAGTCAAAGAACAAGCAGGCAACAAAATAAGCAGATTTATACACCTATTCCTTAAATAAGACCCAATTTGTCCGCTTAGTCCTTCAACAACTCTTGAGTTATCAATATTTAGTCAAGAAAAATCCACCTGGAGACATTAAGAGCCCTCTGCATTGACAAGCTTTATTTGTGAATGATATATGCAATATGAGATGAAACAAATCCATATAAATGGGCGAGCTGCCTAGGCCACTCCCCTTTCAGATCAAAGGAAGCGAGTCTCTGTGGCGCAATTGGTTAGCGCGTTCGGCTGTTAACCGAAAGGATGGTGGTTCAAGCCCACCAAGGGACCTGTGTACTTTTATGAAATAGGTAGTTTGATCGTGAAAACCAATCTTCTTTCTGTGAACAGAGGGAAAGGTTGGAAAACCGTATGATGAAATTCACAGAACAAGCAGGCAACAAAATAAGCAGATTTATACACCGATTCCTTAAATAAGACCCAATTAGTCCACTTAGTCCTTCAACAACTCTTGAGTTATCTATATTTAGTCAAGAAAAATCCACCTGGAGACATTAAGAGCCCTCTGCATTGACAAGCTTTATTTGTAAATTAAATATGCAAAATGAATTCACACAAATTCATTTTAATGGACGAGCTCTCCTAGGCCACTCCCCTTTCAGATCAAAGGAAGCCGGTCTCTGTGGCGCAATTGGTTAGGGCGTTCGGCTGTTAACCGAAAGGTTGGTGGTTCAAGCCCACCCAGGGACGTGTGTTCTTTTATGAAATAGGTAGTTTGATCGTGAAAACCAATCTTCTTTCTGTGAACATAGGGAAGGGTTGGAAAACCGTATGATGAAAGTCAAAGAACAAGCAGGCAACAAAATAAGCAGATTTATACACCTATTCCTTAAATAAGACCCAATTTGTCCGCTTAGTCCTTCAACAACTCTTGAGTTATCAATATTTAGTCAAGAAAAATCCACCTGGAGACATTAAGAGCCCTCTGCATTGACAAGCTTTATTTGTGAATGATATATGCAATATGAGATGAAACAAATCCATATAAATGGGCGAGCTGCCTAGGCCACTCCCCTTTCAGATCAAAGGAAGCGAGTCTCTGTGGCGCAATTGGTTAGCGCGTTCGGCTGTTAACCGAAAGGATGGTGGTTCAAGCCCACCCAGGGACGTGTGTACTTTTATGAAATAGGTAGTTTGATCGTGAAAACCAATCTTCTTTCTGTGAATATAGGGAAGGGTTGGAAAATCGTATGATGAAAGTCACAGAACAAGCAGGCAACAAAATAAGCAGATTTATACACCGATTCCTTAAATAAGACCCAATTAGTCCACTTAGTCCTTCAACAACTCTTGAGTTATCTATATTTAGTCAAGAAAAATCCACCTGGAGACATTAAGAGCCCTCTGCATTGACAAGCTTTATTTGTAAATTAAATATGCAAAATGAATTCACACAAATTCATTTTAATGGACGAGCTCTCCTAGGCCACTCCCCTTTCAGATCAAAGGAAGCCGGTCTCTGTGGCGCAATTGGTTAGGGCGTTCGGCTGTTAACCGAAAGGTTGGTGGTTCAAGCCCACCCAGGGACGTGTGTTCTTTTATGAAATAGGTAGTTTGATCGTGAAAACCAATCTTCTTTCTGTGAACATAGGGAAGGGTTGGAAAACCGTATGATGAAAGTCAAAGAACAAGCAGGCAACAAAATAAGCAGATTTATACACCTATTCCTTAAATAAGACCCAATTTGTCCGCTTAGTCCTTCAACAACTCTTGAGTTATCAATATTTAGTCAAGAAAAATCCACCTGGAGACATTAAGAGCCCTCTGCATTGACAAGCTTTATTTGTGAATGATATATGCAATATGAGATGAAACAAATCCATATAAATGGGCGAGCTGCCTAGGCCACTCTCCTTTCATAACAAAGGAAGCCTGGTCTCTGTGGCGCAATTGGTTAGCGCGTTCGGCTGTTAACCGAAAGGATGGTGGTTCAAGCCCACCAAGGGACCTGTGTACTTTTATGAAATAGGTAGTTTGATCGTGAAAACCAATCTTCTTTCTGTGAACAGAGGGAAAGGTTGGAAAACCGTATGATGAAATTCACAGAACAAGCAGGCAACAAAATAAGCAGATTTATACACCGATTCCTTAAATAAGACCCAATTAGTCTGCTTAGTCCTTCAACAACTCTTGAGATATCTATATTTAGTCAAGAAAAATCCACCTGGAGACATTAAGAGCCCTCTGCATTGACAAGCTTTATTTGTAAATTAAATATGCAAAATGAATTCACACAAATTCATTTTAATGGACGAGCTCTCCTATGCCACTCCCCTTTCAGATCAAAGGAAGCCGGTCTCTGTGGCGCAATTGGTTAGCGCGTTCGGCTGTTAACCGAAAGGTTGGTGGTTCAAGCCCATCCAGGGACGTGTGTTCTTTTATGAAATAGGTAGTTTGATCGTGAAAACCAATCTTCTTTCTGTGAACATAGGGAAGGGTTGGAAAACCGTATGATGAAAGTCACAGAACAAGGAATTCAATACAATAGACAGCATTATAAACCTTTTCCTTCAACAAGTCTTGAGTCATCTATATATAGTTAAAACAAAATCCAGATGGACAAATTAAGAACCCTCTGTATTGACAAGCTTTATTTGTGAATGATATATGCAATATGAGATCAAACAAATCCTTATCAATGGGCGAGCTGCGTATGCCACTCTCCTTTCATAAGAAAGGAAGCGAGTCTCTGTGGCGCAATCGGTTAGCGCGTTCGGCTGTTAACCGAAAGGATGGTGGTTCAAGCCCACCCAGGGACGTGTGTACTTTTATGAAATAGGTAGTTTGATCGTGAAAGCCAATCTTCTTTCTGTGAACATTGGGAAGGGTTGGAAAACCGTATGATGAAAGTCACAGAACAAGCAGGCAACAAAATAAGCAGATTTATACACCTATTCCTTAAATAAGACCCAATTTGTCCGCTTAGTCCTTCAACAACTCTTGAGTTATCAATATTTAGTCAAGAAAAATCCACATGGAGACATTAAGAGCCCTCTGCATTGACAAGCTTTATTTGTAAATTAAATATGCAAAATTAATTCACACAAATTCATTTTAATGGACGAGCTCTCCTAGGCCGCTCCCCTTTCATATCAAAAGAAGCCGGTCTCTGTGGCGCAATTGGTTAGCGCGTTCGGCTGTTAACCGAAAGGATGGTGGTTCAAGCCCACCCAGGGACGTGTGTTCTTTTATGAAATAGGTAGTTTGATCGTGAAAACCAATCTTCTTTCTGTGAACATAGGGAAGGGTTGGAAAACCGTATGATGAAAGTCAAAGAACAAGCAGGCAACAAAATAAGCAGATTTATACACCTATTCCTTAAATAAGACCCAATTTGTCCGCTTAGTCCTTCAACAACTCTTGAGTTATCAATATTTAGTCAAGAAAAATCCACCTGGAGACATTAAGAGCCCTCTGCATTGACAAGCTTTATTTGTGAATGATATATGCAATATGAGATGAAACAAATCCATATAAATGGGCGAGCTGCCTAGGCCACTCCCCTTTCAGATCAAAGGAAGCGAGTCTCTGTGGCGCAATTGGTTAGCGCGTTCGGCTGTTAACCGAAAGGTTGGTGGTTCAAGCCCACCCAGGGACGTGTGTTCTTTTATGAAATAGGTAGTTTGATCGTGAAAACCAATCTTCTTTCTGTAAACATAGGGAAGGGTTGGAAAACCGTATGATGAAAGTCAAAGAACAAGCAGGCAACAAAATAAGCAGATTTATACACCTATTCCTTAAATAAGACCCAATTTGTCCGCTTAGTCCTTCAACAACTCTTGAGTTATCAATATTTAGTCAAGAAAAATCCACCTGGAGACATTAAGAGCCCTCTGCATTGACAAGCTTTATTTGTGAATGATATATGCAATATGAGATGAAACAAATCCATATAAATGGGCGAGCTGCCTAGGCCACTCCCCTTTCAGATCAAAGGAAGCGAGTCTCTGTGGCGCAATTGGTTAGCGCGTTCGGCTGTTAACCGAAAGGATGGTGGTTCAAGCCCACCAAGGGACCTGTGTACTTTTATGAAATAGGTAGTTTGATCGTGAAAACCAATCTTCTTTCTGTGAACAGAGGGAAAGGTTGGAAAACCGTATGATGAAATTCACAGAACAAGCAGGCAACAAAATAAGCAGATTTATACACCGATTCCTTAAATAAGACCCAATTAGTCCACTTAGTCCTTCAACAACTCTTGAGTTATCTATATTTAGTCAAGAAAAATCCACCTGGAGACATTAAGAGCCCTCTGCATTGACAAGCTTTATTTGTAAATTAAATATGCAAAATGAATTCACACAAATTCATTTTAATGGACGAGCTCTCCTAGGCCACTCCCCTTTCAGATCAAAGGAAGCCGGTCTCTGTGGCGCAATTGGTTAGGGCGTTCGGCTGTTAACCGAAAGGTTGGTGGTTCAAGCCCACCCAGGGACGTGTGTTCTTTTATGAAATAGGTAGTTTGATCGTGAAAACCAATCTTCTTTCTGTGAACATAGGGAAGGGTTGGAAAACCGTATGATGAAAGTCAAAGAACAAGCAGGCAACAAAATAAGCAGATTTATACACCTATTCCTTAAATAAGACCCAATTTGTCCGCTTAGTCCTTCAACAACTCTTGAGTTATCAATATTTAGTCAAGAAAAATCCACCTGGAGACATTAAGAGCCCTCTGCATTGACAAGCTTTATTTGTGAATGATATATGCAATATGAGATGAAACAAATCCATATAAATGGGCGAGCTGCCTAGGCCACTCTCCTTTCATAACAAAGGAAGCCTGGTCTCTGTGGCGCAATTGGTTAGCGCGTTCGGCTGTTAACCGAAAGGATGGTGGTTCAAGCCCACCAAGGGACCTGTGTACTTTTATGAAATAGGTAGTTTGATCGTGAAAACCAATCTTCTTTCTGTGAACAGAGGGAAAGGTTGGAAAACCGTATGATGAAATTCACAGAACAAGCAGGCAACAAAATAAGCAGATTTATACACCGATTCCTTAAATAAGACCCAATTAGTCTGCTTAGTCCTTCAACAACTCTTGAGATATCTATATTTAGTCAAGAAAAATCCACCTGGAGACATTAAGAGCCCTCTGCATTGACAAGCTTTATTTGTAAATTAAATATGCAAAATGAATTCACACAAATTCATTTTAATGGACGAGCTCTCCTATGCCACTCCCCTTTCAGATCAAAGGAAGCCGGTCTCTGTGGCGCAATTGGTTAGCGCGTTCGGCTGTTAACCGAAAGGTTGGTGGTTCAAGCCCATCCAGGGACGTGTGTTCTTTTATGAAATAGGTAGTTTGATCGTGAAAACCAATCTTCTTTCTGTGAACATAGGGAAGGGTTGGAAAACCGTATGATGAAAGTCACAGAACAAGGAATTCAATACAATAGACAGCATTATAAACCTTTTCCTTCAACAAGTCTTGAGTCATCTATATATAGTTAAAACAAAATCCAGATGGACAAATTAAGAACCCTCTGTATTGACAAGCTTTATTTGTGAATGATATATGCAATATGAGATCAAACAAATCCTTATCAATGGGCGAGCTGCGTATGCCACTCTCCTTTCATAAGAAAGGAAGCGAGTCTCTGTGGCGCAATCGGTTAGCGCGTTCGGCTGTTAACCGAAAGGATGGTGGTTCAAGCCCACCCAGGGACATGTGTACTTTTATGAAATAGGTAGTTTGATCGTGAAAGCCAATCTTCTTTCTGTGAACATTGGGAAGGGTTGGAAAACCGTATGATGAAAGTCACAGAACAAGCAGGCAACAAAATAAGCAGATTTATACACCTATTCCTTAAATAAGACCCAATTTGTCCGCTTAGTCCTTCAACAACTCTTGAGTTATCAATATTTAGTCAAGAAAAATCCACATGGAGACATTAAGAGCCCTCTGCATTGACAAGCTTTATTTGTAAATTAAATATGCAAAATGAATTCACACAAATTCATTTTAATGGACGAGCTCTCCTAGGCCGCTCCCCTTTCATATCAAAAGAAGCCGGTCTCTGTGGCGCAATTGGTTAGCGCGTTCGGCTGTTAACCGAAAGGATGGTGGTTCAAGCCCACCCAGGGACGTGTGTTCTTTTATGAAATAGGTAGTTTGATCGTGAAAACCAATCTTCTTTCTGTGAACATAGGGAAGGGTTGGAAAACCGTATGATGAAAGTCAAAGAACAAGCAGGCAACAAAATAAGCAGATTTATACACCTATTCCTTAAATAAGACCCAATTTGTCCGCTTAGTCCTTCAACAACTCTTGAGTTATCAATATTTAGTCAAGAAAAATCCACCTGGAGACATTAAGAGCCCTCTGCATTGACAAGCTTTATTTGTGAATGATATATGCAATATGAGATGAAACAAATCCATATAAATGGGCGAGCTGCCTAGGCCACTCCCCTTTCAGATCAAAGGAAGCGAGTCTCTGTGGCGCAATTGGTTAGCGCGTTCGGCTGTTAACCGAAAGGTTGGTGGTTCAAGCCCACCCAGGGACGTGTGTTCTTTTATGAAATAGGTAGTTTGATCGTGAAAACCAATCTTCTTTCTGTAAACATAGGGAAGGGTTGGAAAACCGTATGATGAAAGTCAAAGAACAAGCAGGCAACAAAATAAGCAGATTTATACACCTATTCCTTAAATAAGACCCAATTTGTCCGCTTAGTCCTTCAACAACTCTTGAGTTATCAATATTTAGTCAAGAAAAATCCACCTGGAGACATTAAGAGCCCTCTGCATTGACAAGCTTTATTTGTGAATGATATATGCAATATGAGATGAAACAAATCCATATAAATGGGCGAGCTGCCTAGGCCACTCCCCTTTCAGATCAAAGGAAGCGAGTCTCTGTGGCGCAATTGGTTAGCGCGTTCGGCTGTTAACCGAAAGGATGGTGGTTCAAGCCCACCCAGGGACGTGTGTACTTTTATGAAATAGGTAGTTTGATCGTGAAAACCAATCTTCTTTCTGTGAATATAGGGAAGGGTTGGAAAATCGTATGATGAAAGTCACAGAACAAGCAGGCAACAAAATAAGCAGATTTATACACCGATTCCTTAAATAAGACCCAATTAGTCCACTTAGTCCTTCAACAACTCTTGAGTTATCTATATTTAGTCAAGAAAAATCCACCTGGAGACATTAAGAGCCCTCTGCATTGACAAGCTTTATTTGTAAATTAAATATGCAAAATGAATTCACACAAATTCATTTTAATGGACGAGCTCTCCTAGGCCACTCCCCTTTCAGATCAAAGGAAGCCGGTCTCTGTGGCGCAATTGGTTAGGGCGTTCGGCTGTTAACCGAAAGGTTGGTGGTTCAAGCCCACCCAGGGACGTGTGTTCTTTTATGAAATAGGTAGTTTGATCGTGAAAACCAATCTTCTTTCTGTGAACATAGGGAAGGGTTGGAAAACCGTATGATGAAAGTCAAAGAACAAGCAGGCAACAAAATAAGCAGATTTATACACCTATTCCTTAAATAAGACCCAATTTGTCCGCTTAGTCCTTCAACAACTCTTGAGTTATCAATATTTAGTCAAGAAAAATCCACCTGGAGACATTAAGAGCCCTCTGCATTGACAAGCTTTATTTGTGAATGATATATGCAATATGAGATGAAACAAATCCATATAAATGGGCGAGCTGCCTAGGCCACTCTCCTTTCATAACAAAGGAATCCTGGTCTCTGTGGCGCAATTGGTTAGCGCGTTCGGCTGTTAACCGAAAGGATGGTGGTTCAAGCCCACCAAGGGACCTGTGTACTTTTATGAAATAGGTAGTTTGATCGTGAAAACCAATCTTCTTTCTGTGAACAGAGGGAAAGGTTGGAAAACCGTATGATGAAATTCACAGAACAAGCAGGCAACAAAATAAGCAGATTTATACACCGATTCCTTAAATAAGACCCAATTAGTCTGCTTAGTCCTTCAACAACTCTTGAGATATCTATATTTAGTCAAGAAAAATCCACCTGGAGACATTAAGAGCCCTCTGCATTGACAAGCTTTATTTGTAAATTAAATATGCAAAATGAATTCACACAAATTCATTTTAATGGACGAGCTCTCCTATGCCACTCCCCTTTCAGATCAAAGGAAGCCGGTCTCTGTGGCGCAATTGGTTAGCGCGTTCGGCTGTTAACCGAAAGGTTGGTGGTTCAAGCCCATCCAGGGACGTGTGTTCTTTTATGAAATAGGTAGTTTGATCGTGAAAACCAATCTTCTTTCTGTGAACATAGGGAAGGGTTGGAAAACCGTATGATGAAAGTCACAGAACAAGGAATTCAATACAATAGACAGCATTATAAACCTTTTCCTTCAACAAGTCTTGAGTCATCTATATATAGTTAAAACAAAATCCAGATGGACAAATTAAGAACCCTCTGTATTGACAAGCTTTATTTGTGAATGATATATGCAATATGAGATCAAACAAATCCTTATCAATGGGCGAGCTGCGTATGCCACTCTCCTTTCATAAGAAAGGAAGCGAGTCTCTGTGGCGCAATCGGTTAGCGCGTTCGGCTGTTAACCGAAAGGATGGTGGTTCAAGCCCACCCAGGGACGTGTGTACTTTTATGAAATAGGTAGTTTGATCGTGAAAGCCAATCTTCTTTCTGTGAACATTGGGAAGGGTTGGAAAACCGTATGATGAAAGTCACAGAACAAGCAGGCAACAAAATAAGCAGATTTATACACCTATTCCTTAAATAAGACCCAATTTGTCCGCTTAGTCCTTCAACAACTCTTGAGTTATCAATATTTAGTCAAGAAAAATCCACCTGGAGACATTAAGAGCCCTCTGCATTGACAAGCTTTATTTGTGAATGATATATGCAATATGAGATGAAACAAATCCATATAAATGGGCGAGCTGCCTAGGCCACTCCCCTTTCAGATCAAAGGAAATGAGTCTCTGTGGCGCAATTGGTTAGCGCGTTCGGCTGTTAACCGAAAGGTTGGTGGTTCAAGCCCACCCAGGGACGTGTGTTCTTTTATGAAATAGGTAGTTTGATCGTGAAAACCAATCTTCTTTCTGTGAACATAGGGAAGGGTTGGAAAACCGTATGATGAAAGTCAAAGAACAAGCAGGCAACAAAATAAGCAGATTTATACACCTATTCCTTAAATAAGACCCAATTTGTCCGCTTAGTCCTTCAACAACTCTTGAGTTATCAATATTTAGTCAAGAAAAATCCACCTGGAGACATTAAGAGCCCTCTGCATTGACAAGCTTTATTTGTGAATGATATATGCAATATGAGATGAAACAAATCCATATAAATGGGCGAGCTGCCTAGGCCACTCCCCTTTCAGATCAAAGGAAGCGAGTCTCTGTGGCGCAATTGGTTAGCGCGTTCGGCTGTTAACCGAAAGGTTTGTGGTTCAAGCCCACCCAGGGACGTGTGTTCTTTTATGAAATAGGTAGTTTGATCGTGAAAACCAATCTTCTTTCTGTGAACATAGGGAAGGGTTGGAAAACCGTATGATGAAAGTCAAAGAACAAGCAGGCAACAAAATAAGCAGATTTATACACCTATTCCTTAAATAAGACCCAATTTGTCCGCTTAGTCCTTCAACAACTCTTGAGTTATCAATATTTAGTCAAGAAAAATCCACCTGGAGACATTAAGAGCCCTCTGCATTGACAAGCTTTATTTGTGAATGATATATGCAATATGAGATGAAACAAATCCATATAAATGGGCGAGCTGCCTAGGCCACTCTCCTTTCATAACAAAGGAAGCCTGGTCTCTGTGGCGCAATTGGTTAGCGCGTTCGGCTGTTAACCGAAAGGATGGTGGTTCAAGCCCACCAAGGGACCTGTGTACTTTTATGAAATAGGTAGTTTGATCGTGAAAACCAATCTTCTTTCTGTGAACAGAGGGAAAGGTTGGAAAACCGTATGATGAAATTCACAGAACAAGCAGGCAACAAAATAAGCAGATTTATACACCGATTCCTTAAATAAGACCCAATTAGTCTGCTTAGTCCTTCAACAACTCTTGAGATATCTATATTTAGTCAAGAAAAATCCACCTGGAGACATTAAGAGCCCTCTGCATTGACAAGCTTTATTTGTAAATTAAATATGCAAAATGAATTCACACAAATTCATTTTAATGGACGAGCTCTCCTATGCCACTCCCCTTTCAGATCAAAGGAAGCCGGTCTCTGTGGCGCAATTGGTTAGCGCGTTCGGCTGTTAACCGAAAGGTTGGTGGTTCAAGCCCATCCAGGGACGTGTGTTCTTTTATGAAATAGGTAGTTTGATCGTGAAAACCAATCTTCTTTCTGTGAACATAGGGAAGGGTTGGAAAACCGTATGATGAAAGTCACAGAACAAGGAATTCAATACAATGGACAGCATTATAAACCTTTTCCTTCAACAAGTCTAGAGTCATCTATATATAGTTAAAACAAAATCCAGATGGACACATTAAGAACCCTCTGTATTGACAAGCTTTATTTGTGAATGATATATGCAATATGAGATCAAACAAATCCTTATCAATGGGCGAGCTGCCTAGGCCACTCTCCTTTCATAACAACGAAGCGAGTCTCTGTGGCGCAATTGGTTAGCGCGTTCGGCTGTTAACCGAAAGGTTGGTGGTTCAAGCCCACCCAGGGACGTGTGTTCTTTTATGAAATAGGTAGTTTGATCGTGAAAACCAATCTTCTCTCTGTGAACATAGGGAAGGGTTGGAAAACCGTATGATGAAAGTCAAAGAACAAGCAGGCAACAAAATAAGCAGATTTATACACCTATTCCTTAAATAAGACCCAATTTGTCCGCTTAGTCCTTCAACAACTCTTGAGTTATCAATATTTAGTCAAGAAAAATCCACCTGGAGACATTAAGAGCCCTCTGCATTGACAAGCTTTATTTGTAAATTAAATATGCAAAATGAATTCACACAAATTCATTTTAATGCACGAGCTCTCCTGGGCCACTCCCCTTTCAGATCAAAGGAAGCCGGTCTCTGTGGCGCAATTGGTTAGCGCGTTCGGCTGTTAACCGAAAGGTTGGTGGTTCAAGCCCACCCAGGGACGTGTGTTCTTTTATGAAATAGGTAGTTTGATCGTGAAAACCAATCTTCTTTCTGTGAACATAGGGAAGGGTTGGAAAACCGTATGATGAAAGTCAAAGAACAAGCAGGCAACAAAATAAGCAGATTTATACACCTATTCCTTAAATAAGACCCAATTTGTCCGCTTAGTCCTTCAACAACTCTTGAGTTATCAATATTTAGTCAAGAAAAATCCACCTGGAGACATTAAGAGCCCTCTGCATTGACAAGCTTTATTTGTGAATGATATATGCAATATGAGATGAAACAAATCCATATAAATGGGCGAGCTGCCTAGGCCACTCCCCTTTCAGATCAAAGGAAGCGAGTCTCTGTGGCGCAATTGGTTAGCGCGTTAGGCTGTTAACCGAAAGGTTGGTGGTTCAAGCCCACCCAGGGACGTGTGTTCTTTTATGAAATAGGTAGTTTGATCGTGAAAACCAATCTTCTTTCTGTGAACATAGGGAAGGGTTGGAAAACCGTATGATGAAAGTCAAAGAACAAGCAGGCAACAAAATAAGCAGATTTATACACCTATTCCTTAAATAAGACCCAATTTGTCCGCTTAGTCCTTCAACAACTCTTGAGTTATCAATATTTAGTCAAGAAAAATCCACCTGGAGACATTAAGAGCCCTCTGCATTGACAAGCTTTATTTGTGAATGATATATGCAATATGAGATGAAACAAATCCATATAAATGGGCGAGCTGCCTAGGCCACTCCCCTTTCAGATCAAAGGAAGCGAGTCTCTGTGGCGCAATTGGTTAGCGCGTTCGGCTGTTAACCGAAAGGATGGTGGTTCAAGCCCACCCAGGGACGTGTGTACTTTTATGAAATAGGTAGTTTGATCGTGAAAACCAATCTTCTTTCTGTGAATATAGGGAAGGGTTGGAAAACCGTATGATGAAAGTCACAGAACAAGCAGGCAACAAAATAAGCAGATTTATACACCGATTCCTTAAATAAGACCCAATTAGTCCACTTAGTCCTTCAACAACTCTTGAGTTATCTATATTTAGTCAAGAAAAATCCACCTGGAGACATTAAGAGCCCTCTGCATTGACAAGCTTTATTTGTAAATTAAATATGCAAAATGAATTCACACAAATTCATTTTAATGGACGAGCTCTCCTAGGCCACTCCCCTTTCAGATCAAAGGAAGCCGGTCTCTGTGGCGCAATTGGTTAGCGCGTTCGGCTGTTAACCGAAAGGTTGGTGGTTCAAGCCCACCCAGGGACGTGTGTTCTTTTATGAAATAGGTAGTTTGATCGTGAAAACCAATCTTCTTTCTGTGAACATAGGGAAGGGTTGGAAAACCGTATGATGAAAGTCAAAGAACAAGCAGGCAACAAAATAAGCAGATTTATACACCTATTCCTTAAATAAGACCCAATTTGTCCGCTTAGTCCTTCAACAACTCTTGAGTTATCAATATTTAGTCAAGAAAAATCCACCTGGAGACATTAAGAGCCCTCTGCATTGACAAGCTTTATTTGTGAATGATATATGCAATATGAGATGAAACAAATCCATATAAATGGGCGAGCTGCCTAGGCCACTCCCCTTTCAGATCAAAGGAAGCGAGTCTCTGTGGCGCAATTGGTTAGCGCGTTCGGCTGTTAACCGAAAGGTTTGTGGTTCAAGCCCACCCAGGGACGTGTGTTCTTTTATGAAATAGGTAGTTTGATCGTGAAAACCAATCTTCTTTCTGTGAACATAGGGAAGGGTTGGAAAACCGTATGATGAAAGTCAAAGAACAAGCAGGCAACAAAATAAGCAGATTTATACACCTATTCCTTAAATAAGACCCAATTTGTCCGCTTAGTCCTTCAACAACTCTTGAGTTATCAATATTTAGTCAAGAAAAATCCACCTGGAGACATTAAGAGCCCTCTGCATTGACAAGCTTTATTTGTGAATGATATATGCAATATGAGATGAAACAAATCCATATAAATGGGCGAGCTGCCTAGGCCACTCCCCTTTCAGATCAAAGGAAGCGAGTCTCTGTGGCGCAATTGGTTAGCGCGTTCGGCTGTTAACCGAAAGGTTGGTGGTTCAAGCCCACCCAGGGACGTGTGTTCTTTTATGAAATAGGTAGTTTGATCGTGAAAACCAATCTTCTTTCTGTAAACATAGGGAAGGGTTGGAAAACCGTATGATGAAAGTCAAAGAACAAGCAGGCAACAAAATAAGCAGATTTATACACCTATTCCTTAAATAAGACCCAATTTGTCCGCTTAGTCCTTCAACAACTCTTGAGTTATCAATATTTAGTCAAGAAAAATCCACCTGGAGACATTAAGAGCCCTCTGCATTGACAAGCTTTATTTGTGAATGATATATGCAATATGAGATGAAACAAATCCATATAAATGGGCGAGCTGCCTAGGCCACTCCCCTTTCAGATCAAAGGAAGCGAGTCTCTGTGGCGCAATTGGTTAGCGCGTTCGGCTGTTAACCGAAAGGATGGTGGTTCAAGCCCACCCAGGGACGTGTGTACTTTTATGAAATAGGTAGTTTGATCGTGAAAACCAATCTTCTTTCTGTGAATATAGGGAAGGGTTGGAAAACCGTATGATGAAAGTCACAGAACAAGCAGGCAACAAAATAAGCAGATTTATACACCGATTCCTTAAATAAGACCCAATTAGTCCACTTAGTCCTTCAACAACTCTTGAGTTATCTATATTTAGTCAAGAAAAATCCACCTGGAGACATTAAGAGCCCTCTGCATTGACAAGCTTTATTTGTAAATTAAATATGCAAAATGAATTCACACAAATTCATTTTAATGGACGAGCTCTCCTAGGCCACTCCCCTTTCAGATCAAAGGAAGCCGGTCTCTGTGGCGCAATTGGTTAGCGCGTTCGGCTGTTAACCGAAAGGTTGGTGGTTCAAGCCCACCCAGGGACGTGTGTTCTTTTATGAAATAGGTAGTTTGATCGTGAAAACCAATCTTCTTTCTGTGAACATAGGGAAGGGTTGGAAAACCGTATGATGAAAGTCAAAGAACAAGCAGGCAACAAAATAAGCAGATTTATACACCTATTCCTTAAATAAGACCCAATTTGTCCGCTTAGTCCTTCAACAACTCTTGAGTTATCAATATTTAGTCAAGAAAAATCCACCTGGAGACATTAAGAGCCCTCTGCATTGACAAGCTTTATTTGTGAATGATATATGCAATATGAGATGAAACAAATCCATATAAATGGGCGAGCTGCCTAGGCCACTCCCCTTTCAGATCAAAGGAAGCGAGTCTCTGTGGCGCAATTGGTTAGCGCGTTCGGCTGTTAACCGAAAGGTTTGTGGTTCAAGCCCACCCAGGGACGTGTGTTCTTTTATGAAATAGGTAGTTTGATCGTGAAAACCAATCTTCTTTCTGTGAACATAGGGAAGGGTTGGAAAACCGTATGATGAAAGTCAAAGAACAAGCAGGCAACAAAATAAGCAGATTTATACACCTATTCCTTAAATAAGACCCAATTTGTCCGCTTAGTCCTTCAACAACTCTTGAGTTATCAATATTTAGTCAAGAAAAATCCACCTGGAGACATTAAGAGCCCTCTGCATTGACAAGCTTTATTTGTGAATGATATATGCAATATGAGATGAAACAAATCCATATAAATGGGCGAGCTGCCTAGGCCACTCCCCTTTCAGATCAAAGGAAGCGAGTCTCTGTGGCGCAATTGGTTAGCGCGTTCGGCTGTTAACCGAAAGGTTGGTGGTTCAAGCCCACCCAGGGACGTGTGTTCTTTTATGAAATAGGTAGTTTGATCGTGAAAACCAATCTTCTTTCTGTAAACATAGGGAAGGGTTGGAAAACCGTATGATGAAAGTCAAAGAACAAGCAGGCAACAAAATAAGCAGATTTATACACCTATTCCTTAAATAAGACCCAATTTGTCCGCTTAGTCCTTCAACAACTCTTGAGTTATCAATATTTAGTCAAGAAAAATCCACCTGGAGACATTAAGAGCCCTCTGCATTGACAAGCTTTATTTGTGAATGATATATGCAATATGAGATGAAACAAATCCATATAAATGGGCGAGCTGCCTAGGCCACTCCCCTTTCAGATCAAAGGAAGCGAGTCTCTGTGGCGCAATTGGTTAGCGCGTTCGGCTGTTAACCGAAAGGATGGTGGTTCAAGCCCACCCAGGGACGTGTGTACTTTTATGAAATAGGTAGTTTGATCGTGAAAACCAATCTTCTTTCTGTGAATATAGGGAAGGGTTGGAAAATCGTATGATGAAAGTCACAGAACAAGCAGGCAACAAAATAAGCAGATTTATACACCGATTCCTTAAATAAGACCCAATTAGTCCACTTAGTCCTTCAACAACTCTTGAGTTATCTATATTTAGTCAAGAAAAATCCACCTTGAGACATTAAGAGCCCTCTGCATTGACAAGCTTTATTTGTAAATTAAATATGCAAAATGAATTCACACAAATTCATTTTAATGGACGAGCTCTCCTAGGCCACTCCCCTTTCAGATCAAAGGAAGCCGGTCTCTGTGGCGCAATTGGTTAGCGCGTTCGGCTGTTAACCGAAAGGTTGGTGGTTCAAGCCCACCCAGGGACGTGTGTTCTTTTATGAAATAGGTAGTTTGATCGTGAAAACCAATCTTCTTTCTGTGAACATAGGGAAGGGTTGGAAAACCGTATGATGAAAGTCAAAGAACAAGCAGGCAACAAAATAAGCAGATTTATACACCTATTCCTTAAATAAGACCCAATTTGTCCGCTTAGTCCTTCAACAACTCTTGAGTTATCAATATTTAGTCAAGAAAAATCCACCTGGAGACATTAAGAGCCCTCTGCATTGACAAGCTTTATTTGTGAATGATATATGCAATATGAGATGAAACAAATCCATATAAATGGGCGAGCTGCCTAGGCCACTCCCCTTTCAGATCAAAGGAAGCGAGTCTCTGTGGCGCAATTGGTTAGCGCGTTCGGCTGTTAACCGAAAGGTTTGTGGTTCAAGCCCACCCAGGGACGTGTGTTCTTTTATGAAATAGGTAGTTTGATCGTGAAAACCAATCTTCTTTCTGTGAACATAGGGAAGGGTTGGAAAACCGTATGATGAAAGTCAAAGAACAAGCAGGCAACAAAATAAGCAGATTTATACACCTATTCCTTAAATAAGACCCAATTTGTCCGCTTAGTCCTTCAACAACTCTTGAGTTATCAATATTTAGTCAAGAAAAATCCACCTGGAGACATTAAGAGCCCTCTGCATTGACAAGCTTTATTTGTGAATGATATATGCAATATGAGATGAAACAAATCCATATAAATGGGCGAGCTGCCTAGGCCACTCCCCTTTCAGATCAAAGGAAGCGAGTCTCTGTGGCGCAATTGGTTAGCGCGTTCGGCTGTTAACCGAAAGGTTGGTGGTTCAAGCCCACCCAGGGACGTGTGTTCTTTTATGAAATAGGTAGTTTGATCGTGAAAACCAATCTTCTTTCTGTAAACATAGGGAAGGGTTGGAAAACCGTATGATGAAAGTCAAAGAACAAGCAGGCAACAAAATAAGCAGATTTATACACCTATTCCTTAAATAAGACCCAATTTGTCCGCTTAGTCCTTCAACAACTCTTGAGTTATCAATATTTAGTCAAGAAAAATCCACCTGGAGACATTAAGAGCCCTCTGCATTGACAAGCTTTATTTGTGAATGATATATGCAATATGAGATGAAACAAATCCATATAAATGGGCGAGCTGCCTAGGCCACTCCCCTTTCAGATCAAAGGAAGCGAGTCTCTGTGGCGCAATTGGTTAGCGCGTTCGGCTGTTAACCGAAAGGATGGTGGTTCAAGCCCACCCAGGGACGTGTGTACTTTTATGAAATAGGTAGTTTGATCGTGAAAACCAATCTTCTTTCTGTGAATATAGGGAAGGGTTGGAAAATCGTATGATGAAAGTCACAGAACAAGCAGGCAACAAAATAAGCAGATTTATACACCGATTCCTTAAATAAGACCCAATTAGTCCACTTAGTCCTTCAACAACTCTTGAGTTATCTATATTTAGTCAAGAAAAATCCACCTGGAGACATTAAGAGCCCTCTGCATTGACAAGCTTTATTTGTAAATTAAATATGCAAAATGAATTCACACAAATTCATTTTAATGGACGAGCTCTCCTAGGCCACTCCCCTTTCAGATCAAAGGAAGCCGGTCTCTGTGGCGCAATTGGTTAGGGCGTTCGGCTGTTAACCGAAAGGTTGGTGGTTCAAGCCCACCCAGGGACGTGTGTTCTTTTATGAAATAGGTAGTTTGATCGTGAAAACCAATCTTCTTTCTGTGAACATAGGGAAGGGTTGGAAAACCGTATGATGAAAGTCAAAGAACAAGCAGGCAACAAAATAAGCAGATTTATACACCTATTCCTTAAATAAGACCCAATTTGTCCGCTTAGTCCTTCAACAACTCTTGAGTTATCAATATTTAGTCAAGAAAAATCCACCTGGAGACATTAAGAGCCCTCTGCATTGACAAGCTTTATTTGTGAATGATATATGCAATATGAGATGAAACAAATCCATATAAATGGGCGAGCTGCCTAGGCCACTCCCCTTTCAGATCAAAGGAAGCGAGTCTCTGTGGCGCAATTGGTTAGCGCGTTCGGCTGTTAACCGAAAGGATGGTGGTTCAAGCCCACCCAGGGACGTGTGTACTTTTATGAAATAGGTAGTTTGATCGTGAAAACCAATCTTCTTTCTGTGAATATAGGGAAGGGTTGGAAAATCGTATGATGAAAGTCACAGAACAAGCAGGCAACAAAATAAGCAGATTTATACACCGATTCCTTAAATAAGACCCAATTAGTCCACTTAGTCCTTCAACAACTCTTGAGTTATCTATATTTAGTCAAGAAAAATCCACCTGGAGACATTAAGAGCCCTCTGCATTGACAAGCTTTATTTGTAAATTAAATATGCAAAATGAATTCACACAAATTCATTTTAATGGACGAGCTCTCCTAGGCCACTCCCCTTTCAGATCAAAGGAAGCCGGTCTCTGTGGCGCAATTGGTTAGGGCGTTCGGCTGTTAACCGAAAGGTTGGTGGTTCAAGCCCACCCAGGGACGTGTGTTCTTTTATGAAATAGGTAGTTTGATCGTGAAAACCAATCTTCTTTCTGTGAACATAGGGAAGGGTTGGAAAACCGTATGATGAAAGTCAAAGAACAAGCAGGCAACAAAATAAGCAGATTTATACACCTATTCCTTAAATAAGACCCAATTTGTCCGCTTAGTCCTTCAACAACTCTTGAGTTATCAATATTTAGTCAAGAAAAATCCACCTGGAGACATTAAGAGCCCTCTGCATTGACAAGCTTTATTTGTGAATGATATATGCAATATGAGATGAAACAAATCCATATAAATGGGCGAGCTGCCTAGGCCACTCTCCTTTCATAACAAAGGAAGCCTGGTCTCTGTGGCGCAATTGGTTAGCGCGTTCGGCTGTTAACCGAAAGGATGGTGGTTCAAGCCCACCAAGGGACCTGTGTACTTTTATGAAATAGGTAGTTTGATCGTGAAAACCAATCTTCTTTCTGTGAACAGAGGGAAAGGTTGGAAAACCGTATGATGAAATTCACAGAACAAGCAGGCAACAAAATAAGCAGATTTATACACCGATTCCTTAAATAAGACCCAATTAGTCTGCTTAGTCCTTCAACAACTCTTGAGATATCTATATTTAGTCAAGAAAAATCCACCTGGAGACATTAAGAGCCCTCTGCATTGACAAGCTTTATTTGTAAATTAAATATGCAAAATGAATTCACACAAATTCATTTTAATGGACGAGCTCTCCTATGCCACTCCCCTTTCAGATCAAAGGAAGCCGGTCTCTGTGGCGCAATTGGTTAGCGCGTTCGGCTGTTAACCGAAAGGTTGGTGGTTCAAGCCCATCCAGGGACGTGTGTTCTTTTATGAAATAGGTAGTTTGATCGTGAAAACCAATCTTCTTTCTGTGAACATAGGGAAGGGTTGGAAAACCGTATGATGAAAGTCACAGAACAAGGAATTCAATACAATAGACAGCATTATAAACCTTTTCCTTCAACAAGTCTTGAGTCATCTATATATAGTTAAAACAAAATCCAGATGGACAAATTAAGAACCCTCTGTATTGACAAGCTTTATTTGTGAATGATATATGCAATATGAGATCAAACAAATCCTTATCAATGGGCGAGCTGCGTATGCCACTCTCCTTTCATAAGAAAGGAAGCGAGTCTCTGTGGCGCAATCGGTTAGCGCGTTCGGCTGTTAACCGAAAGGATGGTGGTTCAAGCCCACCCAGGGACGTGTGTACTTTTATGAAATAGGTAGTTTGATCGTGAAAGCCAATCTTCTTTCTGTGAACATTGGGAAGGGTTGGAAAACCGTATGATGAAAGTCACAGAACAAGCAGGCAACAAAATAAGCAGATTTATACACCTATTCCTTAAATAAGACCCAATTTGTCCGCTTAGTCCTTCAACAACTCTTGAGTTATCAATATTTAGTCAAGAAAAATCCACATGGAGACATTAAGAGCCCTCTGCATTGACAAGCTTTATTTGTAAATTAAATATGCAAAATGAATTCACACAAATTCATTTTAATGGACGAGCTCTCCTAGGCCGCTCCCCTTTCATATCAAAAGAAGCCGGTCTCTGTGGCGCAATTGGTTAGCGCGTTCGGCTGTTAACCGAAAGGATGGTGGTTCAAGCCCACCCAGGGACGTGTGTTCTTTTATGAAATAGGTAGTTTGATCGTGAAAACCAATCTTCTTTCTGTGAACATAGGGAAGGGTTGGAAAACCGTATGATGAAAGTCAAAGAACAAGCAGGCAACAAAATAAGCAGATTTATACACCTATTCCTTAAATAAGACCCAATTTGTCCGCTTAGTCCTTCAACAACTCTTGATTTATCAATATTTAGTCAAGAAAAATCCACCTGGAGACATTAAGAGCCCTCTGCATTGACAAGCTTTATTTGTGAATGATATATGCAATATGAGATGAAACAAATCCATATAAATGGGCGAGCTGCCTAGGCCACTCCCCTTTCAGATCAAAGGAAGCGAGTCTCTGTGGCGCAATTGGTTAGCGCGTTCGGCTGTTAACCGAAAGGTTGGTGGTTCAAGCCCACCCAGGGACGTGTGTTCTTTTATGAAATAGGTAGTTTGATCGTGAAAACCAATCTTCTTTCTGTAAACATAGGGAAGGGTTGGAAAACCGTATGATGAAAGTCAAAGAACAAGCAGGCAACAAAATAAGCAGATTTATACACCTATTCCTTAAATAAGACCCAATTTGTCCGCTTAGTCCTTCAACAACTCTTGAGTTATCAATATTTAGTCAAGAAAAATCCACCTGGAGACATTAAGAGCCCTCTGCATTGACAAGCTTTATTTGTGAATGATATATGCAATATGAGATGAAACAAATCCATATAAATGGGCGAGCTGCCTAGGCCACTCCCCTTTCAGATCAAAGGAAGCGAGTCTCTGTGGCGCAATTGGTTAGCGCGTTCGGCTGTTAACCGAAAGGATGGTGGTTCAAGCCCACCAAGGGACCTGTGTACTTTTATGAAATAGGTAGTTTGATCGTGAAAACCAATCTTCTTTCTGTGAACAGAGGGAAAGGTTGGAAAACCGTATGATGAAATTCACAGAACAAGCAGGCAACAAAATAAGCAGATTTATACACCGATTCCTTAAATAAGACCCAATTAGTCCACTTAGTCCTTCAACAACTCTTGAGTTATCTATATTTAGTCAAGAAAAATCCACCTGGAGACATTAAGAGCCCTCTGCATTGACAAGCTTTATTTGTAAATTAAATATGCAAAATGAATTCACACAAATTCATTTTAATGGACGAGCTCTCCTAGGCCACTCCCCTTTCAGATCAAAGGAAGCCGGTCTCTGTGGAGCAATTGGTTAGGGCGTTCGGCTGTTAACCGAAAGGTTGGTGGTTCAAGCCCACCCAGGGACGTGTGTTCTTTTATGAAATAGGTAGTTTGATCGTGAAAACCAATCTTCTTTCTGTGAACATAGGGAAGGGTTGGAAAACCGTATGATGAAAGTCAAAGAACAAGCAGGCAACAAAATAAGCAGATTTATACACCTATTCCTTAAATAAGACCCAATTTGTCCGCTTAGTCCTTCAACAACTCTTGAGTTATCAATATTTAGTCAAGAAAAATCCACCTGGAGACATTAAGAGCCCTCTGCATTGACAAGCTTTATTTGTGAATGATATATGCAATATGAGATGAAACAAATCCATATAAATGGGCGAGCTGCCTAGGCCACTCTCCTTTCATAACAAAGGAAGCCTGGTCTCTGTGGCGCAATTGGTTAGCGCGTTCGGCTGTTAACCGAAAGGATGGTGGTTCAAGCCCACCAAGGGACCTGTGTACTTTTATGAAATAGGTAGTTTGATCGTGAAAACCAATCTTCTTTCTGTGAACAGAGGGAAAGGTTGGAAAACCGTATGATGAAATTCACAGAACAAGCAGGCAACAAAATAAGCAGATTTATACACCGATTCCTTAAATAAGACCCAATTAGTCTGCTTAGTCCTTCAACAACTCTTGAGATATCTATATTTAGTCAAGAAAAATCCACCTGGAGACATTAAGAGCCCTCTGCATTGACGAGCTTTATTTGTAAATTAAATATGCAAAATGAATTCACACAAATTCATTTTAATGGGCGAGCTGCGTATGCCACTCTCCTTTCATAAGAAAGGAAGCGAGTCTCTGTGGCGCAATCGGTTAGCGCGTTCGGCTGTTAACCGAAAGGATGGTGGTTCAAGCCCACCCAGGGACGTGTGTACTTTTATGAAATAGGTAGTTTGATCGTGAAAGCCAATCTTCTTTCTGTGAACATTGGGAAGGGTTGGAAAACCGTATGATGAAAGTCACAGAACAAGCAGGCAACAAAATAAGCAGATTTATACACCTATTCCTTAAATAAGACCCAATTTGTCCGCTTAGTCCTTCAACAACTCTTGAGTTATCAATATTTAGTCAAGAAAAATCCACATGGAGACATTAAGAGCCCTCTGCATTGACAAGCTTTATTTGTAAATTAAATATGCAAAATGAATTCACACAAATTCATTTTAATGGACGAGCTCTCCTAGGCCGCTCCCCTTTCAGATCAAAAGAAGCCGGTCTCTGTGGCGCAATTGGTTAGCGCGTTCGGCTGTTAACCGAAAGGATGGTGGTTCAAGCCCACCCAGGGACGTGTGTACTTTTATTAAATAGGTAGTCTGATTGTGTAAACCAATCTTCTTTCTGTGAACAGAGAGAAGGCTTGGAAAACCGTATGATGAAAGTCACAGAACAAGGAATTCAATACAATGGACAGCATTATAAACCTTTTCCTTCAACAAGTCTAGAGTCATCTATATATAGTTAAAACAAAATCCAGATGGACACATTAAGAACCCTCTGTATTGACAAGCTTTATTTGTGAATGATATATGCAATATGAGATCAAACAAATCCTTATCAATGGGCGAGCTGCCTAGGCCACTCTCCTTTCATAACAACGAAGCGAGTCTCTGTGGCGCAATTGGTTAGCGCGTTCGGCTGTTAACCGAAAGGTTGGTGGTTCAAGCCCACCCAGGGACGTGTGTTCTTTTATGAAATAGGTAGTTTGATCGTGAAAACCAATCTTCTTTCTGTGAACATAGGGAAGGGTTGGAAAACCGTATGATGAAAGTCAAAGAACAAGCAGGCAACAAAATAAGCAGATTTATACACCTATTCCTTAAATAAGACCCAATTTGTCCGCTTAGTCCTTCAACAACTCTTGAGTTATCAATATTTAGTCAAGAAAAATCCACCTGGAGACATTAAGAGCCCTCTGCATTGACAAGCTTTATTTGTGAATGATATATGCAATATGAGATGAAACAAATCCATATAAATGGGCGAGCTGCCTAGGCCACTCCCCTTTCAGATCAAAGGAAGCCGGTCTCTGTGGCGCAATTTGTTAGCGCGTTCGGCTGTTAACCGAAAGGATGGTGGTTCAAGCCCACCCAGGGACGTGTGTACTTTTATGAAATAGGTAGTTTGATCGTGAAAACCAATCTTCTTTCTGTGAACAGAGGGAAGGGTTGGAAAACAGTATGATGAAAGTCACAGAACAAGCAGGCAACAAAATAAGCAGATTTATACACCGATTCCTTAAATAAGACCCAATTAGTCTGTTTAGTCCTTCAACAACTCTTGAGTTATCTATATTTAGTCAAGAAAAATCCACCTGGAGACATTAAGAGCCCTCTGCATTGACAAGCTTTATTTGTAAATTAAATATGCAAAATGAATTCACACAAATTAATTTTAATGGACGAGCTCTCCTATGCCACTCCCCCTTCAGATCAAAGGTAGCCGGTCTCTGTGGCGCAATTGGTTAGCGTGTTCGGCTGTTAACCGAAAGGTTGGTGGTTCAAGCCCACCCAGGGACGTGTGTTCTTTTATGAAATAGGTAGTTTGATCGTGAAAACCAATCTTCTTTCTGTGAACATAGGGAAGGGTTGGAAAACCGTATGATGAAAGTCACAGAACAAGGAATTCAATACAATGGACAGCATTATAAACCGTTTCCTTCAACAAGTCTAGAGTCATCTATATATAGTTAAAACAAAATCCAGATGGACACATTAAGAACCCTCTGTATTGACAAGCTTTATTTGTGAATGATATATGCAATATGAGATCAAACAAATCCTTATCAATGGGCGAGCTGCCTAGGCCACTCTCCTTTCATAACAAAGGAAGCGAGTCTCTGTGGCGCAATTGGTTAGCGCGTTCGGCTGTTAACCGAAAGGTTGGTGGTTCAAGCCCACCCTGGGACGTGTGTACTTTTATGAAATAGGTAGTTTGATCGTGAAAACCAATCTTCTTTCTGTGAATATAGGGAAGGGTTGGAAAACCGTATGATGAAAGTCACAGAACAAGCAGGCAACAAAATAAGCAGATTTATACACCTATTCCTTAAATAAGACCCAATTTGTCCACTTAGTCCTTCAACAACTCTTGAGTTATCAATATTTAGTCAAGAAAAATCCACCTGGAGACATTAAGAGCCCTCTGCATTGACAAGCTTTATTTGTAAATTAAATATGCAAAATGAATTCACACAAATTCATTTTAATGCACGAGCTCTCCTAGGCCACTCCCCTGTCAGATCAAAGGAAGCCGGTCTCTGTGGCGCAATTGGTTAGCGCGTTCGGCTGTTAACCGAAAGGTTGGTGGTTCAAGCCCACCCAGGGACGTGTGTTCTTTTATGAAATAGGTAGTTTGATCGTGAAAACCAATCTTCTTTCTGTGAACATAGGGAAGGGTTGGAAAACCGTATGATGAAAGTCAAAGAACAAGCAGGCAACAAAATAAGCAGATTTATACACCTATTCCTTAAATAAGACCCAATTTGTCCGCTTAGTCCTTCAACAACTCTTGAGTTATCAATATTTAGTCAAGAAAAATCCACCTGGAGACATTAAGAGCCCTCTGCATTGACAAGCTTTATTTGTGAATGATATATGCAATATGAGATGAAACAAATCCATATAAATGGGCGAGCTGCCTAGGCCACTCTCCTTTCATAACAAAGGAAGCCTGGTCTCTGTGGCGCAATTGGTTAGCGAGTTCGGCTGTTAACGGAAAGGATGGTGGTTCAAGCCCACCCAGGGACGTGTGAACTTTTATGAAATAGGTAGTTTGATCGTGAAAACCAATCTTCTTTCTGTGAATATAGGGAAGGGTTGGAAAACCGTATGATGAAAGTCACAGAACAAGCAGGCAACAAAATAAGCAGATTTATACACCGATTCCTTAAATAAGACCCAATTAGTCCACCTAGTCCTTCAACAACTCTTGAGTTATCTATATTTAGTCAAGAAAAATCCACCTGGAGACATTAAGAGCCCTCTGCATTGACAAGCTTTATTTGTGAATGATATATGCAATATGAGATCAAACAAATCCTTATCAATGGGCGAGCTGCCTAGGCCACTCTCCTTTCATAACAAAGGAAGCGAGTCTCTGTGGCGCAATTGGTTAGCGCGTTCGGCTGTTAACCGAAAGGTTGGTGGTTCAAGCCCACCCAGGGACGTGTGTACTTTTATGAAATAGGTAGTTTGATCGTGAAAGCCAATCTTCTTTCTGTGAACATTGGGAAGGGTTGGAAAACCGTATGATGAAAGTCACAGAACAAGCAGGCAACAAAATAAGCAGATTTATACACCTATTCCTTAAATAAGACCCAATATGTCCGCTTAGTCCTTCAACAACTCTTGAGTTATCAATATTTAGTCAAGAAAAATCCACATGGAGACATTAAGAGCCCTCTGCATTGACAAGCTTTATTTGTGAATGATATATGCAATATGAGATCAAACAAATCCTTATCAATGGGCGAGCTGCCTAGGCCACTCCCCTTTCAGATCAAAGGAAGCCGGTCTCTGTGGCGCAATTGGTTAGCGCGTTTGGCTGTTAACCGAAAGGATGGTGGTTCAAGCCCACCCAGGGACGTGTGAACTTTTATGAAATAGGTAGTTTGATCGTGAAAACCAATCTTCTTTCTGTGAACAGAGGGAAGGGTTGGAAAACAGTATGATGAAAGTCACAGAACAAGCAGGCAACAAAATAAGCAGATTTATACACCGATTCCTTAAATAAGACCCAATTAGTCTGTTTAGTCCTTCAACAACTCTTGAGTTATCTATATTTAGTCAAGAAAAATCCACCTGGAGACATTAAGAGCCCTCTGCATTGACACGCTTTATTTGTAAATTAAATATGCAAAATGAATTCACACAAATTAATTTTAATGGACGAGCTCTCCTATGCCACTCCCCCTTCAGATCCAAGGAAGCCGGTCTCTGTGGCGCAATTGGTTAGCGTGTTCGGCTGTTAACCGAAAGGTTGGTGGTTCAAGCCCACCCAGGGACGTGTGTTCTTTTATGAAATAGGTAGTTTGATCGTGAAAACCAATCTTCTTTCTGTGAACATAGGGAAGGGTTGGAAAACCGTATGATGAAAGTCACAGAACAAGGAATTCAATACAATGGACAGCATTATAAACCTTTTCCTTCAACAAGTCTAGAGTCATCTATATATAGTTAAAACAAAATCCAGATGGACACATTAAGAACCCTCTGTATTGACAAGCTTTATTTGTGAATGATATATGCAATATGAGATCAAACAAATCCTTATCAATGGGCGAGCTGCATAGGCCACTCTCCTTTCATAACAAAGGAAGCGAGTCTCTGTGGCGCAATTGGTTAGCGCGTTCGGCTGTTAACCGAAAGGTTGGTGGTTCAAGCCCACCCAGGGACGTGTGTACTTTTATGAAATAGGTAGTTTGATCGTGAAAGCCAATCTTCTTTCTGTGAACATTGGGAAGGGTTGGAAAACCGTATGATGAAAGTCACAGAACAAGCAGGCAACAAAATAAGCAGATTTATACACCTATTCCTTAAATAAGACCCAATATGTCCGCTTAGTCCTTCAACAACTCTTGAGTTATCAATATTTAGTCAAGAAAAATCCACATGGAGACATTAAGAGCCCTCTGCATTGACAAGCTTTATTTGTGAATGATATATGCAATATGAGATCAAACAAATCCTTATCAATGGGCGAGCTGCCTAGGCCACTCTCCTTTCATAACAAAGGAAGCGAGTCTCTGTGGTGCAATTGGTTAGCGCGTTCGGCTGTTAACCGAAAGGATGGTGGTTCAAGCCCACCCAGGGACGTGTGTACTTTTATGAAATAGGTAGTTTGATCGTGAAAACCAATCTTCTTTCTGTGAATATAGGGAAGGGTTGGAAAACCGTATGATGAAAGTCACAGAACAAGCAGGCAACAAAATAAGCAGATTTATACACCTATTCCTTAAATAAGACCCAATTTGTCCACTTAGTCCTTCAACAACTCTTGAGTTATCAATATTTAGTCAAGAAAAATCCACCTGGAGACATTAAGAGCCCTCTGCATTGACAAGCTTTATTTGTAAATTAAATATGCAAAATGAATTCACACAAATTCATTTTAATGCACGAGCTCTCCTAGGCCACTCCCCTTTCAGATCAAAGGAAGCCGGTCTCTGTGGCGCAATTGGTTAGCGCGTTCGGCTGTTAACCGAAAGGTTGGTGGTTCAAGCCCACCCAGGGACGTGTGTTCTTTTATGAAATAGGTAGTTTGATCGTGAAAACCAATCTTCTTTCTGTGAACATAGGGAAGGGTTGGAAAACCGTATGATGAAAGTCAAAGAACAAGCAGGCAACAAAATAAGCAGATTTATACACCTATTCCTTAAATAAGACCCAATTTGTCCGCTTAGTCCTTCAACAACTCTTGAGTTATCAATATTTAGTCAAGAAAAATCCACCTGGAGACATTAAGAGCCCTCTGCATTGACAAGCTTTATTTGTGAATGATATATGCAATATGAGATGAAACAAATCCATATAAATGGGCGAGCTGCCTAGGCCACTCTCCTTTCATAACAAAGGAAGCCTGGTCTCTGTGGCGCAATTGGTTAGCGAGTTCGGCTGTTAACGGAAAGGATGGTGGTTCAAGCCCACCCAGGGACGTGTAAACTTTTATGAAATAGGTAGTTTGATCGTGAAAACCAATCTTCTTTCTGTGAACAGAGGGAAGGGTTGGAAAACCGTATGATGAAAGTCACAGAACAAGCAGGCAACAAAATAAGCAGATTTATACACAGATTCCTTAAATAATACCCAATTAGTCCGCTTAGTCCTTCAACAACTCTTGAGTTATCAATATTTAGTCAAGAAAAATCCACCTGGAGACATTAAGAGCCCTCTGCATTGACAAGCTTTATTTGTGAATGATATATGCAATATGAGATGAAACAAATCCATATAAATGGGCGAGCTGCCTAGGCCACTCTCCTTTCATAACAAAGGAAGCCTGGTCTCTGTGGCGCAATTGGTTAGCGCGTTCGGCTGTTAACCAAAAGGATGGTGGTTCAAGCCCACCCAGGGATGTGTGTACTTTTATGAAATAGGTAGTCTGATTGTGTAAACCAATCTCTTTCTGTGAACAGAGAGAAGGCTTGGAAAACCATATGATGAAAGTCACAGAACAAGGAATGCAATACAATAGACAGCATTATAAACCTTTTCCTTCAACAAGTCTTGAGTCATCTATATATAGTTAAAACAAAATCCAGATGGACACATTAAGAACCCTCTGTATTGACAAGCTTTATTTGTGAATGATATATGCAATATGAGATCAAACAAATCCTTATCAATGGGCGAGCTGCCTAGGCCACTCTCCTTTCATAACAAAGGAAGCCGGTCTCTGTGGCGCAATTGGTTAGCGCGTTCGGCTGTTAACCGAAAGGTTGGTGGTTCAAGCCCGCCCAGGGACGTGTGTTCGTTTATGAAATAGGTAGTTTGATCGTGAAAACCAATCTTCTTTCTGTGAACATAGGGAAGGGTTGGAAAACCGTATGATGAAAGTCAAAGAACAAGCAGGCAACAAAATAAGCAGATTTATACACCTATTCCTTAAATAAGACCCAATTTGTCCGCTTAGTCCTTCAACAACTCTTGAGTTATCAATATTTAGTCAAGAAAAATCCACCTGGAGACATTAAGAGCCCTCTGCATTGACAAGCTTTATTTGTGAATGATATATGCAATATGAGATGAAACAAATCCATATAAATGGGCGAGCTGCCTAGGCCACTCTCCTTTCATAACAAAGGAAGCCTGGTCTCTGTGGCGCAATTGGTTAGCGCGTTAGGCTGTTAACCGAAAGGATGGTGGTTCAAGCCCACCCAGGGACGTGTGAACTTTTATGAAATAGGTAGTTTGATCGTGAAAACCAATCTTCTTTCTGTAAACAGAGAGAAGGCTTGGAAAACCGTATGATGAAAGTCACAGAACAAGGAATGCAATACAATAGACAGCATTATAAACCTTTTCCTTCAACAAGTCTTGAGTCATCTATATATAGTTAAAACAAAATCCAGATGGACAAATTAAGAACCCTCTGTATTGACAAGCTTTATTTGTGAATGATATATGCAATATGAGATCAAACAAATCCTTATCAATGGGCGAGCTGCGTATGCCACTCTCCTTTCATAAGAAAGGAAGCGAGTCTCTGTGGCGCAATCGGTTAGCGCGTTCGGCTGTTAACCGAAAGGATGGTGGTTCAAGCCCACCCAGGGACGTGTGTACTTTTATGAAATAGGTAGTTTGATCGTGAAAACCAATCTTCTTTCTGTGAATATAGGGAAGGGTTGGAAAACCGTATGATGAAAGTCACAGAACAAGCAGGCAACAAAATAAGCAGATTTATACACCGATTCCTTAAATAAGACCCAATTAGTCCGCTTAGTCCTTCAACAACTCTTGAGTTATCTATATTTAGTCAAGAAAAATCCACCTGGAGACATTAAGAGCCCTCTGCATTGACAAGCTTTATTTGTGAATGATATATGCAATATGAGATGAAACAAATCCATATAAATGGGCGAGCTGCCTAGGCCACTCTCCTTTCATAACAAAGGAAGCGGGTCTCTGTGGCGCAATTGGTTAGCGCGTTAGGCTATTAACCGAAAGGATGGTGGTTCAAGCCCACCCAGGGACGTGTGTACTTTTATGAAATAGGTAGTTTGATCGTGAAAAACAATCTTCTTTCTGTGAATATAGAGAAGGGTTGGAAAACCTTATGATGAAAGTCACAGAACAAGGAATGCAATACAATAGACAGCATTATAAACCTTTTCCTTCAACAAGTCTTGAGTCATCTATATATAGTTAAAACAAAATCCAGATGGACAAATTAAGAACCCTCTGTATTGACAAGCTTTATTTGTGAATGATATATGCAATATGAGATCAAACAAATCCTTATCAATGGGCGAGCTGCGTATGCCACTCTCCTTTCATAAGAAAAGAAGCGAGTCTCTGTGGCGCAATTGGTTAGCGCGTTCGGCTGTTAACCGAAAGGATGGTGGTTCAAGCCCACCCAGGGACGTGTGTACTTTTATGAAATAGGTAGTTTGATCGTGAAAACCAATCTTCTTTCTGTGAATATAGGTAAGGGTTGGAAAACCGTATGATGAAAGTCACAGAACAAGCAGGCAACAAAATAAGCAGATTTATACACCGATTCCTTAAATAAGACCCAATTAGTCCGCTTAGTCCTTCAACAACTCTTGAGTTATCTATATTTAGTCAAGAAAAATCCACCTGGAGACATTAAGAGCCCTCTGCATTGACAAGCTTTATTTGTAAATTAAATATGCAAAATGAATTCACACAAATTCATTTTAATGGACGAGCTCTCCTAGGCCACTCCCCTTTCAGATCAAAGGAAGCCGGTCTCTGTGGCGCAATTGGTTAGCACGTTCGGCTGTTAACCGAAAGGTTGGTGGTTCAAGCCCACCCAGGGACGTGTGTACTTTTATGAAATAGGTAGTTTGATCGTGAAAACCAATCTTCTTTCTGTGAACATAGGGAAGGGTTGGAATATGGAGGACCATACATGACTTAAGTAAAAATAAATAAATAAATAAATACAGAAATAAATAAATAAATAAAAAAGGAAATAAATAAATTAATACAGAAAAAAATTAATAAATATGTTAATACCAAAATAAATGTCAAAATAAATGTCTTAAATATATTTGCACATTTATTTATTCCCTGACACATTTCCTTTTCATTTGCAGTGTCCTTATGCTAATGAGAAAGGCGGGCCTAATCGCAGTCTCATGCAGGATTGGTCACAAGAGTGTAATGATCCAGCCCTACTGCCTCTCAATGCTGACTGGTGTCCAGTAGCTGTTTGCAGCGTTGAGCCAGTTCACACTTAAAATGAACTAGTTCAAGTTTAGAGGGTTAGTTAAGGTTATTTTTTATTGGGATGATTTAGGTGTCAGTAGTCCTGACTGTGAGCGTCACGTGTTCTACTGAGCACAAAGAGCGAGCCGAGAGGAGAAGGAGGAAACCGAAATTCCAGCTCGGTACAAACCACCTGTAGCTTCTGCTCTGATCATGACGCCGCTGATCTCTGAGCAGATGTGACCAGAGAAACTCTGTGTTTCCACTGTTCTACAAAGTCACTGAGCGGCTGTTTCACGGTGAAAAGCTCAAGTCTCAGTCACTGCCCGTGTCTCTGAGCGAGTGTGTGGCGGAGCGCTGGGGCTGTGTGTGTGTAGCTCAGTTGACCAATCCTGCTCGAGACCGCGGTTAGGCCCGCCTTTCTCATTAGCATAAGGACACTGAAATCGAAAAATAAAAGTTGGAATAAATGTGGAAATAAATAAATAAATGTGGAAATAAATGCAGAATTAAATGAATCAATGTGTTAAACTTATTTCCACATTTATTTATTTATTCCCACATTTATTCAGACTTTTATTTATTTCCACATTTATTTATTTTTCGATTTCAGTGTCCTTATGTAAATGAGGCAGGATGTCCCAGCCTCAATCCCGAGTAGGATTGGTCAACTGAGTGATCCAGACAGAAGTAATCTATACCTAGCGAACCTCCTTGTAGTGCTAGCGTAACATGTCATCATTTGCAGTGTCCTTATGCAAATGATGACCGGGTTCGGACCCAGAAGCCGTCCCATACGGATCCGGGCCTACAGCCAAAACAGAAGGTTGTGATTTAAAACCTGACGGAGTGATTCTATTTTTAACCGGCGCAGCTTTGTAATCATTACGGTAGTGGTTTAGCGGAGCTTCTGTTTTTTTAACAGGCGCAGCTTTTGTAGTGATTACGTTAGTGTTTTAGCGGATAAGGAAACGCATTGACCAATTGCATGCGAGTTAAGGCATCCCGCGAGATACTGCTCAGCCAATCAAGTCTGTGCATCTCAGGCGGTAAAAATTTAGACTATACAGTGCAGACAGAGACAGAGCGAGTAAGAGGTAAGTTGCACACGAGAGGAAGGTAGAATCAAAAAGAAAGATAGGGAGACAGGTAGAGAAAACACAGGGAGAGAAACGGAGTACTGAAATGGAGAAAGGGAGAGAAACGTAATGAACAAATAGCGCTCTCCAAAAAAAGTAAAGTTGGGCAATCCGGAATGGACCGACTCATTTCTGTTCATACTTCCCACTGGGAGCACTAAACCTGTGTTTCTTATATGATCAGAAACTGTGGCACTTATTAAAAGTGCCAATGTGAAACGCCATTATGAGACAAAACATAAAGGTTAAGAACAAACATATCCAGTTAAATCTGAAGTGAGATCACAGAAAATAAGTGGTCTCAGAGCCAAATATGACCAGTCCCCCAGGATCCTGAGCCACTCATTCACTGCCCAACAACGTGCTCATGAGTGTTCCTTCAGAGTTGCTTGGATTTTGGGTCGACACAAAAAGCCATTTACTGATGGAGGGTTTGAAATACGGTCCTACTTTTATTTAGTTAATTAGAGAACATTATACATGTGTGCAATCATACATATATGTTCAGTTCTATGTTATGTGACAATAAATATTGTCAATTTATTTTTAATCGTACTGAATTCATTTGATTTGACAGTCAGGTATTGAGTACATGCAGTTGCTGATACAACTGCTAGGCTACTTAAATATATATCACACTAAATAGTTAGAAATGATGATCTTCCGGACCTTTGCTTAAAGAAATTTTCTCAAACTGGACCTCGTTAAAGTTTAGTGGAATACCCCTGATGGCTTCAGACCAGAGACCACTGGCAGACCTGCTGCGGGATGTGGCTAACCAGCTTGAGAACTGTGAGTTTATTTTGTTTATATCTGTAAACAGTTTAACTAACAGTTGTATCCAACTTTTGCCAACGTATTGTATGACACTGAATTAGCCACCCATGTGATGATCGTCGCTTTGGTATTTTTTGTGCAGCATCGGGTACCAGTAGCATGCTTACTGCATCCACACCGTCCAGGAATGTGACACCAAGGCACCCAGTGGAAGGTAAGTTTCTGCAGCGAACACAATGTGAGCTAAATCCATCCCACACTGTTAGTTAGCTTACATTTGTAAGACTTGTCACTTCTCTTGATCCTAGCCGAGGTGTCAAGACTCTTTGCTCCATACTCCCATGGCGAGAGAAGCTCCACAAGGCGGCGACCCCTTGGTGTGCCCACACTCTCCTCTTTCACCCGTACCTTTTGCTGTCTCGAGGATAAGAGTGGTAACATTGTCCCCAGCCGATTCACAAAAGAAAAACTTGCTTCTGCAGGGTTAGGGGAAAAACGTTTGACGTTTCAAGTTATGTTAAACATCATGATGAGGATTGACACATGCTTCTTCAGCTGTCAGTATATTTTTACGCTGCATGTCAATTTTGTATCCAATAAATAAAATGCAATAACCTTAAAAACATGAAGGATCTTTTATGTCACACCAGTGATTTGCATTATGTTTCCATTTCAGGTAGTCAAACAAATCCCAATGATTTTAGGGAGTTTATTTTAACAGCCTATCCAAAACTCCGACAAGGGGGTGGATTTGAGTTGCTCAGGACTGCAGGAACAACAAGGAGTCGCAATCTGAACCTCATCCCTTGTCCCAATGAGGGCTACAATGTTAAATATTTAAAAGATACACAAATTGGTCATGCAGTTCTTTTCATTCGACCACTCCAAAGGAGCCTGGATCTCGAGGCTGTAAGTTCCTCCCTTTAATACTGCTGTTCTTCCCTAAAATGCAGAGTATAAAGTATTTCTTGTATTGAGTCTTACAATTATCTGTTTTTTACAGGCATGTCAACCAGAAAGCATGGTTGGACCACCTGCTAAATGCATTTCTTGTGGAGAGGAGTTTTCTTTTTCAGAAATAAAAGATCACAGTGATGAATGCATGAGGTACTGCCCTACAGAACTAAAACATAGTTTGTCAAGCACATTGTGTAACATTAATCATGTTACACGATATAAAACATACTAACCCTAACAACAAAAATGATCTATTTTTACCCAAGACCACCACAGAGCAGTGGTGAGGGAGAGGTAGGCACAGAAAGGGCCAGCTCCTCCCGAAGTCAAGATACTTTTGTGCGTACATTGAGGAGACGAGAGGAGAGTGAGCCGGCGAGGGCCAGCAGCTCAACCTGTACCATGCCACCTCAGGGAGATGTGCCTGCCCCAGAGCTAATTGATCTGGATCCCTTTGGGGAGAGAAGCATCTCTGGTTGGTTACATATTTTGAAAATTACATAAAATATTTCAATGAATAGTTGCACTCACATATCAATTGATCCAATGTTAATTATAAAATGTGTAAATCTATTTTTAGATTGGAAAATTGCCACCAATGCCAAAGAAGCAGCAAGGGCATATAAAGAAGCCATTTTGAGCCAGCATGCTTCTAGGAAAGCACTGAGTCTCATTATGGATCTTGGGGACAGTGCAGAGGACAGGGAAAGGGCAATCCTTTAATTTTATAAGATGGCTCATGTTGAGTGGGCCTGCCCCTTGACATGCACTCTTATTGGTAACACACTTACTTACTAACTAACTAACTTACTTACAAATGACCAAATCCTATTTTCTGTTAACTGAAATCTGTGCTGTGTTTTGCTTTTTCAGGAGATCCAGCAATTGGCGATGGTGTGACTCGCCATTTCTTCTCAACCATCATGCACAAACTTCAGAATGGTTTTGAGATTAATTTCGGTAAGTACAAATTTTAATTTTCACTATCTCATATATTTTACTTGTGTTTTATGACACACTCCAGATTCGACCACTGTAGATGTGTTAGAAGCTTCTTCTTTTGTTGCTTTGTTAAGGTACTATCCCGTATGTCAGTAAGGTTGTTTGTACGGGTTCCAGGCTGAAACCAGATCACCCCAAGAATGTGAATGTAGGTTATTTTAACCTGTAAGTTTCTGCAGGATAAAGTCAACCAGGTTATCCAGTGGCTGATTGACAATCCCTTTACTATTGCTGTTTGACAGTTGAAAATCTATGTGATTTGACTTTTCTATTTTCATTTAAGTGCCAGGGGGAGCTCTGCTTTTTGAGGGTGAAAAGGATCATCTGCTACCCTCCACTTCCCTTGTCCTTTTGGAGAGTGATTTACAGTGCCTTGCATAAGTATTCACCCCCTTTGGACTTTTCTACATTTTGTCATGGTATAACCACAGATTAAAATTTATTTCATCGTGAGTTTATGTAATGGACCAACACAAAATAGTGCATCATTTGGAAGTGGGGGGAAATATTACATGGATTTTACAATTATTTACAAATAAAAATCTGAAAAGTGTTGAGTGCATATGTATTCACCCCCTTTACTGTGAAACCCCTAACAAAGATCTGGTGCGACCAATTGCATTCACAAGTCACATTTGCAAGTCACATAATTAGTAAATAGGGTCCACCTGTCTGCAATTTAATCTCAGTATAAATACACCTGTTCTGTGACGGACTCAGAGTTTGTTGGAGATCATTACTGAACAAACAGCATCATGAAGACCAAGGAGCTCACCAAACAGGTCAGGGATAAAGTTGTGGAGAAATGTGAAGCAGGGTTAGGTTATAAAAAAATATCCAGAGCTTTGAACATCTCTCTGAGCACCATAAAATCCATCATAAGAAAATGGAAAGAATATGGCACAACCGCAAACCTACCAAGAGGAGGCCGTCCACCCAAACTGAAGAGTCGGACAAGGAGAAAATTAATCAGAGAAGCAACCAGGAGGCCCATGGTTACTCTGGAGGAGTTGCAGAGATCCACAGCTGAGGTGGGAGAATCTGTCCACAGGACAACTATTAGTCGTCTACTCCACAAATCTGGCCTTTATGGAAGAGTGGCAAGAAGAAAGCCATTGTTGAAAGGGATCCATAAAAAATCCCGTTTGGAGTTTGCCAGAAGCCATGTGGGAGACACAGCAAACATGTGGAAGAAGGTGCTCTGGTCAGATGAGACCAAAATTGAACTTTTTGGCCTCAATGCAAAACGCTATGTGTGGCGAAAACCCAACACTGCCCATCACCCTGAGCACACCATCCCAACAGTGAAACATGGTGGTGGTAGCATCATGCTGTGGGGATGCTTCTCTTCAGCAGGTACAGGGAAACTGGTCAGGATAGAGGGAAAGATGGATGGAGCCAAATACAGGGAAATCCTTGAAGAAAATCTGATGCAGTCTGCAAAAGACTTGAGACTGGGGCGGAGGTTCATCTTCCAGCAGGACAATGACCCTAAACATACAGCCAGAGCTACAAAGGAATGGTTTGGATTAAAGAATGTTAATGTCTTAAAATGGCCCAGTCAAAGCCCAGACCTCAATCCAATAGAGAATCTATGGCAAGACTTGAAGATTGCGGTTCACAGACGGTCTCCATCCAATCTGACTGAGCTTCATCTTTTTTGCCAAGAAGAATGGACAAACCTTTCCATCTCTAGATGTGCAAAGCTGGTAGAGACATACCCCAAAAGACTTGCAGCTGTAATTGCAGCGAAAGGGGGTTCTACCAAGTATTGACACAGGGGGGTGAATACTTATGCACCCAACAGATGTCAACTTTTTTGTTCTCATTATTGTTTGTGTCACAATAAAATGTATTTTGCACCTCCAAAGTACTATGCATTTTTTGTTGATCAAACGGGAAAAAGTTTATTTAAGTCTATTTGAATTCCAGTTAGTAACAGTACATAATGGGAAAAAGTCCAAGGGGGGTGAATACTTATGCAAGGCACTGTATATGGTGGAAAATGGTAATCCAAAGGGCAGTGTCACTATTCCAATATTGTATTCCAATGTGATTAGTGTGTTTTGTCTGAAGTTCAGGGTGATATTGGACATTCTCTCCATTCCAACAGATTTTCCTGGATGAGCTTGACAGACATGCAATGTTAACAAAGTAATATTGGATGTATCCTAAAATTGTTATCACTCTTTTGCCATGGCATGCAAAAAGGGAACACATCTGAATGTAACTTACTTCATAGATGGAACTAGAGCAGAAAGGTCAGCATATGTATATGGAAAGTGGTTTGAGGAACCCACCCTCATACCCAGCATTTCTTCCTGTTTAACATTTTGCTGGAAGATGTTTGATAAACACATCCTCTGTGCGTTCAAGTAACTTAAGTGAACAGGTGACTGTAGTCATGCTACTCTGCACAGTGGTTGAGATGTAGGATGGTGTTTGTAGGCAAGATTGACCACTATATGTATATTACATTACATTTCATTTAGCTGACGCTTTTATCCAAAGCGACTTACAATAAGTGCATCAACCCAGAGGGTACAGACCCAGAACAACAAGAATCAAGAAAGTACAATTTTTCAAAATAAAACAAAACTACAAAGTGCTATAAGTAAGTGCCATTTAAGTGCTACTAAAAGTGTTTAATTTCAAAGAGTTGTTATTTTTTTTTTTTTTCATTCATTCAAGGTACAGTCGGAAGAGGTGTGTTTTTAGTTTTCGGCGGAAGATGTTTATACTTTCAGATGTCCGGATGTTGATGGGGAGCTCATTCCACCATCTAGGAGCCAGAACAGCAAACATATATACTTACATACATATATATGTATGTATGTATGTAAGTATATATGTATGTATGTTGTCTTGGCTTATCCCATTACTTCATTGTTTCCCTGTTTTTTGCATCCCCTCCTTGTCTCCCCTGTCCTTGTGTGTGTGCATGTACATATATCGTGGTTGCTGTCTCCACTTCTGGCACCTGGTGCTAGTTCCACACCTGATTTGTGTGTCATTCAACAGCTAAAACATTATAAAGGAAGTTGGAGGTTGTGCTAGGTCAAACTTTGAGACACTGGTGTGGTGCTTTCTAAACAACTTTTGTGTCTGCTCTTCAAGTTGAGGTGGGTGAAATGCCTTTACATCTTAGGTGGAAACATTTGAAAAAATTTCAGGGGCATTCTGAAGATGGACTGCCAACAACACAGGTACTTCTTCCATGTTGGGAGCGTGAAGGGGCCAGGAGGGAGTGTGTTGCATGGAGCCGTATAACAGTAGCCAGAGAGATGTCATTAAGTCAGAAAAGTTACATCCCTACCTTTGTCAGTAACACCACCCTGGCTGTTCCCTCACTGTCTACTGATTTCTACTTTCTGGAAAAAGGGGCAAGGATGTTTCAGAGAACAGGAGAACCTTTTGTCATTTGACAGTTAACATGGTGGAGATGTAAGCGATTGCTGCAGCATCACAATGGGTAGAAGAGTTACAAATCAGGATGGTTGTTTTGTATATGGGTTCATGCTCACATGAAGCATGTTATGCAATGGCGTCATACTAGTATAGGATTCATGTTTGATTGTCGTTACTGTGCTAGTGAAAGTAAAACGTTGGCATTTATTTTATACCATAAACATTCTAATCACCTGTGCAGTACAGTTCTAGCAGGACAAAAATAGTTTTGTCCTCCTCCGTAATGAAAGTTATTTTGTGTAAATATACTTTTGCATCAAAGCATAACTAACTTTTTGCCAAATAAAAGTTCAATTTTCAAAGATTTTTGTTTAATAAAAAAATAATGCATACACAAGTTGCAATACGCAATTGAAAATGTATTTTTATAATTGTTAAACAAACTGCCAGACTTCTGTGGTGCTGTTATCGTAGCATGCTTCACGTCAAGGGCCCTAGGCAGTTTGGGATTTGGCTGCAATGCTTTTTACCCCTGAGTGTTTTATGGACTCAAACACTTCAGACAATGAGTAGAGAAGTAGAGGATTTTTATTTTGGGGTGAACTATCCCTATCCCAAATAGCCCATTAAAAGCGGGTCAGAAAGTGCCACCACTCACAAATATAACATATTTAATATATAACATTATACTCTCATGCTAACAAGTACAAGATAGAGCAGGGCATTTGTGGAGTGTTGTTTTGTTTGGATTGTGCTATTTTTAAAGTTGTCACCAGACAGTGGTGAGCTGCAGCAACCTAAAAAATGATCATGTTGTCTCTACAGGGAATATTGCATAAATAGATGTGATATAAATGTATAAAAGCCACCGTACCACCTAACTGAGCACAAGGGGGGTGAGAAGACTCACTGTGGGAGACTGATCAACTGTTCTGACTCAAGTTAAGACTTTTTCCCATTCAATTAAAGATAAAAGATGCAGATGTATTCAATATTTAATATATTTTACCCCAACATCAGTAATGTGCACTGGATTCAGCCTTCTCAGATTAAATCATAATGACTCTCATAAAGTGAACATAATGTCAATTGTGGTGCGTCAATGTCTGAGTGAAAATCCAGTTTTCTTTTTACATCTACTACAACGGGAGATTCAACCAAAAAATCCTACACAGACTGAAAGTTAGAAGGTCTGTTGTCACCAGTCCCACCAGATTTGCTCTGTAAATAGACAACTTCCTGAAAATAAAACATAAAGGAAACAGTTGGTGTGACGTGCAGACACGCAGCTGGAAATGG
Organism: Pleuronectes platessa; assembly: GCF_947347685.1. Lineage (NCBI taxonomy): Eukaryota > Metazoa > Chordata > Actinopteri > Pleuronectiformes > Pleuronectidae > Pleuronectes > Pleuronectes platessa. The sequence goes on from NC_070633.1 coordinate 6,984,044, forward strand.
ATAAATAATAGCGCCACTCATGAATAAAAGATGATAGAGAACAAAGGCAATGTACTGCCATGAGAGTTTCCAGAGCAGCACTAAAAGGAGCAAATGATGAATACAATTAAATCAAGTTACACTTTCATTGACCATTTCTGAATTATGTTTTATCTTGCGGCTTACCCAACTGAAGTCAGGTGAAATCAGGTCACTGTGGTTTTAGAGCTGGAAGACTTTGGACTCCAGTAGGTAATAAATAAACAAAAATTGCTCAGTTTGAATATAGCAATAGGATTAATAGGTTAAGGATGATTTAGAATTATCTGTCTCATGATGAAAGTGTAGTTTCTCCAAAGGTAATGTGACGACCCCTTCCACCCTCACCTGGGGTCGGATTTATAACCGTTGCATACGCACAAAGCGGGCCCTGAAACGTGCGTACGCCACTGCTCACGCCAAAGTTGGGATTTATAAAAACGAACTTGACGGGAAAATGTGCGTATATCCCAGCGGGTCGGATTTATAACCGTTGCGTATGCACAAAATGGGGCCTGAAACTTGCGTAAGCCACTGCTCACGCCAAAGTTGGGATTTATAAAATGAACTTTACGGGAAAATTTGCGTATTTCTAAGCAAACTCTGACCCATGCGTACGAACATTTTGGAGACGGGAAAGTGGAGATGCAGACATGAGGTGGTGAACTGAAGCCAGATTATTGATCCACTTCATCATTTACATTAAAACCAACATCTTAGTTTTGCTCGCGCGACATATCTGCTCCACCCAAGCCTTTTAATAGAAAAAATATATAAAACAACTTACAGCAAATTACGTTCATATTCTATTTAACAGTGGAGTTACAGAGCCGAGTCATTAATAGTTTTTAATAATATCGTCTATAATATCTGCACAGAGCGCACAGGAGATCACTTAAGAAATGAAGACACTTTCCAAATAATATCCCAGTGGAGGTAAGGATCCACTGATGTGAGGGAATCGGTCCGATTCTCTAAATAAATAAATACTGCCGTGACAGTGGTGCGGGGTTCTGCGTGGTGTGCATGTGAATGGAAGGACGAGGAGGAAGCGAGGGTTCAGCGATTTCTGATCTCACACATTGTGTTATCCACAGCAGCGGCAGAGTGTCAGTGTATTTTCTTTATTAGTGACATCACTGCTGTTCCATAAAATCGCTCTTCAACTAACTAACGAACACCCCAATGTCAGTGTCAGAAAGTTTCACTTCCTCTTCACATTGCTTGATGCCGTGCCTCCGTCAGGACTCACGGTGGAAACCCATTGGTCAGCGGCATCATTTAATGTTCGTGCCGTGCTTTGCATTGACCATTCATGGTTGATGATGGGCGTGTGGAGGGCGGATTTAGAGGCAGATCCACGTACGAATGTGCGAAAGTGGACTGTGAACATTGCGTTCAGGTGTGCGTACGCACGGTTTTATAAATCGGAATTAGCTTTGGCCAACCCCATTTCCGGCTTTTGTGCGTACACACACTTTTAATGGGAATCCTACGCAATCCTTTATAAATCCGACCCCTGGACACTAGGTGTCCCTGTTCTTCCTTCACCAGAACTGTAGGGGGAGTGGAGGTCGGCGACAATCAGAGCACATCTCGGCCAGGTGTGCTCAGCCCTTTAAAAGGCTGGCCAGATTCGTCTCGCGCTCTCTCTCTCTCTCTCTGGCGCTACATTTGGGACGAGGTTGGCTTTCCCGGACGCCAGCACCCTTCTATGTTTTGTTTTTGGAGACTTTGGTTGTGTGGGAGATGTGCGGGTAAGTTGCTGCTGTTCTTTCCCGGTTATGCGAAAGGGCGGACTCCCTTTGGAGTTTGTTGGGGTTTGGTAGTGTGGTGTGAAAGTGGTTAGAGCAGTTGTCTCGGGAGCACGTCCGAGGCTGCAGGTGGAGTCCCCAGTTTGGTTGCTTCACCAGGTTTGCGGGATTCAGTGCATAAATACCCACCACAACTAGCACCTGAAGACTAGGGGGGAGCTTTAGTCAGTTTCTGGTTAGGCAGTCAGCGGGATAGCGCTGCAGTGACGTGTTGCTGTGTAAGGCGGTGCACAGAATTAAGAATTATATTTAAGGCAGGTTAGCTGTGTTTTTACTGTGGATGAGTTTTTGAGTGCTCCGTCCGAGGAGTTATTAGAGCGCTGTTCGCGGGATCAATTAATTAAAATTGCTGATCATTTCAAGATGGATGTCGGGGATGAACGTTTAAAGGAGAATGTCAGGAGTATCCTCCGTGATCATCTGGTGGAAATTGGAGTAATTGACACAAAATTCCAGGCCACTGTTTCTCCAGAATCTGGTGCTACTGCTCAGTCTTTCTCCGAGTCTGCGTTAACGTTTGAACAGCGTAAAGAACTGTTATTGTTACAGCGGGATGTGAGTCATGGGGAAATTAAAACGAATGGAGTTGTAAGTTCGGCGACTGAGTTTCTCATGTTGAGGGCCAGGTCCTTGTTTCTCCTGCGCTGTCACGCTCTTTTGATGTGACCAGTTGTCTGCGTCTGATTCCTCATTTTTGTGAATGGGATGTGGACACGTTCTTCTCTCTCTATGAGCGCGTCGCCGACAGTAGAGACTTGACGGATTCCGAGCGAACATTATTGTTGCAGTGGGTGTTATCAGGCAAGGCTCAGGAGGCGTACTCCGCGCTGAGTATTGCTGATAGTAAGATCTACGAGATGGTTATATCTGCGGTGTTAAAAGCATACGAGCCGGTGCTGTAAGCATATCGCCAGAGATTCAGATCATGGGAGAAATCAGGTACACAGACTCACATGGAGTTCGCTAGAGAGCTAAACATTCATTTCAATCGATGGTGTAATTCACTGAACGTGGACAATTATGGTGATTTGTGTAATTCGTTCTAGAGCAATATAAAAATACAGTACCCTCTCAGATAGCGTTGTATTTAAATGAGCATAAAGTAAAGACCGCGACGGAGGCCGCTGCTCAGGCTGAGTACGTACTGACGCACCTCAGTTACGGTGAGTATAGGGCTCCTGATGGTGCTGGTTCCCAAGGGGAAGAGCGTAAGTTCCGCACGGCGGGTAAACACTGGCCAGAGGGAAGCAACCCGCGTCCTTATAAACCAGAGAGGTCCCCGTGCTCTCAGCTGCAGTTTGATCCGGATAAAGTGTTTAATTATTGTAAAGGAAGAGGACATTGGAAAACCGAATGTCCTATTAAAGCAGGGGCTAAAGGTGGTTCTGAACGCGGACAAGTGAGGCCCATTGCATTGACTGCTCCTGTCAGAACACTAAGTCCCAGTTTTCTACCATGTGTTGATGCTCCATGTGAACAAGTAAAGCCTTCATTAGAGCTTGCACGAGAGAAATCCGATTATTCTGCTTTTGTGTCTGATGGTCAAGTGTCTTTAGTAGGCAGTAGTGTAAAGGTGCCAGTGAAAATCCTGAGAGATACTGGAGCTTTCGATTCATATATTCTGAGCTCTGCTGCCGTTTTCTCAGCACACTGACACTGGAGATTACATTCTTTTTTTTTCTTTTTTTTTTTACACATCTTTTTATTGTTTTTGTTTTTCGTTCACATACAACAATAATTCACACATACAGTGTATACAAAAAATGTTATAGGCAGAGAATAGCAGTAGGATGTCCTACACGATGTATGATATTAACAAAAATCTTAAACTGAGCCAGAACGGCCTCCATGAACCACAATTAACCCTTGACCCTTCCCTCCCACTGATAAGAAAAAAGCAAAAATAAATACATAATTAAACCAAAACATACTTTACATTACATAAAAAAAGAAAAAAGAAAAAAAAAGAAATTAGTTGTTGAGATAATAGAGTAGTAAATTGTACAGAGTTTGGGGGGGGGGGGCATCTAGTCACTTTCAGGGTGAATAGTAGTGCTGTTTAAGTACTCTAAGAAAGGCTGCCAGGTTTTGTTGAAAGCGTTATCAAAACCCGACAGAGAGAATCTAACCTTCTCAAGTTTGATATAAAGAAGGATCTCCCTAAGCCAGCTATTATGTGAAGGTGGAGCAACTTGTTTCCATTTAAACAAAATAAGGCGCCTGGCCAGTAGAGTAGTAAAGGCCAGTACCCGGCGTTTCGATGCAGGGAGGCAAAGTGTCATAAGTGGAGGCAGGCCAAACAGGGCAGTGTAAGGCTCAGGGTTAAGATCCACTTCAAGCACTGTTGAAAGTGTATCAAAAATTTGGCACCAAAAGCTGGTGAGAATCGAACAGGACCAAAACATATGTGTGTGATTAGCAGGCGACTGCTTACATTTATTACAACTGTCACTGGTGCCTGGGTAAATCCTCGCCAATCGTACGTTTGTGTAGTGCACTCTGAAAAGAACTTTACACTGTAATAAGCTGTGCCTGGCACATATAGAGGACGTGTGAACTAGCCTAAGGATTTGGTCCCATTGGTCGTCCGAAACTGGAACTCCTATCTCCTGCTCCCAGGTGTGCTTCAGACGAGCCGTTGGGTCAGGGTTGAGGGAGTCAATGGAATTGTAAATCACAGAAATGGAGCGCTTTTGAGGGAGGGAAAGAGGGAGGGAGGACCAACGAGTCAGATCTAGCTTGCACTTGTCAAGGAGAGGGCGAAAATTTTTATTAAAAAGGTCCTTGAAAGATGCAGTCACAAATATGCCGAGATATCGAAACCCCTCTGAAACAACTCTAAATGGGAAAGAAGATGGCGGCATCTTATTTATTGGAAGAAGTTCACTTTTATTAAAATTTAACTTGTAACCAGAGTATCTGCCAAATTGGGTTAAAATGTCTGAGATAACAGGGACGGATGAGGCTGGGTTAGACACATATAATAACAAATCGTCGGCATAAAGGGACAGCTTGTGGGTGACATCATTTCTGGTGATGCCCTCAACTCGCCCCTCCCCCCGAAGCCAGATCGCCAACGTTTCGATAGCCAGAGCAAATAGGAGGGGGGAGAGGGGGCATCCCTGTCTGGTGCCCCGACAGAGGGCAAAAGGGGGCGACCTCAAACCATTTGTAAGGATATGGGCAGTTGGAGAGTCATAAAGCAGTCTAATCCATGCAATAAAGTCGGAGCCGAAACCAAATTTAGACAGGACGCAGTACAGATACTTCCACTCAACCCTGTCAAACGCTTTCTCAGCGTCTAAAGAAATTACCACCTCAGGTGTGACAGGATTGGGGGAGCCAATAATGTTGAGAAGTCTCCTAGTGTTGGACGAAGAGCTCCTTCCGGCCATGAACCCAGTCTGGTCTTGCCTCCCGCACTTCCGCCGCTGCAATCGGAGCGCCCAGTTCATCAGCCAGATTGCCATCAACTTTGGGATATGCGAGATCCTCCAGAGGATTGTGGTTCTTCCAGATTTCAGGCGAATACTCTGAAGTATACAGGTCAGAATAGAAATTCAAAAACGCATCATTTATTGTGAAGTCAAACTAACGCGACAATTAAGAAACTCACATCGCAAGCTGGAATGGAACCTTTCGGCAGTCCGAGTTTGCCGCACGGACTATAAAGGAGGCGGCACAACATCTACATAAGGAAGTGAAGAGGGAAGACGCAAACTGAAGCGTGCTTAGTATCTGATCCCGTGCAAACAAATCTACAAACGCCAGAGAGGCAGCCGGTAAGACACCGAGCCCATCAGGAGAGACTGCGGACCCCAAATGAAATATTTGTGCGTTCGATAGCCGCTAGTGTTAGCCACGGGGCCGAACCGGCAGTGCTGTGGTTAACCCTGTAAATGCCAGTGTTTGTCAAGTTTGATTCTCATTCATAATTTAATGATGTCATGATTGTTTAAATTAGGAACATGATTGTTGAGTGAGCTTATATGTTGCAGATTAATAAGTTAAAATGATTATGATGAAATTATATTATTAGGATGACATTTAAAAATTAGGTAAATGTAAATTATTTAAAATCTGTAATAGTAACTTAATAAAATCCCTAGATACATTAATAATGATAAAAGTGGGAGAATTTAGGTTGCACTTTGTTTAATTTAAGAGGGAAAAGGCAATAATTGTTGAAATGTATATTTTCCAGAACATTGTAGAAACAACCTTTTTCTTGTTTATTGTTTTAAAAGGTTTTTCACCTAACTGCTACCTGCTTACTAGCAAACGACCTACTTGCCTGAAACCTTAAAATCACAAAATAAAAGAAGATAAAAAGGAAAAGAAAAGTGTGGTTATTGAGTGAAGCCCAGCAACTCTGCATAGATTTCCAACTCCTTTAAGTGGAGACTGCACAAAGAAAGGGAGGAACTTGACATTTATCATTTTGGGGTCGGTGACTGCCGACCCCGATGGTAATTTTATCCTAGGGATCAGTCTCGAAAGAGCTGCGGTTCAAGCTTGATGGGCAAGAAGTTTGCCCGCTTTATCTCCCATTTCCAAATAGCGTTGCTTTGTTTTTAACAATTGTGTTTCAACCTTGGATGTTGACAGGCGGTCAAACTCAGCCTGGAGTTTAAGACGTTGGTCATAAAGGGAGGGAGTTGGGGCGGCGGCATGTTGTGTGTCGATACTAAGTAGTTGCTCCGAGAGCCAGACCACCCTTTCCACGTCCGCTTTTTTCTGCCAAGAGGCAAACGAGATCGCCTGTCCCCTCAGATAAGCTTTACACGCCTCCCAAAGAGTGCTTTTTGTGATGTCTGGGGTGTCATTCGTCTGAAAAAATTATATATATAATATTATTTCCTCCTGAAAAAATGTTTTAAAACGTGAGTTATTCAATAAAAAGTGAGAAAGTTTCCACTGAAAATGTGGAGGACGGTGGTTTGGAAAGTTTATGACAGCGGACGTAGGAGCATGGTCCGAGATCACTATACTGTGATACTCGCCAGAGTTGACCCAATGCAGCAGCCTGTTATCGGCAAGAAAAAAATCGATTCTGGAATATGTACGATGGACATGGGAGAAGAATGAAAAGGCCTTAGTGGTTGGATTAAGAGATCTCCAAGGATCACACAGACCAAGCTGGTTCATAAAAGATTTCAATGTATTAGCTGAACTGGACAAAGTGAGGGACCTAGCGGAGGACTTATCTAGAACAGGATCTTGAATAAGGTTGAAATCGCCACCTATAATAGGGTAATGACTGTCCATGTCCGGGAGAGAAGAGAAAAGATGGGTTATGAATTTGTCATCATCCCACACAGGGGCATAGACACTCACTAAGATAACTGGGATGTCAAACAGCCTGCCTGAAACAGCCACAAAACGGCCATTGGGATCTTCAACTGATTTTGTTGGTTCAAACGTTATATTTTTACTTATAATGATGGCCGCACCTCTCGCCCTCGCAGAAAATTTAGAATGAAACACGCGACTCATCCAAGGTCTTTTAATACGTGAAATCTCAGAGGTCTTAAGGTGAGTTTCTTGAAAGAAATAAATATCCCCTTTGAGCTGTTTCAAGTGTGAGATCACCCTGCCCCTCTTGATTGTTCCATTGACTCCCCTAACGTTCCATGATACCAACCTGCAGCCATGATTTGAAGGAGTAGTTGTATTATGCATTACTCACCCTTTGTCAAGCGGAAATGTACGGTGGTAATGCCCTTGGGGGGGGGGGGGGGGGAACAAAAGAAACAAACACAAAAAGAAAAATGAAAAGAAAAAGAAGAGAAAAAAGAAGAGAAAAAAACATTCAAAAACCCCTGTATAGCTTCCAGTTTCTTTATACTCACTTATCCCCATAACTTCTCCACTCCCGCTGGATTAAATGTAACCCAGATAATACAGAGGGTCCAACATTAATTGAAAAATGTTTCACTGCCTCCCATGTTATAAGGCATAAGACCAATTTACTCACACGTGGACACGAGCGTTTTAGACAAACGATCGTTTAGAGAAGGAGAGAGAGATAACAAAAACAAAAACAAAACAACCACACAGTATTATAGATAAAGCCGTGCGAGTTTTCCTGTTGTGTCGCCTCTACAGAACAGTAGGGGACGATATGACCCGGGAAGAAAAAACAAGGTTAGCGAGGCTGCATCTTCATATAACCAAAGAGAAAAATAAACCACATATTTATCCGGACACACACTGTGATATAACAAACAACTTTGTATTAAATGTTTAACTAATATTACCCCTACTGGAAAATGAAAAGTGTAATCAGCGACTAACAGTTGTGACATGGCTAATCAAAACAAACCGAGGTAGACTCCATACTCAGCATCAGGTGAAGATTTACAAATGGTGAAAAAGTCCCAGTGTTCAGAAAGCATCCTAAGACACTAGAAAGAGTTCACAGTTCACATCTGTTGAATGTTATCGTGTCGAGACACTCTTACCGGCTGGACGAGTCATCCCGAGGCCTGTGTTGGTAATGTTGTTAGCGTTAGCCGCTAGTGATTAGCCCGTTCAACGATTGCGGAGCCGATCCGGTGATGCAGCCTCAGGAGGCGGACTGGTTCCCCGCGAAGGCAACGGCCTCCTCGGCCGAGGAGAAACGTTTCTTAGAGCCATCTTTCTTGGTGATTTGAAGCTTTGCAGGGTAGAGCAGAGCCGGCCGGAGGCCCAGGTTGTACAACTTGGCCATGACCTCGCGGTAGACCACCCGCTGCTCTAAAACGTCGGGGCAGTAATCCTCGTAGATGCGGACTGGCGAGTCGCGGTACTTCAGGTCGTTCCTCCGTTTGCGGGCCTCCCGGACTATAAGCTCCTTGGTCTGGTGCCGGTGAAGGCACACAATCACGGGTCTGGGCCGTCTCCCTGTCGCGGCTTAGCAGCTAGGGAGCGGTGGGCCCAATCCAGCTCGGGTGGGGTTTGTAGCACCTGGTCTCCGAGTATCTCCATCAGGACGTCCGAGAAGAAGGACGTAGGTCGGGGACCTTCTATGGACTCAGGCAGGCCGACAATCCTGATGTTGTTGCGTCGGCTTCGTCCCTCCAGATCGATGTTTTTGTTTTTGAGTTTAGCACAAACCTCTGATAAAGTGGAGCATGATGCTTCAAGAGCTTGGATGCGTTCCTCAGTTAAATTAGCGTTGGACTCCAGACTCTCAATTCTTTCACCAAAGTCAGTCACTGTGGCCTGCACCGTGTCAAGTTTAGCTTCGAGAGAGGCAAACGCCGACCTGAGCTCAGCGGACAGCGCCGCCGATATGGACTGGCGGTGCTCCTCCAGTAAGCTAGTCAGAGCAGGCATGCTAATCTGGTTAGCCATGACGGACGAGTCGTCTTTCACGGTTTCTCTCTCTTTAGCCAGCCTGGTTCCGGAGGCCATGAAGCGTGGAGGATTTTATTCCCTCTTTACTAGGGATTCGGGCCGGGTTTGGGTTATGAAAAGTTAAGTTTTTAGAAGTCAGTGCGGGAGAGCGCGACACGTGCGTCTACTCCATTCCTCTCTCCACCGGAAGTCCGGAGATTACATTCTGATGCAGGGAATGGGTTTGACTGTGTTGCCTGTTCCGGTGCACAAGTTAGAACTGGACTGTGGCTTAGTACAGAGGGAAGTAGCCATTGGGGTGCGCCCTGCATTGCCAATCCCAGGCGTGGATATCATTCTGGGAATGATCTGTGTGGTATCCGTGTGTGGGCTAGCGGTCCGCCATCTCCGGTGGTAACATCCTCTCCTTCTGTCAATACAGAGTCGGATGAGAGTTCACAGTGTTTCCCTGATGTGTTCACTGCCTGTGCAGTTACTAGAGCTATGTGCCATGAGAAGGTTGAACATAGCATGACCGAGAGGACTGGATCCTACTCTGTGTCCGTGCCTGACTCTTTGTTATCAGTTTCTCACACCGTTCTGGCCACTGAGCAGCGAGCTGATCCTTCCCTTAGAGAGCTTTTTGACAAAGTGCTATCGGACGCTGATGTAAAGAGTGCTGCTATTGGTTAAGATTAAGATTAAGATACATTTATTTGTCCCAAACACATGCACAGACATGCACAGGCACACTCATGCAATTGTAGGGAAATTTAACCTCTGCTTTTAACCCATCTGGTGCAGGACACACAGACCAGTGAGCAGCCATGTACGGCACACTGGGAACAGATGTTGGGGGAGTAAGGTGCCTTGCTCAGGGACACTAGACAGGGTAGGGAGAATCCTCTTGGATTTTTGGACAGATTAATCCAGGTTCGTCTTTTTGTTGTTTCTCCGTAAAGTCGAACCAGAGAGCTTTTCTGCCCGTAGTCCAAGTTTCTGCCACTAGTCCACCGCCTCTCCTGTTATCTGTGTCAAGATCAGTTTTTGGTGAGGAAATGGGTTCCTCATAGACTTAACTGTGTCGGTGATCCGGTTTTTCAGGTGGTCGTTCCATCAAAGTTCCGCGAGGAGGTACTGAGGACCTCACACGATCAGTTGGGGCACTTGGGGGTTCTTAAAACGTATGATTACATCCTCAAATATTTTTTCTGGCCGTGCATGAAGAGGGATGTATCTCGATATATCAAGACTTGTCACACTTGTCAGATGACCGGTAAACCAAACCAGAACATTAAACTGGCTCCTCTCTTCCCCATTCCTGCAATTTCTCAGCCTTTTGAGCATTTAATAATCGATTGAATCCCTTACCACGCTCAAAATCGGGAAGTAATTACTTGCTTACAGTAATGTGTCAGAGCACGAGATATCCGGCCGCATATCCGCTCCATTACTGCTTAATCCGTGGTTAAAGCTTTAACCCAATTTATTTCTGTTTTCGGGATCCCTAAGGTGATCCAGAGTGACCAGGGCACAAATTTTCCATCCAATCTGTTTTCTCATGTTTTGAAACAGCTGGGTGTAAAACATAATCTGGCCTCAGCGTACCACGCTCAGAGTCCAGGGGCGTTGGAAAGATTTCATCAAACACTCAAATCTCTGTTGCGTAGCTATTTTGTAGAGTTGAGTCAAGATTGGGAAGAAGGTTTACCCTGGTTGTTGTTGGCTGCCAGAGGTGTTCTTCAGGAGAGCACTGGATTTAGTCCAAACCAGCTTGTGTTTGGTCACACGGTGCATGGACCATTAACATTACTTCATGATCAAGTTATGCAATCTGAATCACCCCTTAATCTGCTTAACTATGTGAATGGTTTCCGGCATAGATTGTATATTGCTGGAGAGATGGCTAGGGAAAATTTTGCATCTGCTCAGAGGAAAATGAAAAATATTTATGACTGTAAAGCCGAGAGTCGCATCTTCAGTCCAGGTTCTGGCTTTGTTACCACTAGTGTGTTTACCGTTTCAAGCCAAGTTCCACAGCCCTTTTTCAATTTTGCGTAAAGTGTCGGAGCAAGATTACCTACTTTCTACGCCTAAACATAGAAAGTCAACTCAGCTCTGCCATGTGAATCTGTTAAAGCCTTATTATAGTCATTACGTGTGACAACCCCTTCCACCCTCACCTGGACACTAGGTGTCCCTGTTTTTACTTCCCCAGAACTGTAGGGGGAGTGGACATCAGCGACAATCAGAGCACATCTTGGGCAGGTGTGCTCTGCCCTTTCAAAGGCTGGCCAGATTCGTATCGCGCTCTCTCTCTCTTTCGCGCTACCTTTGGGACGAGGTTGGCTCTCCCGGACGTCAGCAACCTTCTCTGACTTTGGTTGTTGCTTATATTTCATTCTGTTAAATAAATATCCTGAAATAGTAAAAGTTCAACCGTGTCATCTCCCTCCTTGTCACAGTCGTGAGCCGGGCTGTGACAGTAACAACAATTTTGTGGATGAACATTTAATGGATATTTAATGTTCTCTTTTTACAGTTAGATTATTTACACTATTTTGAAAAAAGTTAATAAATATTGTTTTCTTTTTGTCTCCCTGAAGACCTTTCCACCTGAAAGTACATAACAGATGGGATGAAAACAAAGAAAATAAATGTACCTGAAATAATGTGACCAACTGGCACTGACACATTATGTATGTGTGGTAGTGAAGCTTCAACTTAATAAACTACCAAAATCAAAAGACACAAAAGAGCAAAGTAATGAAAAAAGAAATGAGGAAGATTATCAATAATGAGGTGCATCAGCCTAACAAGTTTCCAAAACCACTGCCTTGGTCAGACATTTTCAAAAGCTGGGCAAAAAAAGAGAATGATTTTAGTTTATAATCATCAGATGGTATAAAGTGTAAACAATCTGGGCATCTTAGCCTTTCCTCTTTTTTATTGTTTTTAAGCAAAAAAACAAACCATTACACAATTAAATAAGAAAGTGAAATCTGAATATGAGCCCTTCTGTAGAAGCAGTTTTGAGCCAGTTCACAATTAAAAATAACGAGTTCCAACTTCAGTTCATTCAGAGGAAAATGAACTAGTTCACGTTCATAGTTAATTTTATTGAGATGATTTAGGTGACAAACTTACGGTCATGTGTTTGGTCCTGATTGTGAGCGTCACGTCTCCTGTTGTACTGAGCACAAAATGTTAGTCATTTTCATGATGTTTAAATGCAGCCTCAAACTCTGGAGCGAATCAAACATTAAGTTACTTCATGTACTGATCAGGTCCTGATAACTAGTGATGAGTGTTTATTAGTTAAAGTGAGAGCCGAGTGGCCTATAAGCAACCTTGATTAATCATCTTATCACTGTATTTTAATTGAAATGATCTTACTAAAACTAAAATTGATATAATGGCTTCAACTAAGATTGTAGAGTTGAAAGGTATTGTTGAGGGTATGTTATTTACCCTCAACACCCGACATTGAAAGGAGCAAACAGCGGAGAAGTTCTTGAGGATGGATTACATTAAATTAATAATTGAAGAGGAGAAGTACAGTGAGTTGTATGATCCTCAGCACATATGAGACAAAAATACACATGTTGGGACGCTATTGCAGTTAATGTTGGAGCAACAAGAAAGTATATGCTTCAAAAAAATTATTAAATGCCATTTTAGGCTGATAACAGTAGGCCATTTCCATGTCCCAGGAGAGGCTCTGAATTGTAGAATTTGCATTCATTGTGGCACAATAGAGAGCATTGGCTGAGAAAATCGAACTCTATTGTCAAGAAAAGAAGACAATAGCCAAGTGTATAATACCGGTGGGGGTTATACCCCTTGCAGGTACTACAAAGCCAGGCGGTTTTCAGGTTAGAGGCCAGTCTAAAAGCAGCTTTGCCATCACCCATTGGCAGTAGGATAATTGGATGAAGATTGGGCCGATGTATTTGTCATACATATGAATGGTGTTTCTGCCGATGCGAATTAGGACATATTCAATAAGTGTGGAGCTCATGTGCATATTCAAATTCATTTCAAAGAACCTTGTAACACAATTTTTTTTACTTTTCATGGGTACTTTCATTGTGTAAAGTTTCAATTTGATAGGAGTAAAGGAGAAAAATAGCCCCATTGGGGTGTATTGTTACCTGGCCTTAATGGCACACACCTCGGATTGAGATCAAAATCTTAAGACCAGTTAAAAAATTGCATGAATTTGCATTTTGCACTGCTGGATCTTAGGAAGGTTCTAAGTAGAGATTCAAAATGCAAAAAGAAGAAATGGGAACAAGAGACCAAGAGTTGTGAGCAGGCAATTTATTGAAAACAACAATTTAACTCAAATAGGCTGTTCATCAGCTGATCAAAAGTTTAAGACCACAGCTAAAAAAAATAAAAAAAACCCTCCTAAAACAGAAATTAAAGTGTCAAAAACTTAGTGCAGTGTCAAATGCTCTCTCTCTTCCACAGAGTTCTCTCTTGTCTGCATGAGATGTCCTGGTTGTAATTTCCAAATCCACTGAGCCATTGGCTGAGGTAATGGAGCCTACTTGCCAGGTAAAAGGAGACAAACTCAACCAGTTTACTTTGAATAACCAGCGGCACAAGAATGTCACAAGATTCAACTACTACATTAGACAAATATTCGATCAAGAATGTGGACCCACCAGTACCCCTTCAATATTCTTCATTATTTGATGTGGTATTGTGTGGACTTAAAACCTATGTTTTGGAAAGATGTCCTTTAGGATCAGAAGGATTATGCCTGAGGAACGAGGAATATCAAACAGGTTAATCTAAGGAAGTTTACATTGATAAATTGATGATGATTAATGGATAGTTTATTTCAACTTGAAAATCAGGCTGACTTTAAATACTCTAGTTTGCTAGCTCTACTGGTAGGTAGACATAAGTTAATAACCCATCAGTTGTGTGTTCACTTGAAAAAAAATAACAAATTAAAGACTTGAGGGTTCATGGTCACTTCTTACACAGTTTGTAGGTGTAATGGATCACTGTGAGCATATAAGTGCTGCAATAACATCAAGTAAACAATATTTTACAGTTTAATATAAGCAATTGCTGTTCAGTTAAAAACAAAACTCTTCTAGTGCATTTGTGGTGAATAGGACTCACTATTGAACAATCACTAAACAGTGAATCAGCTGGTGAACATGAAAACATGATTTGTGCCAGTGCATATCTATCAGATACACTTATCACAAGGGTTAGAATATAAAAGAAAGCTGCCTGATCTGTACAATCAAACATGGCAGATATAATACACATATCAATGTCATTGGCAGACAGATGTGAAGGAGCTATACAGGGTACTTATTAAAAGTGGGACAGGTGGTATGTCTTCAGTGTTGGATCTTGTTGTGCAATAGTAGTAGTAGATTTGACGTTGGCTAATTATTAATAATCATGAGAAATGATTATTAAAATAGAAATTATTTATTAAAAATAATTAGAAATTATAAAGCTATTAATTAAGAATAGTAAAATAATTAATTAGAAATGATACGGTTATCCATTAATAATGGTTAAATAATTAATGAAAACAATAAAATTATTAATTAAGAATAATACAATCTGTAATCATTGCTTATCGTAGCGGGGCACCACCCTGGTTACAGGGACCAACTAGTCAAACTATAGTTATCAGTCTCAAGTGATAATTGTTAAATTAATAATCTCAATATTTAATATTAATGATTATATAATAAACAATGAAGGGTTTTAAGTTCGAGCAAAGGCTATAGTAATCCAGCTGCATTCACATACACATGTACAAATAATCACAGAAATATAAATACTTTAATTACAAAAGTATTTATTAAAAAGGGGAAATAAAGTCAATGTTATTTCAATGATTCTTCATTTAACAAACTCCAATATTTCAAAGATGGCAACAGCAGCAGCAGCACTTATCACAATGGTCACACATGTAATACTGAGTATCTACTGGTGAGTGTGTGTGGTCGTGTGTGTCTGCCTGTCTGTGTCTCTATGTGTGTGTGTGGGTGGGTGTGTCTAAAGAGAAAGGGGAGTGGCTATGGCGAAATGACGAGATCACGTGGTGACGTAGTCTGGCCAGGATCAAGATGTTACGTTCACGTACTTTCAAGATGGAGGTTTATGACCCCGGTGACGACATGAGGTCGAAGACAAGATGGCGGTCGGTCGCCTGTTACACAAAGGAACTTTAGACAAAGAGATTTCTTATCTCCTGGTTCTGGCGCCGAATGGCGTCGAGATGTATTAAGGCTCTTTAAATCTAGAATTTTCTATGCCACATGAAATATGTAAGTGTAGGTCGGGACGTGTGTAAAAACAGGTTTAGGAGAAAAGAGAGAGAGAGGGAGAGATAGAGAGAGAGATCAGGAAAGCTCTCAAAACATCGTCAGAGACAAACTTCCGGTGAAGCGGGCAGTCCAGTTACGTGAGATTTATCTTTTAACAGATGTAAAACTCTGCACAATATCTCTGACGGTAACACGTAAAAAGGAAGTGCCGGCTTGTTACGCGCGCTTCTCAGAACATAGAAGACAAAGGAACCGGATGTGACGTCTCCAGTTCGTCGCGCGTTACACGGCTAAAAACAGATCAGCAATCTACAAACAAACACACTCAAATAAAATGACACGCTAAGTATTTAAACTAGTCTTTGCCCAGACAATTAATAAGCCTCTTACTGTGACCTTCACGGTGTTGCATGCGCGTGTCACGCGGATATTCCGGAAGTCCAGTGAATGATCGTGGCCGCTCAAGCTCGGTGGCGCTGGTTCCTCGGTTGCAGCGGCGTCGGCTGGGCCGAATAGGAGCTGATTCGTCTTGCTCCTCTACGGGATGAAACATCGTTCGTCTTCTTCGACGGGATGCTGCTCCGTCCTTCTGCGACAGAATGATGCTTTGTCCTGCAGGGATTAACAGCTGTGGTGCTGTTGTGGGGATCTTGAAAAAGAAAGTCTTTGTCTCGGCCGGCGAATGAGCTTCTGTGCGCGACCTTTTCAAGTTAAAAACAAAAATAGTCTTTCAAAATAAGATTCAACTTAAGATAAAAGAAAATAACTCTGGTTGCCTCCTTTAGCAACTAAATCATCTAGCTAGACCGGGAACGGTCTTCAGAGAGCAGGAAATGGCGAATAAAACTAAAAGTTAAAGTTGCCCCTTTAGAGCTGGAACATCTGGGAGGCCCCAAAGGGGCCTGGTCGAAGTCCTTAGCAGGGAGAAATGGCGAAGATTTTTGGGGTGTCAGGGCTTTTAAATTACCTGAGAGGTCCTCCTCCTTGAGGAGTTGGTCATAGGACATCGGCCAATTGATTTGTCAGGAATCGATCTGAGTGGGCGGGGCTTGGAACTCAGCGGGGGTTCCAAGGCATTCCCAGAACATTTTCCACCACCAGGGGGAGATTCTTGAGCCTCCAGGAGAATGTTTTCCCTCCAAAAGTTAAACAACCCTTTGTTCACCCTCGGCTCCAGTGTCTGGTGGCCCCCCCTTTGGGCTCTTCAGACCCAGCAGGGCTCCCCGTGTTCCTGCGGGGGCCTTGAAACCTGCTTGGGTTTCTCGAAACTGCCAGGAAAAAGTACTCACAGGTGGATAGGAATGTTCCACAAGGCCTTGATTTATACAGGCCTTTGTTTAGATTTTCTTTGTGTTAACCTCTGCCCTGTGTCTGGGTCAGCCTCTGGGCTCTGGCCCAACAATCTGATGCCTAAATATTCTACCTTGAATGATCAGAGGGGTTGAATGCAGGAAACATGCTTCTGGAGGACTTAATAAACATGAGAACAGGTTTATAGGTAGATGGAAGGAGAAGTAGAATGTAATAATGACAAGACAAGGGATACTCAGACTAAAAACAGAGTTGCATTTGCAAATAATTGCTATTAGACAAATCACTCAAACTGGTAGTTTATTGCTGATACACTCATGGAAAAGCACACTCAACAGGTATAATATTCTAATTCAGGACAAAAGATAAAATATGTATGTTTGAGCTTGAAGTTGTTCATCTATCTGATAGCGCATTTGTAAAAATTGGCAGGGCAACTTTATATACATGGCACTATTTCTTGGTGTTGGTAAGCACCTATTCCGCAGAAACGTAGATTAGCTGCAGCGGTCTAGTTCATCTTTTCACCAGAACCTGGAAAGACAATGTTACAGTAGTTTTGTTTTAGAGCCATAAAGTTGAGTTTTTGATTATAAACTGAGCCAGAAGTCACACCCGCCACTAGTATCATCACGGATGAGAGCAGAATATGGACACATCAAACCACACAAAAACATACAAAAAACATCAATACACATACAGATCATAGACAAGGAAAGGTTAAGGATCCAGCCAATGGCAGCATGCCATGGACAGCAGGGAGACTGTCCTTGCTTTGTTTGGATAGGCTGGAAGTTTTAGTGCCACACAATAACATCTCATCAATTTATTTTATCTGCATCCTTCGCTTGAGTGACATATCTCTGAGAACCGAGGAGGGACTGGAAATGATCCATGACATTGCCCTTGTTGTATAGCATGTAGAGAAGAGTGATATTGCAGCCCCATTACAAATACCAGCAGTGAAGTGCAGGAAGCCATAGGTTAAAGTCATAGTTCACAGAAAAATTAAAAGTCACTCATTATCTACTCACCACTATGCCGATGGAGGGGTTGTGAAGTGTTTGAATCTTCAAAACACTGGTGAAGTCTCAGGGGTAAACTTTGTTGTAGCAGAATCATATACAATTGAAGTGATTCGTGATCTCTTCTTCAGATGTAATCAAACAACAGAAAAAACATAACATGCCTACATACTGCTCGTGAAATGTTATCTAAGTGTCCGCAAGACCCGACATTCATATCCGACTAGAAACTAAGTCAATCACACCATCTTTTAAGCCTAAAAGTCCCCTGGAAGTGGCTTAGATAGTGGAAGTAGCAACACGATGCTGTATAGGAAGAGATCAGCTGACTTTTAGACATTAGTGGTGAGTAGATAATTAGTGAATTTTTATTTTTCAGTAAACTATCCCTTTAAGTTGGGAGTGAAGCGATATACCCTCACCTTTTTTATAATGTCCCTAATCAATTCTTTAACAGATTTCTTGGTCCCAAAACAGGTTGAAATTGAAATCATTGTGACTCAGTTTTTGAGCTGTGCATTAGGAGTACAGCAAGCTACGTAATACCAGACAAGCGGCTATAACACTTACATAAAATAATATGTATCAAATATTTGTATTGTATTGTCGGTTTTCACAAAAAAGGCCATACAAGTTGATTAAATATATATTAAAATATTTAAAAGATTGTCGCGATCCCACTCAGAAACCATGACAAAAGAGAGGTAGACGCCAAAATATTTGTAATTTATTTAAATTAAATTATCTGACTGCAAAAAAAAATTAAGAAGGTAATGAGGTGTGTCATCAATGGAAACAGTAGTGAGGGTGTGCAGATGCATGAGTGAAGCGTGTGTGTGGTGCAGGGATGAGAACAAGCAATCAGAATGCCTCAGCAAGTAGGACGGACCTTTTACAGCCGGGAGAACACTGGACGCAGGTGCTTCCAACTACCAGAGAGTCTACCCACCAGTTACCTGCTGCATCTCATCAAGAAAATAAGTTAAATAAACAAGGCAGGGGACGTCACAAAGAGCTAGAGTCATTTGTTGTGAGACCTATTCTGTGAGTAAAGAACGGTTGTCTAATGAGATATTGACCAAGCCAAAGCTCTGTTTATTTGACATGATAATAAGCTAACCCTTTTATATAATTATCATACATTTAATTTAAGAGAAACAACTCTATATGTACAGCCGAGGCCAAAAGTTTTGAAAATGACACAAGTATTGGTTTTCAGAAAGTGTGTTGCTTGAGTGTTTTTAGATATTTTTAACAGATGTTACTATGGTATACTGAAGTATAATTACAGGCATTTCATGAGTGTCAAAAGATTTTATTGACAATTACACTGAGTTCATGCAAAGAGTCAATATTTGCAGTGTTGACCCTTCTTTTTCAAGACCTGTGCAATTCACCCTGGCATGCTGTCAATTAACTTCTGGGCCACATCCTGACTGACGGCAGCTCATTCTTGCATAATCAATGCTTGGTAGTGATGGGAAGTTCGGATCTTTTTACCGACTCGGTTCTTTGAATCTCGTTCAGTAAAATGAACAAATCTTTTTTCGAGTCATTCGTTCATTTCAACGGGGGGGGGTGCTAAAGATCCAAAGACTCGTACCCGGCAGATGAACGAATCGTTCACCCCCCGACCGTGTTTTCGGATCAATGATTCGTTCATCTGCCAACAGAGACGTGTCGGTCACATAGAGCGAGCGCATCTCGCCGGTGACCGCGGTGCGGGCGGCGGACCGGAGAATCGCTCCCCGGAAAAGCAAGCCGAGCTCCGGGGGGGCGGGGTTCCAGAGCCCCCCGGTCCCCTACATGCACATCTGCTAGACGGAGGTGTTCAGCATGGGGGTGTTCCTGCTGAGGCCCGGCGCCTCCATACCGCTGCACGTCCACCCGGACAGGAACGGGAATCTACGAAGCTGCCCTTCCATCGCATCCAGCGACTGACCATAACAACGCCGCATTCCTACACTTATAAAATGCAATTCAATTTGGAAGTAATCCAAGTATTCGGAATACATTACTCAGATTAGTTAATTTAACGGAATACGTTACAGATTACATTTTTGGGCATGTATTCTGTATTCTGTAAGGGAATACGTTTTGAAAGTATCCTTCCCAACACTGGAAATGTTACTGACTTGAGAGCAGTAAGACGCCTATAATTTAAAAAAGTTTTTCTCAAGATGGTAAATTTTGCACACAGGTTTTAAAAAGTGCATGGCTTGTGTTTATACTTACAATGACTTTGATTAAATTACTTAAATGCACACCGATTTGTTGTTCTTGTTTCTGTAATGAGCAGTTAAATAAAAATGTGGGAAGAATATTGTACAGTATCTAATATTGTGTTGGTCATATTTAAATCATTCATTAGGGTTTTTTTGGGGGAGATAGAGGGGATAAAATAAAAAAATCGCATATTAAATCTTAATCGCAATATTTGGGGGGGAAATCGCAGTTAGATTATTTCCCCAAATCGTTCAGCCCTATTCACAAGTAAAATGACTGGTTGTTATTTCCACTTTACATTTACACTTACAGTTTAGTGCAGTGTAATTATTTCCCTTGATAATTAAATGCCAGTGTGATAATAAATGACAATTTAAAACCATACAAACTGTCATGTTTTACTGTATTTAATAGAGGGGGTTTTCATAAAAAAAATATGATCTGCCACACAAATGTGCAATTCAAGTAAAATGGTCTTATATGGAAAATTCTGTGTAAGACAAACTTGATTTAAGTCTGTGAACTTTGAGTGACATGTCCACAGGAAGGGGGTATGCAGTAAGTTCACAGTTCACATCAATTGAAAAAGATCAGGTTACACATGTAGGGCCTATTGCACTTCATGTTGGTTCAAATAAGGGTGGAGCCAGTGTTGAAGTAGAGCTGTCTGTCATGGCTTTCTCCAAGGGGACTGAGGCCCTTCCCCACCCTCCCCCACAGTTTTGCATTAAGTGACTTGCAGTCAGGAGAGACACCACTTGGATTAGGTCAAGAGAATGAGCACCAGAAAAAGGAGTGATGTTTGGTCTCATTTTGAAAATCTTTCTTCCACAAAAGCGAAATGCTAAATTTGCAAAAAGCTTTTATCCATTCAAGGAGGAAGCACCTCAAACTTGAGAAGGCACCTTAAATGTGCACATCCAACTGTGCTCGTAGCACAAGTTAGAGGAGACAGTGATGATGGTACTGCAGCAGCAGGAGTTGCTTCCACCAGCAGCACCTCTTCAACTGGGCCTGCAACTGCTACGTTGACCATGTCCACAGCATCCACCTTTCCAGCTGCACTTACCACCACCCAAGCAGCAGTTAGGCCACGGAGGCCACAGCAACAAACCTCAATGGGCAGCTTTGTTACAAGGCCAATGGATCCGTTAAGACAGAGTAAACTGGATGAGGCTCTGGTCAAAATGATTGCTTGTGATTTCCAGCCCCTTTCTGTGGTTGAGGACAAAGGCTTCAGGGAATATTCAAAGCTTCTGGACCCATCATACAGCCTACCAGGTAGAAAAACAATTTCAACAAAAATTCTACCTATGATGTAAAAGAAACTCAGAACTGAGGTCATGGACAAAATCAAGTCTGCCACAGCTGTATGTCTCACAACAGACTGCTGGACCTCAATAACTACCACAAGTTACATGTCTGTGACTTGTCATTTCATGGAGGATTTTCAAGTGACCTCAAATGTCCTGGACTGTTTTGTCATGACAGAAAGACACGCTGCTGACAATCTTGCAAGGGTATAGTGAAGAATGGGGTGTAAAGGACAAAATTGTAGCCTGTGTCACAGACAATGCTGCCAACATTGTGTCAGCTGTGAGAGACCTTCATTGGGACCACATCCCCTGTTTTGCCCATGTTCTGAACCTTATTGTCAGAGCTGCCCTGAAGATGGTCCAAAGCATAGTGCAAAAGGTCAAAGCCATTGTTGAGTTTTTTCACAGGAGCACAGTGGCTTCAGAGAAGCTCAAGGCCACACAGCAACAGATGGGACAGGAGCAATTACGCCTAAAGCAGGATGTGGCCACAAGGTGGAATTCAACATTCTACATGTTGAAAAGAATTGTAGAGGTCAAAGATCCTGTCATCTCCACCCTGGCACTTGTGAATGCGTCTCTGGCAACCTTGTCCCTAGAACAATGGGAAAATTGTTAAAGAAACAGTGGATGTTATCAAGCCCTTTGAGGAGGTCACAACTGAAGTGAGCGCTGAGAGGTATGTAGATTAAGTGATTAACACCTATTTTAAATCAAGATTGCAAACTAAATTTCTCCTTAATGATGGATTGTTTTTTTAACATTTTTTTCACAAACAGGTATGTATTGGCTTTTTAATAATACATTGTATCAGTATTATCTTCGCTGATGTTGTTGTTATTTTGTTTTATTTATTTATTTATTTTTTTTTTTGTTGCTGTGGTCATTGCTGTTGTCCTTTTTCGTTCCACTCTGGCCCATGGGGTGGGGGTGGGGGGAGCAGGGATTTGATGCCCTGTATCACTGTTGTTTGTTTGAAAAATTGAAATAAATAAATTGTTCAAAAAAAAAAAATAATACATTGTATTAATTATATTTAAATAATTGTTCATTTCTTTAGGTTTGTGACTGCCTCTAAAGTCATTTTAATGGCAAGAGGCCTTCAGAGGATTGTTGCCCGCAATCAAAGGAATCCCTCCATCCATGAACCTGTTAAAGGTTTCGTGGACAGCCTGAGGAGAGAAATGTTGAAGAGGTTCAGTAAAGTGGAGTACATTGAGAAGCTTGCTGATGCTACCTGCTTGGACCCGAGGTTCAAAAAGCAAGCCTTTTTCAACAGCAAAGTAGCAGACGAGGCAGTGAAGAGAATGACATCAGCTGCAGCACATGTTAACCCCCTCCATAGGGCCGAAGAGGGGGATCCACATTCTGCTACAGCTGCCAGTACAGGGGCCATGTTTTAGGAGGACTTTGATGAGAGGGTTGCAAGCTTGAGGCCTCCTACTACCACACCAACAGTCTCTACTACTGCCATGATGGAGATGCGGGCTTACCTTGCTGAGCCACTTTTACCCCGCACATCAGACCCTCTGGCATGGTGGATGAAGTGTTCAGCTGTTTACAAAAGCCTCTGTGAGGTCATGAAGACAAGACTTTGCATTGTGGCCACATCTTTGCCTTCTGAGAGAGTTTTCTCTAAAATGGGGCAGATCATTTCAGATCGGAGAAACAGGCTCAGCCCATCCAAGGTCCGGGAGCTTGTTTTCTTAAATGCAAACCTGCCTTAGAGCAGGCCCTAAACAGCAGTATTGTTACAGAATGTTCCTTTGGTTTTTAGTGTGATTTAATTACTGTTATTATTATCTATCTGTGGCTGAATAGTGTGATTTAACTTAATTTTTATTTAACCTTATTTATGTATATATTTTGTTACAAACTCTGCTTGACAAACTTTTTTAACTTTGAAAAACCATACAGTTGTAAACTGTTTTAAGTTTTCTATAATGTAAAGTGTGTTGTTATTATTATATGCAAAGAGTAAATTATTAATAAATGTAACATGGTGCAATATTGGGATTTTGGGTTACAATAAAAACATTTAACATCACATTTGATTAATATGGCATTTCATTCAAAGCGACCCACTAACTTCTAGATGGCTTGCAAGTCACCTAGTGCAAAACTGTGGGGGAGGGTGGGGAAGGGCTACCATCTCCTTGGAGACAGCCATGACAGACAGCTCTACTTCAACACTGGCTCCACCCTTATTTGTCACCAACATGAAGTGCAATAGGCCCTACATGTGTAAACTGATCTTTTTCAATTGGTGTGAACTGTGAATTTACTGCATGCCCCCTTCCTGTGGACATGTCACTCAAAGTTCACAGACTTAAATCAAGTTTGTCTTACACAGAATTTTCCATATAATATAAGACCATTTTACTTGAATTGCACATTTGTGTGGCAGATCATCTTTTTTTAAAGAAAACCTCTATTAAATACAGTACAACATGACAGTGTGTATGGTTTTAAATTGTCATTTATTATCACACTGGCATTTAATTATCACGGCAAGTAAGTGAAACCGTAAAGTGAAATAACAAAACCAGTCAGTTTGACTTATGAACGAATCATTCACGTCTTAATAAAACAGCGGTCACACGAAAAGGAATGAGGTAACTGTTTCTTCTTCTGAGCCTATGGAGGTCACGTGGAAAATGATCCAAAGACTCGTACCCGGAAGCTGAACGAATCGTTCACCTTCCGACCGTGTCTTCAGATGAGTGATTCGTTTTTCTACCAACAGAGTCTTCGGATCAGTGATTCATCCAACTGCCGGATACGAGTCTTTGGATCCTTTTTCACGTGTCCTGCATCAGCCTATGCAACAGTCCCGATGCGCGGCCACGGAAAAAATGAACGAATCACTCTTTTAGAGGACTCGTTACTCCCGAGTCCTTGTAAAGATTTGTTCAAAACGAACGAATCGTTCACGACCGACATTTGGAGTTTGTCAGAATTTGTGGGTTTTTGTTTGTCCACCCGCCTCTTTAGGATTGACCACACTTTCTGATTGGGATTAAGGTCTGGAGAGTTTCCTGGCCTTGGACACAAAATGTTGATGTTTTGTTCCCGAGCCACTTAGTTATCACTTTTGCCTTATGGCAAGGTGCTCCATCATGCTGGAAAAGGCATTGTTTGTCCACAAACTGTTCTTGGATGGTTGGGAGAAGTTGCTCTCAGAGGATGATTTGGTACCATTCTTTAATCATGGCGGTGTTCTTAGGCAAAATTGTGAGTGAGCCCACTCCCTTGGCTGAGAAGCAACCCCACACATGATTGGTCTCAGGATGATTTACTGTTGGCAAGACACAGGACTGATGGTAACGCTCACCTTTTCTTCTGCGGACAAGCTTTCTTCCAGATACCCAGAACAATCTGAAAGGGGATTCATCAGAGAAAATTACTTTACCCCAGTCCTCATCAGTCCAATCCCTGTACCTTTGTCAGAATATCAGTCTGTCCCTGAAGCTTTTCCTAGAGAGAAGTGGCTTCTCTGCGGCCCTTATTGACACCAGGCCATCCTCCAAAAGCCTTCGCCTCACTGCGCGTGCAGATGCACTCACACCTGCCTGCTGCCATTCCCGAGCAACCTCTACACTGGTGGTGCCCCGATCCCGCAGCTGAATCAACTTTAGGAGGCGGTCCTGGCACTTGCTGGACTTTCTTGGACGCCCTTCTTCACAACAATTGAACCGCTCTCCTTGAAGTTCTTGATGATTCGATAAATGGTAGATTTAGGTGCAATCTTACTAGCAGCAACATCCTTGCCTGTGAAGCCCTTTTTGTGCAAAGCAATGATGACTGCACGTGTTTCCTTGCAGGTAACCATGGTTAACAGAGTAAGAACAATGATTTCAAGCACCACCCTCCGATTAAAGCTTGCAGTCTACAATTCTGTCTCAATCAGGATGACAGAGTGATCTCCAGACTTGTCCCGGTCAACACTCTCCCCTGTGTTAACAAGAGAATCACTGACATGATGTCAGCTGGTCCTTTTGTGGCAGGGCTGAAATGCAGTGGAAATGTTTTTTTGGAGATAAAGTTCATTCTCATGGCAAAGAGGGACTTTGCAGTTAATTGCAATTCATCTGATCACTATTCATAACATTTTGGAGTATATGCAAATTGTCATCATAAAAACGGAGGCAGTAGACTATGTATTATTTTACAAAGTGGCATGGGCAAACAAGATAGGAATGCAGACAAACTAAACTTAATTGATTTATACATAGCTTAATTTATGAAAAAATTGCTGTATACTTCAGATATTACTAATAAGTAGCAATACAAAATGTAGTTTCTTATTTCAGTTGGCACTGATGCGTGTACAGTTAAAGCCCAAACAAACACACACGTATTTGTACTTCCATCTTAGTGACGACACTCATTGGCGTATTGCATTCCCTAGCCCCTTACCCTGACCTTAACCATCACAACTAAATGCCCGATCCTACCCTAAACCTAATTCTAACCCTAACCCTAAAACCAAGTCTTGACCCAAACGGTCTCTTAAAGGGGACATATTATGCCCATTTTACCACAGTTGATATGGTTCCTTGGGGTCTTAATGAAATGTCTGTAATATATTTTGGTCAAAATACCACAAGGATCATTTAAAACAGCACCCTTTTTACCCTTTCTAAAATAGCCCTCCTCAGATTGACCTGTTTTGAGTGCCCCACCCCCCTCTCTCCTTCACGAGATACAAGCGCCCAGATTTTTTGCTATCCATTACCTCTGTAGAAATATGGCTACTGGAGACGAAGATACAATCCTGCAACCATTTCGTTTTGAACAAGAGTCAGGTGGGCCGAAGCCTGGCGACGAGAGCCCCAGCTCCCCAGCGCCCCAGCGCAGCCCCGCAGTGGGAGCAGTGGGAGCTTGAGTTTGAGCTGGCGCAGCAGCAGCATCCTTCCACACTGTTGAGTCAACGTTTAGAGGTGTCCCGGGGGTCCGTTGTTTATGCGGCCACTAAAACCCTTGTAGACGGATGTCGCGAATTTGCCTCAAACCCCACTCCGGTCTTAAATTAAGGTTATGCCCCATTAT
The DNA here is from genome assembly GCF_947347685.1 of Pleuronectes platessa. Taxonomy (NCBI): domain Eukaryota; kingdom Metazoa; phylum Chordata; class Actinopteri; order Pleuronectiformes; family Pleuronectidae; genus Pleuronectes; species Pleuronectes platessa. The sequence continues at coordinate 7,010,440 of NC_070633.1, forward strand.
GCCTAATGTCGCTAATTTGCCTTATACCTTAATTTTATATCTACTGTAAATGCTATATTGAAATTAACAATCTCCACTTAATTTAGCATCTGTATGACAGCCCAAAACACAAATAATGTTTTTTTTATATAATTGGAAATTAATTCAGGCAGTTAGGAGGTTAAATATCTGACGGGTAGCAGACATTTCGTCCAAGGCCATGTAGCGAGACTCCCTACATGGGCATGGTGTGACTATGACGTTTATTTCGGTCGTAATACCATTCGACCCACTCTAGCGTATCGTTTCTGACATAGAGGAACCACAACAAATTGTGGGAGTTGTTTTTTTCCAGAGTTTTTGGGACGGTAGACATGCCAGATACCCAAAATAACGTGTAGAAGCACTACAAAAGTGGAATTGGCCAAAATGTCCTCACTTTCCCAAAATGTCCTCAATCTGTAGCTTGCAGGCTAGAACTGGTTCTCACAAAAATATCTGTACAAGAGCACACACACACACACACACAGAGAAAGCTTTCAATGTAAGGGTGATTTATCAGAGGTGAAGGCAGGAAATAGACCCTCACAGATCATTCACAGACTTATCAAAAAGAGTCTTAAAGATTGGCCTTGTCACAGAGTGATACATAGACCATGTGTGTGGATGTGCGAGTGCATGTGTCTGTGAATGTGTGTGTGTATGCAAATGCATGTTTTAAGTCTACATAATGATTTGTGTTTGTCACTGTGAGTGTGTCATAGTCAGTGGGGAGACAAAGGTTTGTTTGTGCAATTGGCTTATTAAGGCCCATAGTTGTTTTATTTTTAGGTGACCTCACTGTAGTTATATGATAGAGCAAAGAGTGTGATGTGGTGTAATGAACGACAAAGTATATGTTAGATTGGTTGGATGGGTTTGTCCACATTTCAAAGGACACACATACCATAACACCTATTCTGGATTGATTTGAGCTCTTTCTATGCTAAAGTCTGGGCTGTGTTTGTTAATAAAATAAAAAAAAGTCCTAAGAATCTCGTTTAATCATATTCTTTCTCTGTCTTTTTGCTACTCAAGCATACAGCTTATTATTTGCAACTGCTTTGAAATCTTGAGCCATTATTTACGAACCATTTTTCTATACTGTATTGAAGATGTATTGAAGATTGATTCTGTGAGGGAAAACTGCTACCAGGTAAGTATTCATGCATAATATACGTCAGATTTTATTGTGCATAGTCCATTCTGGATTGTGTGTATGTCTTTAAACAGATTTTATAGTTCTGATGTAGAGCTGACCTTCTGTGTACTGACTTTAAGACAGTCAGGCAATTGTTTGATTAATAGGAATGAATAAAGAATACCCTGAGAAGTTGCTTTTATAATCAGTGTTTTGTACAATTTAAATTAACTTCCTGCCTCATTAACTATTAGCAACAGTAACATTTCTGTGTCAGTATTAACATCTATGGTTATTCTTCCTTACAATTTCTACAGTGTTAGGTAAATGTACTTACATGATTCTTGCTGTTCTGTGTTTGTACCCTCATAGTTGAATGCTCTTATTGTAAGTCGCTTTGGATAAAAGTGTTGAGTGTTTTGATGGAATACTGAGAAAGTTTAATAACAACAATAAGACAATTGAAGTTCAAGATGGAGAGCAGTTGTTCAGTGCCTTTTGCTCCTCACTGACTCAAATGCCTCCAGGTTCAGACCAGCCATGGCCTCATGAATGGGACTATTGATCCTGCTGGCATCTCTTGCACAGATGCTGCCCCAGTAAAAAAACGAATGTAATGGACTGAAACTTATTAAAAGACAAACTTTGAACAGGTGTCGTGCTTATGTTTTGCAGTCTAGGCAGGGATCTGTATTAAGACAATCTGAGTGATGTTTCAATGTGTTACATTAGCCAGACTGTCCAAAACAAGCTCTAGTCTATAAACATGGTGGTGCACAGAACTTAGGTTAAAGGGGACATATTACATACTAGTTGACTTGGCCATATTATTTTATACTGACGAATTGTTTTATACCTTGTATTACTGTATATATATATATGCATATTTATTTCATTCTTATTTATTCAATCAATATTATGAAAATTCCAATTTTGTAGTGCTTCTACACATTAATTTGGGTATCTGGCATGTCTACCGATCAAAAATTCTGGAAAAAACAACTCCCGCGATTTGTTATTGTTCCTCTATGTCAGAAACGTCATGCTTGAGTGACTTCGAATGAACTTCCATATCAGTCTCTCGTCACAATTAAATGGGAGTCTTTTTTACATGGCCTTGGCCCGCCCCCTCCCCCCTATACACTCTTTATAGATACGATATTTGCCAAGGCACTTCACTTCGTTTTTGCATACCTCGGATACACCTGGATTAGCTAGCTAGCAGCATGAAGCAAATGAAGCACTCAAGATGCTCTCTGGTCGGCTGCAGAGATCCGCACAGATCTGTACATCTGTACAGCCGACACGGTGCAGTAGGGTGAAGCTCAGGTCCTGCGGAAAGCGTTTAGCTGTCCCGGGGTCTCCGCTTCGACGATCCGCATGTTTATGCGGCCTCTTTGATGTCTGACGGGTAGCAGCAACGACCTAACGCTAGCTTACAGCAACTTAGATTTAGATCTACACGAGGGCAGCTCACTGGGAGCATTGGAGACTTCCCTGCTATGTAGCCGGCTCAAGGTAAGCAGCAAGTTAACACACGTTTTAGACAGGGTAAAAAGGGTGCTGTTTTAAATTAACCTTGTGGTATTTTGACCAAAATATGTTACAGACATTTCACTAAGACCCCAAGGAACCAATTCAACTGTGGTAAAATGGGCATAATATGTCTCCTTTAAAGTTCTTTAATAATTTCATTGATATTCATAATCAGTAAATTGTACTCACCTTTCACCAAATAAATTGGTCAGCACAGCTTAATGGATGTTTGACAATCCGAATTTTTACCTCATGTTGTGATACTGAAGCATGGCACCAACCTTAGCTGAAGTTTCACAGGAGTGCATGCTGATTGGCCAAGGGAGCTTTTCAAAGTTTTGTCAAGACATTTTACATTTTTAAACTGGGTCTCCCTTCATTACATACACATCGTCCAGTTTTTAGAGGAAATCCCAATTCCAGTGGTCCCATGCGATTCTTGGCTTTATTTACCATTGTACGTGACCTTTGGGGTGAAGAAGGGCATGATCTTTCAATTTTCTCCATCGGTTGGCTGGGCTCAATGCTGGAGACAGGGTGAGGAGTTCAGAAATCATGAGGGAGCTTGGGGTAGAAATGCAGCTCCTTACACAGGAGTATACCTAGAATTTGCTGGAGGGAATACATATCCTGGATAGATGCCCATGGAAGAGCTAGGAAGTGTGGCTAGAGAGGGATTTTTGGGATAACCTACCTCTGCAACCTGAGCCCAGATAATCGGGAGACAAAGGATGGATGGATGAATATCCTTGATGTTGCTACATACAGCCTCTTTTATGTCATTCATTTCACTGAGTGCCTGAAGTACTGCAAGGCAATGTTATAATCGATGTGCTAACATTCACATGTGATTTACTGACACTGGAAGTCATACTTATGCATGTGTAGTTGAGAGCAGAGGTAAAGGTAGCACACATGCATATTTCTATCTTTGTGTGTACTTGCTTTAATGTAGAACCTTCCACCCATACATTATCTGGAGTCTCTCCCTGATCAAACCAGCCGTCAAATGGGATTTATACCAAACAGGTCGCCAGTAGCTGACACATGTGAAATCATAGATGACCCAAAAATCATCTACTTAACACACTAAATTAAAAATGGACAGGTATTATTTTCCTCTCTTTTTTAACAAACATTTGAGGCCTGCTATCCAAACTGATTACAATCCATATCCTGCTTTTCAATTCATGGCCCTACTGCACACACATACAAATGACCCCCACCACATGCACACAAAAAAAGATATGCATAATCGCACACACATACAAACACAAACACAGTTTTCAAAGAGAAAAGAGGCAATGCAATGCTATGTCTTGTCCCTATACCCTGATCTCCAATCTGACTAGAGGGAAGATCGAAGTGAGGCCTTTTTCTGCTTATTTGCCTGTGTGTCACCACTTCTCTTAAAGTTCCCCTCGCTCCCTCTGCTTTATTTTTTATGCGAAACTCACTTATGTCTTTCTCCCTCTTCAGCTTCCTCTCGCTGCACCACCTGCGTATTTTTCTCCAACTCTGAGATCAGCTTAAGCTTCAACAGTGGTAAACAATTATTTTGTAGCCTGATCCAATTAAACAGCTTAAAGGTGTCCTCTGTGGCAGCCTGAAAGACTTGCCTTTGTGTATTCTGCAAATCTCAGACATTTGTAAGCTACAATAGGAGATGGGCATTCTTCCATAAACTGGCCCCTTTATTAAAACATACCAGGAATTCATTTTCTGTTTTTTATCACTGTGCTTAGGTCGATTTTGAAACAGAAACCTTGACATTTCATCTCAATGAAGGTTTTGTTGCACTAATTATTTTCAACTGCTTCCCACATGTTTCTACTCTGAATCTAAAAAAAACAACAGTTTAAACAACAGCCTTTAAGCCTCCGCCAACACCATGATGACAGACTGAGTTCCAGTTCTGTCTGAGGAGAGGGAACAGCAAGTCCTTCATGTGTACAGACAGATTTCTGACAGTTATCCACGGAAATTGGAAACAGTGTATAACACATGGTATCCCTCTCAACCAGATGAGCAGCGGTCAGTAAGCAGAGAAGTGAATTAAGCTCATACTGCAGACATTATCATCATTAAACACACGTATTCTTTAATATTGTTTTATATTTTGTTTGTTTGTGAAAATATAAAGAAAGAAAACAAAAAGAAAGAAAACTAAAGTGAACTATCTTCGACTCAATCAAATGTGTGTAAACCACAGATTTTTTTCTTACACATGTCCACATTATAGGACTGATCTTACAATACAAAATGAATGCCAGCTGACAGTGAGCCAATATAAACACAGGGCTCAACTTTCCAGTCACTATCAAACTATGGCACATTTGACCAACACTATGTAATGCTAAAATCTTTAAAACGGGCAGTTCTGAGTCACAGAACTAATTACTAGCTCAAAGCTATGTTGTAGCAGTATTTTTATAAAGGCAAACATATCATGTCTAAAGTTTTTCCAAAATTGATCAAACAAAATGCTCATGGACAATTGGAGTCCAAGACATGAGCATGAAATGATGCACGAGTTCCTTGCCAAGCCTCAATATCTCTTTTCTAAGGCTGCTGCTACTGTTGAATAACCAGAATGGGCTATCAATGACAGTAAGATGAGGAGGCCTTAAACACACAGGTGCAGTGTAATAACTGCTGAATCCACACACACTGCAAATGTAAAAGTGAAAACACATCAAAACAAAAACACTCATTGGCTGTCAGGTGTAGTTCCCTAAAAGCTTTGAAAGAATGGAAACAACTGTGGATACAACGCTGCAATCTGAATAACAAACTAACATACAAACAACAACATCCCACTTTACAGTCCTCAATTAAAGCACATTGTTCTCATTTGGTTTCATACATAAAAAAGAAAAAACTCAAATCAAGCAAATAGTGATGTGGGTTTTTTGTTATGGTAGAACAAATACTTTGAAATATTCATAAGATCATTCATTCCTGCATCCACCTGCCCCGCAGCTACCTCCCAGTCCCCAACACTGTACAAACCACACCTCCATAACTAAAGCAATGAGGAGCAGTGTAGTACATGAACTAGCCAGTCTGTTGAGCCTGGAGGCTCCAAAGTGGTATTTCCCATCATCTGGGATCCTGTTCGACATGTGGGAGAAGTGCTGAGAATGTACTATACCGTTGAGTAGACATGTTTGTTCAGGTTTGTTTTACTGAATGGTCCCAAGAGTGAGCACATGCAGTTACAAGTAAGCCCCAGGCATAAAATATGCATCAGTGTGCAACCTAAACTTTACCACACAGCTCTCAAGTGAGATTCTGTTCAACATTGTACTCCTTTCATTATATGGATGGTATTATGCTTTGGTAACATACAGCTCTTATTAAGTCAGAATTTGGAGAAAAGCATATGGATGATGTTTTTTTTTAGCAGTACAAACCAGTTTAAACGTGAATTGTATCTTAATGGCAACACTACGAGTAGAAAAGATTTCCTCATTATTTTCTGATCAATTGGTTAAATACAAATACCACCGGAGTCTCTAAATTGTATTTGGAATATTTAATATCTGGTACATCCCTTAATGTCAAGTGTTTATTTGTTGTTTTATGCTTTTGAAAAATAACAGGGGTTTTTGTGTTTTTGTTCAAAATATGTGTGACGCATCAGTTCTCACCAATGACCATTAAAAACATATGGAAACGTTCTAAAAATCTGTGTGCATGACTATTTAATGACTGAGGTTTAAAGTCAGGGAGGTCTTTAAAAGACACAGTAATAGTGCTTACTCCTGAAGTTTCTTTAATTGTAAGCTTAAAAACTACCAATGACAAAGAATCAATCCAAAACTATACATAAACAGTAAATATATCATCTTTTCTCTGCTACTTAAACTAGAGCTCCTAATTATATTCTGAAAAACATGTTTCTTCTAATTTACAGTTAAAAAGAGGGAAAGTAATGGGGCAGCCTTTACATCAGTCAGAAAGCTCAAAGTGATGCTGTAATATGTTAGATTGGCTGATGTAACCTTGGGCTTCAAATTAGTTACAGATGAGCTGAGACAAGTGTAAAGATCTATGAAAAGGAATCTTAAGTTTCATGGCCAAGTGATTCGAGCAGTTTAATCCCCTCTAACGGAGGGACATGTCTTCATAATGTCATGAGCTGTTTTGCTGACAATGAGCTGGAAGATGAAATGTTGAAAACACCCACTGTGCTGTTGCAGGGAAAAAAACAACACATGTTCCTTTACGTCTGTGGCAGAACCCCGCAGATGACCCATCTTTATGAACTCAGCCTCCTGGTTTAAGGCGCTTCACTTCAAATGATGCAATTTTGCCATTTGACTAAAAGCTAAAGGAAGTCCAAGTCAAGTTAATTTTGTTTTTAATTTAGTTTCACTCAAAAATTCTTTGCTGAAAAGTCCTGAATCATGTCCTTCGTCAAATCCAACGTCAAGAAGAACAAGTTCCAATGTCAAAGGAAACAAGTCCTATGTCAAGACGATGATGTTTTCTGTGGGCTTGTGTTATTTGTTACTTGTGCGAGTTGGGCTAGCCGCTAGCCTAGCTCGGATACCTCCGCGCTTGCTCCTCTTCTGCTTCTTCGCACACCGTTTCCGACGTCCCTTATCGAGGCTGTAGTCGGGTCCGGTGTAATCACGGGTTGGCGAAGTAATCCGAGCTCATTGATGGTTGTCTCTGTTGTAGTATCCAACACGTTGTTAATCTTTTGTTAAGCTCTTGCAGATTTCAACAGAGCCTGTTGATTGTACTCGTAATCCGACGCAGACAGACGAGACGAACATGGCAAACTTTCGGACCAACATTTATTAAATAAACAAAACCCTTGCTTTGTTCGGGAGCGTGAGTGATCGCTGCGTCTACACGCGCCGCCATCTCCACCCAGATATCCACCTTGAATTAAGATTCAAGGTGGATTTCCTCTTAGAATTTAGTGGGCTCTGAGAATATATTCCAAACACACTCAGAAACATTAACCCAATTCATTTTAAGTGACCAAATTAATGACTGGAGGAGGCAGTTTTTTTTTCTCGGATAGAATTATTCATTAATTTAATATTCTATAAAGCCTAAACGTTTAGAACCTTGTCAGCTTTTATCCAGCTACTTTAATTAAGTTATAATTTCACTGATTTTGTACTCTCGGGCAAATTGTTGCAATTTTGTAAGCAGCAGATTTTAATTGGAACTGTTGGGAAACAGTATTATGCTAATGAAACAATACATAAAAAGCTAATTAGCTAAACAATACAAATAATATAAATATCAGATATGACCAAAAGGTTTTTAATTTCTCTCAACACTAGCCACTTTGTGTCTTAATGTTTGTTCATACAATTTTCTACTGAGATTTTAATACTGAATTGTGTGTGTGTTTTTAACACAGTGTGTTAAATATAATATCAAACCTTTAAGATGATCATCCACCCATCTCAATATATGAAGTTGTTTCTGAGATACGCAACATTGTGTCATAAACAAACACGCACACACACAGATGGTGTGCTGCCACCAGGAAGAGATTAATTGTCTGTCTGTTCAAAGTCACATTAAATGTTCTTTTTTTCTTTTTTTCTTCTCGCTCGTACTAATTCACTCAAAAGTTGATGGTGCCTAAAGGAGAGGTGCACAGTTCAGAGTGTACACAATAGCACACAGCGGAGTGACAGCGGAGATTGGGTAAAGATCTGGGAGGCTGTTCGATTAAGTCTAAAACAGCCTACCTGAAATAATAAAGAGAAGGAAAGAAAATCATTGCAAGAGGGTAGAGGATGAAAATGTTGATTAAAAGAAAAAAGAGGATGTGCGTAGCAGGAGGAAGGACAAAGGAAGGAGAGGGTGAGAGGTATTCTCATTTAAATGTCTGTCTGTTCCTGCTGCTGGAAAACAGAACAGCTACAAAAAAGTGACCTAAGCCAGCAGCCCAATAAGAAGACTATTAACCAGAGGGCACCTCAAGCATTTTCCAACCTGCTTCTCTGTACTGATAACCCTTAGTCTAAACACTTAAGCAAAAGATGATGGCTGTATTGCGTATCAAATTGCGATATGATATGATCAATCAGAGAAAAATAAGGGAAAGAAAGTTACAAAAAGTAACTGAAAAGTAACTCAAAAGTGTAATGAAAAGAGGGCTAAGTTGGGATCACTGCTTGCAAACTCTTCTCTGAAAATGTATTCGAAATTGATAAAGCAAGACACTCGACCAGTGCCCAATAGTGTAACCATATCATTCAGTCCGTCATGGACATTTGTGGATGTAGCACTGACCAATGTCCAGACCAGCCAAAATTCAAGAAAAAGAATAGTTGTAGACAAAAAGTTGTCATGGAGGGAGGCAAAAATAACAAGTTTTTGAAAGAAAGCAAGGAGAAGGCAACACGACAGTCTGACACAAACACATTATAAAAAAAAACACTGATGAAGACTGTTGTCAAGAAGTGAAAAGAAGTGGGGAAGGGAAGAATATAAGCAGTAAACAGGTAGATATAAATGCAAGGAAAGAAAGCATGCGGCTGAGGATGAGTACAAACAGGATGAGAGAGACGACTGAAACACAGAAAAGAACATTGGGGCCAGTTTCGTCACAGGTCCACTGAGAATTAAGATAAAAGCCGGTTAAGTAGCTGGCTGCAGATTAAATCTGGCAGTGTCACCTTGGTTTAGCTGTCTCAAGTTTGAATGAGAAGGGGAAGCGACTGCAACCTGCTTACGAAAGGTTTTCATCATCTCCATCATAGAGTTCGGTTAAGATCATCAAACATGCTTCATAACCACAGTGACACCAACTTTCACACAAACATAATGTGCTGCTTCTATTCATTCCACACATACAAGTTTGAGTTTCACTCCAAACTTACCTGTCTCATTTGTTCATTTGAGAGGACTGGATGTGAGGAAACCTAAATATCTCAGGGTGTCATTGTTTAAAATGAATGTAAAGCTAAATACAACCATTGCACCAACAAGTGACACTTGGGCTGTCTTGAGCATTCATCTATACATAGGTAGCTCTCATCTGTGGATTCTCAATTTACTGTTTGATATGATTCTTGCATGGAGGGTGAACGGACTGTGGCATAATTTACATAAAGTACTATGTTGTGGTCCATGTCACAATTTAAACACCCAAACCACGTTAATGCAACACACTTGTATTTTGTGTAGATCTCTTGTTCAGAATTGACACATTTTATATCACTTCAGCTCTGTGTTGTGCGGAACAACACGACAAAATACAAGATAAGAGTATAATTTGAAATGACTTTTAAATCATCACACATACAATTTCATACTGCCTACCCTTAGGTTTTCTTATACAGTTCATTACAGGATCATCATATTGTCTTCAGCAACAATATCCTGTAATATGATCTCTTCTTAAATCTCAACGAATGTCATATCTGTGTTTCTTATATTACATCCCAAAACAATCCCTTTCAATGAGGACACAGTTTTAAGGATTGTCTATTTCTCTTAATTTCAAGCTATATTGTCTTTTCTGAGAAGGATGTTATATTCTTTGTATATTAGTTTTTTGTATAAGGTATTTTTTGCCTCTGTTTTCTCTCCACTGCCACAAAAGTTTAATATGCCCAAAAGAATCATTAGCATCCTCTCTGGTAGTGAGGCAGCGCACAATGTTTGAGTCAACTGCTGCAACAGTTTGGCTTGCTGAGTGTGTCATGTATTATGTCTTCAAAGTGTGGCATAATTACTGGTTCCCAGCCTGAATCCAATCATACGGTGGCCCTGAAAGCTCAACGAACGGCAACTTAAGAAAACACATGCAAGTTGACAAAACACCAGCAAAGTAAAAAAACATCTTCATCAATTTCACAACACAACACAACACATTACAGCAACGCGCTGCAAAAAGAGAAAAGCGCAGCAAATACCGGAACGCGTTGCAAATACCGGAACGTCCTGCAAAAAGCCAAACGCGCAGCAAGAAGAGGCCACAACACAACGGAAGTGTTTCCAGATGACAGCTAAAAGTGATGGACACTGCTGCCACAAAAACGTCCAATACACCATAGAAATTCGGTTCCACACAGGGTTCGGCCACCCGCGGCTCTTCGGCCCCTCTGCAGTGGCTGTACAGTACAATGTTGTGCATATGTTTCGCGAACGCTGAACTTAACGAATCAGTTTTCATATTATTAACGTGAACGTAACGATGAACGTGAGTGAACGTCACGTACATTTTTTAAATCATCACCGTATAAGGCCATCATGAAATACCAGGAGCGGGCGAGTGTGTGTGTGTGTGTGTGTGTGTATATCATGCTCCACAGTTGTTTTCTAATCAGTTTTATACTTGGCTCAAAAGCTAATTTAGTCCCTTCATAAATTAATGCCTTGAACTTGGAAACCCTCAAATCTGCTCAAACACACCATGTACTTAGCGAAAGGCAGGGAGGTAAAATGTCAAATAGGAAATACTTTTCTAATTCCCTAAATTGTGTCTTTTATAGATATGGGACACACACTGCAATAACCTCAGTCACTGTGAGTCCTATTCAAAATTAGCACCCTTTAATTATGTGTGACTGTGAGTCTGGGAAGATCTCTACATCCGTCCTGGCACAGACCTAAAATAACAATCTGAAGGGTGAGAGGGCAGATTTCATTTCCTTTGGTTTCTAATGTGTGCTTTCTTATTCTTTAATGAGCACGTATCCTACTGTGGTGGGAGGGCGAGAGACAAGATTATGAATATATCAAAATGAAATTGATTTCCCTGTTGGTAAAACTAAATGAAAGTTGTTATAATAACCACATACGGGAGAGAGAAATAAACAGAGAGGAAAAGACACAGATTACCAATTAAAATCTGTGAAAGGCAGCACAAGGGCTGTTCAGGTGAGGGCAGCCTGGAAAACACACAAAATACCTTAACTGTACTGCGCAACACAGAGGATTCCCATTAAACACAGCAAGGACACATTCAGAAGGTGCTCAATCCGATGGGCGGGTGAGCCAAGTCACTTTGGCAATGTGAAGAATACACAAAATCACACACAGCCCATTCCTACACACTTCAGTGGGGAAAGACACAAACCCAGCTGGAATTGGACTGGCTGTAACAACACACACCTGCAGTTCTCTCTTTGAACAGCTGAAGTGATTTGTTTTCCCCGATGTTAATTAATTTTCTGTCCATGCCACAGCTGCTTTCTCTCCATCAACATATTCAGACATCAAACACACGAGTTACACCGCATGATATATATGATCCAGTCCTGTTCTATGTAATGCAAAACAAACTCACAAAGATAAATTGTGATTTTTTTTTTGTACACGTCCTTCCGCCTGTGACATGAAAAGGCATTTGTTTCTAACACACTGGGTATTGTTAACAATAAAGTCTGTTTCCAGTTCTTTGGTAACATTTATTGCCTCAAGCAATCAACACTAGCTTGTATAATCCTTCTAATAGTTGTTTTGAACAACTTCCTCAAACAAATCCATACCTTTGTCTGTGCTATGCATTTCTCCCTATTTAACAAAAAAAATGACTAGTTGGTGGTATTTTTTAGGTAGATTGTGTCATCATAAGCTATAAAATAATACTAAGACTGTCTTTCAGGGTTTTTTTGATATGTGCCTCATCATTAATATGCTCTGCTGTGGTTATTTGATACAAACACAAACACTTTGGACCCGTTTTACTTGTGTGGTTCCCAGCAGCTCCACTAGCAACAGGGCTCATTCACAACTTCTCCTTCTGAGTGACGTTTCAGCTTCTTATCTGGGCCATTCTACCGAATTGGTTCAAAGTATGGTCCTCCAACAAGAAAAACTATTTACAAAACAATTAAGTATTCACACATAGATATTTACTAAGAATATGTTATGGTCTATTCAAACCCAAGACATTAAATGAGATAGGGATAAGCCTAACCCTAACCCTAGGTACTAATGCCACATATTGTTAGAAAGCTAAGATTTTTTTGATTCCACTGATGTAAACCGTTTCAAGATCAGATCACCACAACCGGTACAATCAACGTCTCAGTCAGGCCGGAAATAGAAGAAAAAAAAATGATAACAAAGTCGACGCAACTCACCTAAGAATCATCATATTAATCCACAGATCGATAACATTCCAACAAAAACGGTGTTAGTACATTGCCAAATGTCCAGACGCTCCAATCCAGTAACATAATCAGTCCAAAACACACTGTGTAAACTTTGACGTACTCTCACTCGTAATTTCTGTTTGCTTGTAAACAAAGATCTCCAAATGGTGGGTAGCAGCTCCTATTGGTTCAAGTGAGCTGTCAATCTAAACTTGACCCAATCGGAGCTGGCAATGGCTGTCCACAGCCTGCAATAGCCAATGAGACACCTTGTTGACAGACAGAGCTTACCCCTCTTCTGACGTGTAGAGACTGAGCCAATTGCAACCGATTGTTCTGATGACTGGTGTATCGTTTAGCCAATGAAATTTCCATCACGGATATGGGCTGTAACACAGGAAAAATATACGGAGAAACAAAGTAAGTCACTGCGCAACAGTGTCCAGCTGGTCCCAGAGCATCGTGCGCCCGTGTTTCGTCCCCGTCCTAACTGCTACATGTTGCTCAAAATATGAAAGATGTTTATTTGTATACATTTCAAACCATATGACCGGCTTTGTCTCCTTTATATAAAAGTATGATTTTTAGTGTAAAATTCACCTTTGGAGTCTCCAAATGGCCTTTGTGGAAAACACCTAGACATGCGCTTAGGAAAAAATCTGTCAAATATTAATTTCCTGTGGTATTGTTATCAAATCTGAACTCGGGCTAGTCAAGGCTTCATGCTAGGGTCCCTTTATGTTTTCCAACTCATAAGTTCCAGCTAGAGTCATCTGCAGGCATCTGTTTATTAAAATATATTCGGGCGGAAATAAAAACCTTCTACTGCCCTGTGTGCCAACTGCTATTACTCTATGCCAGTAGCACTTAAAGTGATTCTGACTGGGGGGGGGGGTCAGAATGTTACCTTTCAAAAGGGAGCAAGATCATGCATGTACTCCAAATGGTTCAAGAACAGCTTTAAATTTAATTTATGTATTCCTCAGACAGGTGTTTTAGGCGAATATCACCCGCCTCTTAAGTGGTTAATAGGGTACATTCTATTGGGAAGTAGCTGTCCCCAAAACTGAAATCTAAATTTAAATTTCTGTAAATAACACTTTTTAAATGTTGTAGATATTTTTTGATGATTTTATTTCAAAGTTCTTTATGATTAAGTTTCAACAGAACTTGGGAGATTTAGATATATTGTGGGTTTAACTTTTCAATTAAAAAACTATACTCAAAAAATCCTGTCCCCAGTTTTCATGTCACTAACGAAACACAAGAGTTTTAGTCCATTGGCTGAGCCTGGTTTTTAGCCACACCCCTGCATTTTTGACCAGGCAGTGACACTGTATCCCTGTCCCTCATGGCTGAATGGTAAGTAACTAAATCTACGGTGGCCCTGAGAGCTCAACGAACAGCAACTTAAGAAAACACATGCAAGTTGACAAAACACAAGCAAAGTAAGAAAACATCTTCATCAATTTCACAATAGAACACAACACATTACAGAAACACGCAGCAAATAGACAAACGCGCTGCAAATAGACAAACGCGCTGCAAATAGACAAACGCACTGCAAATAGACAAACGCGCAGCAAATAGACAAACGCGCAGCAAATAGACAAACGCGCAGCAAGTAGAGGAGAGAACACAACGGAAGTGTTTCCAGAGGACAGCTAAAAGTGATGGACACTGCTGCCACAAAAACGTCCAATACACCATACAAATTCGGTTCCACACAGGGTTCGGCCACCCGCGGCTCTGGAGCCGAACGCGGCTCTTCAGCCCCTCTGCAGTGGCTGTTCAGTTCAGTGTTGTGCATATGTTTCGCGAACGCTGAACTTAACAAATCAGTTTTCATATTATTAACGTGAACGTAATGATGAACGTAAGTGAACGTCACGTAAATTTTTTAAATCATCACCGTATCAGGCCATCTTGAAATACCAGGAGCGAGCGAGATGTTTTCTTGCTTTGCGTGTGTTTTGTCAACTTGCATGTGTTTTCTTAAGTTGCTGTTCGTTGAGCTCTCAGGGCCACCGTATAAATCCCATACTTTTGATATAAATGTGTTCCAAAGTCTGAAAATCATCGTGTAACCTTAAGAATTGTCACTACCGAACACATATTCTCTTCAATTAAGTAAACTTTTTCGGGTTTTATGCAAAGTATTATGTTTTTATGTGTGTACACCTCTTCAAAGATGTGTATACTGTCTGAAATTGTTCAGGGGAGAAAGAATCATAAGATGCCAAAAGGAATTACAAAAAGTGGAGCAGAGAGGCTAAGCGAATACCGTCAAAGAGAGGGATGACCCAGTGAAACATCAATAATATTTAAGGAAGGAAAGAGAAAGAAATAAAAAACGAAAGGAAGAAGGAAAGTTGAAATGTATCAGTGATTTATCCAACAGGGAGCAAAGGAAGGTCAGAAAATCATGGAGGAAAAGACAGTAAAAGCAGAGGGTGTTGGTGAAAAGACAGAGCGAGATGGAGACATTTTGCAGGGCTTCCACACCACCTTCTAGTGAGGCTGAACAGACACCAGAGCATAGGCCTGCAGACCAGAAAAGGACGAGATGTGCAACTAGCACTTCTAGCGAGGCTGATCAGACACCAGAGCATAGACCTGCAGACAAGAAAAGGAGAAGGGCAAAAATGTGTTCATACAGAAAATTACAGAAGCTAGAGCAGAAGGTCAAAGACATGCAGCGGAGGGAAGCAACATAAAAAAAGATGTCAGAGGTTAAGGTTGAGGTTGACATCAGACAAGTCAAATATTTCCCCAAGAACGAAAACTCGTAAGGATGTACAGAAGCACAGAGTTCCTGCTCATATCAGAAAGACCCTTCTTTTTCACAATACACTCATGCACCAAATGAAGAAAAAATATACAAGTCTGTTAGCTGTAAAGAAAAAAATGCATTCAGAAGAGCTGTCTCAGACAGGTTGCTCAGAAAATACACACTTGTTAATTTGCTCAGAAAAACCGTAGGTGTCTCCCACAGTCTACAACAAGACTGTGGGAGACACCTACAAGCCACAGCCGAGGTTCGCCTATCAGAGAAGTGATAAAGAAAAGACCATGGACATAGTCAAAATGTTCTTTAGTCGAGATGACAATAGTCGGGCATCAGCGGGGAAGATTGAAACAATCACAAGATTTAAAAAGATGAAACAAAAGAGGTTCCTCTCATACGCAATGCTGAATTTGCATCAGAAGTTGATGCTGGTGATGCCTCATCTGAAGCTGTCCTATTCACTTTACAGGACAAAACTTTTTGGGATTGTTGCCCCAAACATCAACAACAGGGAGACATGTGTCTGCAAACTGCATGACAATGCCCAAATGAAAGCAGACAGGCTGAAGCACCTTGGCATTATTAACTCAACGAGCTTGTGCAAAGTCGCAGAGGAGTTGTGCTGTGACACTCAGGCTAAAGTTTGCATGTACAGGGCATGTCTCCCATGTAAGAACAAGTCTCTCACACAAACCACAAGTACTTGTACATCAGGAACAGAAGCCACATGGTGGTACCAGTGGCTCACGAAAAAATAAGATTATGAAAAAGAAAAGGATGGAAAAAGACAGAAGCTCCCATGTGACAAAACGGTTAAACAGAGATGTGAGGGCAGCCCAGAGCACCTTTTGGAAGATTTTGAGAGCGAAATGAAAGCCAAAGTGTGCAAGCACCTGTTCAACATCCATCACCAGTACACACAGCTACAATTCCTGCATAGATCTCTGAAAGACGATGAAGCTATTCTTCACATTGACTATGCAGAAAACTGGCAAATATGCAAAGGAGGTGCAGCAAGTCTGTTTTGGAGCATCCCACAGGCAGACTTCCAGATTGTACACTGACATTCTGTGCCTTGTAGCATGATCCTCCTGCCATTTGGGCTCAGTTTGAACAAGTTCCTGAAGGAGAACCATCCGAGGATTCAAAAGCTCTTCTTTATCAGCGATGGGCCGACCATGCAATATAGAGGAAAGAAGAACTTCTATCTCTTGAGCACCATTCCTTTACATATGGGATTTTCTGCTGTAAACTGGAGTGTCCTGGAAGCTGGTCATGGGAAAGGGCCTGCTGATGGTGTTGGAGCCACCATGAAGGGAACTGCTGATTCACAGGTAGCCAGGGGTACTGACATACCCACAGCGAAAGCCCTCTATGACACACTCCTTCCTCTCACCAAAGTCAAGCTCCTCTATGTGAGGAAGACCAGATCAACAGAGTGAGCACACTCCTTCCAAAAGAGCTGACCACCATCGAAGGTACACTGAGCATTCATCAAGTTATCTGCACTACGCCTGGCACGATCCATTATAGAGACCTCAGCTGCTTCTGCAACAGAGGCCATCTGTGCCTGTTTCCTACCATCGTCCTCCAACATCGCACCACAAGTACAGCCTGGAAGAGATGTAAGAACATCTGAACCAACAGCCCCAGAAAATGGAAGTCCACAGAGTCCAGGTCACCCCAAGAGTGTTCACCGCAGTATGTGAAAAGTTAAATTTGTGAATGGATTTGTGATGGTGTCTGTCACTGAACTATAAAACATAATCAGTTATTCGTCAATGTTTTCTTCTTCTCTTCTACTGAACCCACTTGGGTAATGTTTGTACTTTAAATGGTTCTGGACGAACAATTGTTATGTTCTCAAGAATAAAATTATTCTATTGACCTCAAAACATTTGTGTTTTTAATATTCCCAACCTAAAGCATGTTATGAGTTAAAATTAAGCAATAAGGTTGAGGAAATATGATACAACCTTGCAAACAAAATACAGTGGTCACTACCAAAACAGTGCAGTCACTACCGAGACACTGGATGTTTTGTAAAAAAGAAAATATATTGAGTTATCAACTAAAATGTTAAGATACTGATTGGTTTAATGTATGTTCAATTTCTTCAATCATCAACTCTGGAATCAATATGATCAGTAATATGCATTTTAGAAAGAAATATTGCATTTAGATTTTGATGAATTGTATAAATTGAACTTATTTTTATTGATTTAATTGTGAAAACAAATATTTGTAAAATCCTATTCAGAGAAAGGAAGGAAACACATCTTAACAGGTTAATAATAATACTTTTTTACTAAAGTGTATTACTATGTTTCGGTAGTGAACATTTTTGGGAGAGGAAAACATTCCAACACAGTCTGAAAATACAACATAAAAATTGACAGTTCTTTTACTAGATATGTGTACTTTAGATATGGTACAATATATATACGGACAAAGTTTTGGGAATAAAACATACTAATTACAAAATATTTCCAACCTGACTTTGAACCAATTCGGTAGAATGGCCCATCTATGAGCTCACTCACCGCAAAACATGTCTTAGTCTGAATGTGTCCTGTTCAAAGATTCTTGTTGGATACTAAACTCTATAAAGAAATCATCCATTCTATCGAGTATTTTTCTCTGAAACTCAAGTTGGCACTTGACTCTCTTGCAAGCCTGCTCCCCCCAACTAGGCACACTGGGCTTGTCTATTATATTCTAATCTATTAATTTACTATAACCAGATGGTAGACTACACTTATTGCAACAATTAACTTGATGATAGGAAAGGTTTCTTATTTAACATTCCAGAGCAAGAGTAAATATTCTCATTTAATCGTTGAATTAAATGGCTTTGTATAATGAATTGGGAAACTGACATTTTATATGCAAAATCAGTATGACGTACTATGTAGTAAATATAAAGATGCTAACAGAGCAAGACAAAAAGCAAGTCTCAAGAAGCCAGCACTGAATAAGAGAGACACTAGGCAGGATCCCAAGTCGATTGTGTACTCCTCTCTGACCTTTTTGAATATTTAATGCAGCAGTCAAGCAGCATTTCGATATGCAGGGTGATCAAAAAAATCTTCGGGCTCTGTCCCTGTACACTAAGTTGTCAGTCTGCCTGTCTGCCTGGTTTGACAACGCCTTACGTGACATTGCTGCTTTCCAACAGCAAGGCCGAAAATTGAATTTTGACGGCATACAACAAACAACGCATTACAGTTTTTCTCTAATCCATCTGACATTGGTGTAAGGGAGCAGATGTGCTTCTAGTTTATTTCATATGCCTGTGCTCATGGGCCACACAACCTTTTGGCCTTCAAGTGTATTTCAAGTGTAGAAACTCATTGAGTTATAAGAAGGGTCTAAATCGGAAAGACCTACAGAGCAGTAGCCTGGACATGCCCTGTTGATGCTGCTCTGCTGCTTATATTCTGCTTTAACCACACAGTGTGTCTAGGTTGCAACTTTTACTGATAAGAGGGATTATTTAACTGAAATAAAATTACTCTTGGAAGAAAACCCTGTCTGCATGTTCTTGATGAATACATTTTACTTTTAATCAATACTGTCCTTTTTGTAATGACAAGAGAAAATTATGTAAACCATGAAAATAATTAACACTAGGTGGCAATTTCTGCCAGTTATAATTAAATCTGTGATTTAAAATAACAACCAATTGATCTTGTTTGATAGTGTTGGATCAAGGTTGTGTTAAAGATAATACCAAGGTGGTGGTAAATACCACTACCTTCGATTAGTACCTAAAAAATACACTCTTTTAGCTCTCTGTCAAGCTTGAGGTGCATGTTGACCCCACTAGACTTCTTTCCTTGGGTTGCATTCTTCAAACAGAGCTTTCCCTCTGCTGAACGTTTGTTGAAAATAAGTTTGGGAGGTGTACAATATCTACTTGGAAAGTGAGTTTTTGGATTTTTCTAAGAAAATATACTTGTTTGGTTGGGTGCGGGAAATGGGAGTCTAATGTAAGAAAAATTATCAGATTTCCAAACTGTCCTTCGTGGTAAATGTACTCTCCAGGAATGCACCAAAGCGGAAATGTTTTTACCTAAAGAAATCTGGAACAAAGTAAAAAGACAATGGTGGGATCTGAACACAAGCCTGGACAGAGCCTGAGTCCCAAAGCCAAGACCTTAAGCCACTCTTATTCTGCCGGTGAACTTCATTCAATACACATCCAACGGGAGAATAAAGTGAGAAAAGCAGACAAAGCGAGATGTGAGTAGGGCATGATCAATGTGCATGTTCAATGTTCTTGTTTCTGCCGTTTGTTTCTGTTGTGCGTCACGGTTAAATAATGCATATTCAGTAAGGTCAATGTAATTCTGGCGGTTTTCCCCAGAGAAAAGGCAGTGTTTCACGGGGGGAGATTCTGACTAAAGTAGCTGACTGACTGACTGTAAATAAATAGTAGTGTGTTCAATTGTTAATAGGCACATTAATTTGTCCTTCTCTGCACAAACACATCTGCTGCCCCTAGTCCTCTTCGTCACTGCCATGGAGGCTGATACTCTACGTGAGTGTATTTGACTTTAAACATCGTTGTTACTATATATATATATATATATATCAGTGTGACAACTTGAGTGTGTATTTGACAGTTTCCAGGCTGGACCCTCCGTGGCTGGACCAAGCCAGGCTGCTGGATCTCTGGTGGACCCCTCTGGGAGCCAGGCTCTTCTACACCCAGATCCCCTCTGCCCACACCCTCTTTCAGTGCAGATTTTTCCTGTGGGCCTACAGGCTCTTGTGCTCAAACTGCCGGCGTCAGCTGACCGGCGCTGGCCTCTACAGGACCATCCGCTGCGTCCTAGACCACCTCGGCTGGTACTTCATGGGCAGGGAGTACCTAGAATGCGGCTGGTTTTGCAAGAGGAAGTACGCGGCGTGGGCCCAAGACATCGTGAGTCAGCTGGACATGGCTCACCAGGCGCAGTTTCTGGCTGTACAAGTAGGCTGCAATGTTAAAGCCTGTGCTAATGCCTGCTGTGTGTTGCTGACAGTAGTCACCTCGTGTCTTTACAGGTTGTCTTGCGACAAGAGGGTGGTGGGGCTGATGAAGGCCCGCACTTTGGGCAACAGCGCGACTCGCCTCCGTGCCGCTCTGGTGGAGCAGCACAACAAAGAGTGGTTGGGGCTGACCCTGCGCTACCTGTCCGTGCTCGAACAGCTCCAGGTTTCGGCTCTGCAGCTGGTGACGGTGCCGCCCATGAAACCCATCGCCAACGTGCCTTGGATGATTTCCGTCTACGCAAGGGAGGCCTTCGGTCGTCTGGAGGAAAAGAAAGCCAGGTTCACGTGGAAAGCACACACAAACGTGACGTGGTCCGGTTCTCATTTTTAGATGACTAAGAAGCTTGCGGATGACACTGCCGGGACGGCCGCCTGGCCTCACTCTTGTCAGACTGCTCATTTCACATCTTGCCCATGTGTTGTTGCGATTTGTCATCATATAGGCTGCAGTGAGTATGTAAATGTGGGTGGAAGGGATGTCGCTTTATTTATATATACACTATAATATCTACAGCTTCATATTTACGCCCATGACAGAGTTGAACAGTGTTGGCTTAATATATCTCCCTCCTATTTCCGATTTGGAAGAGTCGTTTCATCCACCGGACGGGGTATTGGGGAAAAATAGAAAGAGGGCGCCCGGGAGAAAAATGGCCCCTCAGGTCCTGCCCAAAGAGTATTCTCCGGCAGGCGAGCCGTCCGCCCAGCCTCTCGTGCTGCATGGGCCCCAACTCAAACAATGCATGCCAGCTTTTGCCCAAACTTTTTCTGCCTTCCCCTCTGTTGGTCCCTCCCGGTCAATCTCACTCTCTGTGCATAATAATTAATTGGGTCATGGTTATTAGTCTGATCTAATAAGAATCCATCATGGGCTGAAAAACTCAATAAGCAGATGTGCTTTTTGTACAAGTGGCGTGTAAAGCAGGCATTAAAGTGGTCTTTAAAATTAGACATTATACTCAAGTTTTTCCAGTTAAAAGTTTGTGAATTTGAACCTTGTACCTACTTGCACAACTCTGGAATCATACTGAAGTAGGCAAGAGTCACCCTGTGTGCACCATGGATGTGCAGATAGATTTTCATGACAATCCATCCATTAGTTGTAGAGATATCAGTCTACAAACCAGGAGAGGCACTGCCATCAACTGCATGGATTTTAACATTTAAAAAAAGGAAAAAAGACTAGACACTTTTATGGAATCACAGACATGTGTCAAAGAGTGAGGAATTAAACATTTTATCTGTCTCTGTCCAAATGAAACAGATACACCCTCTTTATTCCTCTGATGAATGAGAGTCTAGGTTCATACATGCACAGCAACTAAAGACTTCTGCTCTATACATCCTAGGGTCAGCTCAGTTTCATAATTGAATTCCATCTACTCCATTCTATACAGAACAGTACTAAAAGTTTTTCCTCTCGATTCTTCATACGCTGGATGTGACAAGCTAATGGCTTCCAGTTGCTTATTTCATTAGAAAAAAACATATTCCAACTTTCAGAATACTGAAATGAAATTAAGCTATTCGTGATTCGTCAAACCAAATCCATGTCTTGGCACGTTGCCTGTAGCTACCTGAGCATAGTAATTTAGGCATTGGCTATTGAAAAGCTGCAGAAATGGAGCGATCGCAGTCCCCTAAAGCAATCATATTGATGCATTTAGCTGTTAAGTGAAGGGATACGGCACATATTATAAAATTGAAACACTGATGCACTACATTTATCAAGTCAAATTCTGTATCAGTGTTTTCAGTTCGTGCTGAAACCAGGCATATGGCCGGTGGGTGAATTTAAGCATATGGATAGGTCCAGTTCTACACTGTAGTAAAGGGAAAGGCACTCTTTCATGACGACCTTTGCCTGCTAATTGCTCATTACGTTCCACGCTATCAATTACACATCACACTGTGAAAATTGTATGTAAATCGAATGATAGTTGGAAAACAAAGCTTAATTCCTGTTTCCAGTAGCTGGCGCAATCACTATTATTACACAAAGACATATAGATGCTCTCCCAGCCCCCTCACCTCCACAATCGTCTTCTACTTGTGACATCCATTTCAACAGCACGGCTAGAATTACTGTCACTCTCTATGTTACATGTAGGTGTTTGCATCTTATTGGTTAGTTATGCCTAAAGTATGCATTCCCAAAGTCTCTGATGTAATATGCAGAACAGTTAAGAGTTTGGTGCCTCTCTGTCTGGGGCATCTGAGTTAGATATAAAAGTCCATGAGCGTGGACACTACAATGTACTGCTAGTTGGCCCTTTATCTATAATCAGACCGCTGGTATTGCTTGGAGAGAGCAGGAAGAGTATGTGCAATATGACAGGGTCTACTCTCATAATGTTGTACAGATGTAATGTGAGGATGGTCAAAATATACCTCACCAACGGTTGCAGTGAAAACTAAAAAAAAAATCATTTCACTATTCTTTCATGTTGATTTTCTGCATTGCAAAAGCTAAATTCTCATTGTTTTATTTCTCTCTACAGGTGTCAGTAAGAACACAAGATTTTTTTTTTATTCAGCCAAAATATTTGTATTTCATTCCAGTTTATACATTATACAAATGAAGACAAGCTTTTTCACTGGTAATTATAAGCTTGAAAGTGGATTTTAAGTTTACCACAAGCACCACATAATTCCCAAAGTGTCTTAATTTCTGCAGTTTTTGTTGCTTCTGGCACTTAGATGTTTATGTTAGGCAAACATGTCAACTGGCATGTGAACTAGCAGGACATTCACACTGTCACATTGGGCCCATTCCCTGTCTTGCTTTCTTACATATTTTTCTTGTTTTTCTTTGCCATATTTTCCTGCACTTATGTGATACCTTCTACTTTTGGCTGTGTTAATATTCACGGCAACTTTTTGCTGCATCGCTGTCTATGAGAATCAAAGCTTATCATTGAAGCTACTAAGCATTGTGACGTGAGAGGCCTTCTATACTGGCCTCTGCGCCATAAACCATTAAACAGTCTAGTGGATAATTGCTGAAGGAGAATACCATATATGCTATGTTGAGAAAAAATAACCTCTGAGACCCACACACAAACATGCAATGATCCAACAATAAGTCAGTAAGATACGGTCAGACACCACAGCACACAAAGGATTGGGGACTAAGCAGGGAGTTACGTAACAGAAAGTATTAGCGCATAATAAATATCTATATGTCCTGTTATAAAATCCCAGAGAGATGGAGAAGACACAACCAGAGATCTCTCTTATAAAAGCTGTTAAGAACTTCTAGTGGCTCAAATGTAAACCATCAGGATTTGAACAGGGACAGGGCTTTATGGAGCTGGACCAGGTGTCTTGTCAGTGTTTTAAGCGGAGACACTTTAGTGCTATTTTGTGCTTTTGTGGTAATGCTGCTGTGCCACGACAATGCTCAACGAGAGTAAAGCACCTTTGGGACACAGCCTGAGTCAGAAGGGCTGTCTCTTTTAGTATATCATATCGTTACAGCATACGCTGTAATATGCATATACTTTCTACAGAAAAAATGTGAATATAGATAATAAATATATGTTTGTGTGTGTGGGGAGGGGTGCAAGTTGCCGGCAGCAGGGCGCTTAAGTGGCAGTGTTGCTGAGTAGGTATCAGTGAGGATGAGGTCATATGTAAAGGGGTTGCTTTGGTGAAAGAATGTGCTGTGGTTGGTGGGTGACTGACGAGCACCGATAAACCTGACAGCTTATGACAGCCGAGCACATGACTCTGTGTCCTGCATGAACTAACGCAATGCTTAATTTAGGGGAAAGCACATACGTCTTTTCGTTAGGTTGTGGTTATTAATCAAAGATTTTTTTCTAGTGTTTATTTACTTTTTGCATGTATTTTCTTTAGTTGCAGTTTGTTGAGCCCCCAGGGCCAAACAGTGTAATTTAGGTAATTGTCACCATGCATGTAGCTGCCGTGAGAAGACGGTATTTTCATTAGACACACAGGACAACATATCATCATGACAATGAAGGAGAAACATTTATAACTTAAATGTTGCTATAACAACAGAGCTACATACAGTGATTAAGTGGAGACATTTACAGTCCATGATGGTTGAGGTTGTCATTATACATAAAACACTATTGCACCTTGCAATAGTGGGCCCATAGGCATAGGGTTGAAGAGACTCTTGATTACTTGATTAGCCCAGTGACTTTCTTTGCTCTTTAAGTCACCTCAAAATCCCATGTGACTGACAAGAGCTAAAAATGAAATGATCCTACTGCAAAGTAATGTATTTATGTTATTCATATGGAGCTCCACTGTCTAAAGACAATTAGAAAAATAAAGAGTGATCTGTACTGTTGCAACAGGATGACATGTTTTTCATTACCATGAACACACATGTTCATTTACTTTTAAACCACACTTCTGCTGTACATATTCAAACCAAATGTGAATTAATCCACAAGTAAAAAATAGTCCCCAACAAATAAAAAAATACTGCTATTTAAGAATCACTTGCAAAAAACATTAGGGTTAATCTAAGGTTCGGTGGCTCAAGCACACCTCCACATGCAAAAAAGTGGACTCACTAGGCATTCATCCTACAATCAATGGACTTCAAACTCAACGCCAATTGCTTAAGACACTGCTACTGTCAAGGTTTGGAGCAATAAATGGGAAATCACAGAAGTGAGGCTGCAAAGAATCAGTCAGTGTTTGGAATAGAAAAATTAATCGCTGAATCAACTAGCTTATGAATTGAGAGTTAATAACCAAATAGTTTCATTCTTTTATTTAACATTTCTGAAAAATACGTCAAATATCTTGTCTTAGCTTCAGGACAAGACTTTGTATCTTTTCTTTGTTTTATATGATGTTAAAGGTAGTGTTGGTAACTTGTTTCTGAAAATAATTTTTTCTTCTTTGTGGAAATCCTCCATGTCCCCATCGCTATCCATAAATTAATTTGAAAAACAGAGGAAAAGTAGCTGGTAACTGTAGTAAACAAATTAAATGATTAGTCGCTGTACCTGTCTGTCACTAACTGATCTACCTACTTGCCCCTTAAGATATGCACCGCTGAAGCAGAGATGATATCCAGAAGTTAATGAGCAAGTCACAGAAAAGTTAGCTTCTAGCAGCCAGTGCTCTATCATATGGGCGTAGCTGATGGGAGGGGGTGGAATGTATTGGTTGCAATTTTTCAAAATGTAGCTTGTTCTTGCTTTAAACTCAATGTATTTGGGTTTCGGAGAGTTGGTCTGACAAAACAAGCAATGTAAGGATGTGATGCTAAGAAAGTACGTACAAGAAATAGGTTTATTCCTCCATTTCATCACAAAATGATTATTGAACTGCACTGAACATCACATATTGATGTTCTATAACTGCATCAAAAGTTAACCAAAGTGACAGTTTCTTCAGAAATTGTCCTAATCTTTGACACGGAAGGATTTCAATATTGTTGTTCTTAATTCTGTCACTCATCCCTCTCACTGCATCTCTAAAAGTGATCGACTGTACAAAGCATAACACTGGATGTGCTCTTGACTGCGGAGCTGGTGAAGGTTTAGATGTTGATTAATGGACCTGCTTGTTATAATGCCTGTTCATCCAAAAGCATGTTTGTTCCTGTGTTTCTCCAACACTCACTGTGTGAGACTGACTGAGGGTGTGATGTTTCTGTCTGCATAAGGGTGTGGTTTTACAACTAAGTATTGCTGGAATGAACTGAATGTAATGGTGTGTGAAGTGTTCATAAGGTTTCAGAGCGTCGATAAATGTGAATTTTGCAGCTTCCTCTGCCGCCCGGGTCAGAATAATAATCAAACTAAAGGTGAAAATTAACATTATGGACCTCTCTCATACTCATCTGTCATCCATCTGTTAACCAATCACTCCTTCAGAACATCAGCTCTTATCTCTACCCCGATTGTCTCCATCAATCCATTTCTCATTCTGGTTGTTCACAAGGGAAAAATACAACTTTTTGGCCTCTACTAATTTACTAACCCCTCTTCCAAACCCCATCAAACTGTCCAGGATGATAGAAGGGAATATATCCTCTGCTTTCGACTCTGCTTTCGACTTATCCTAAGGATAAGTAACATTGTCGAAAGCAGGGGATATATTCTCTTCTATCATGGAGGATTTAGAAGACCACCCAGAGTTAATGAGGGGTTTTAAAACATAAGAGAAAAAGCAGAGCAGACAATGAAAGAAGAGCGTTATTTAAGGAGAGTATAGTGTGTGGGTGTGTGTTGAAGAGAGTGATTGATGATTTTTTTGTGCATTGTGAGTTTTTAAGTGATTAACTTCCACAGATTCTCCACAACAGTTCCATAGAAACTGGTTTAGTCACCCTAATTATATTTATGTATGAACAACACCCATCTCCACTTACACTCAGTTAGCAGTTTATCTGGTACACCCAAGTGATGCAGTCTAATACAATCAGCCTGCAATAGATCTTCACTTCATGAAGCTTATTAAATTGTTTTAGGGAGGGGTTGAATTAACCTAAACACGAAAACTACCATTCATTAAAGTGTGATTTTTGTATGATGTTTTTAAATGTTAAAATCATACATTACTGTAATATCCTCACGACCACACGATGGTTAGCTTAAATGTTTGTTTATTATCCACTGCACACCGACATAGCATAGCCCCAGGCATCACTTCTTCTCTGCTATTGTTTCTCTAACCCTGTGTCTTATCCCCTTCACCCCAGCGTTACCTCCCCCTAGTGGAGGAGTGCAGCTAGGCTTTTCTCTGAACTTACAACATTCCCTCCCCTCAGAGAAAAACTAGTAGAAGTTAACACCCAAATTCATTAAACACATGAACACACATTTTTTCTTTTTTTTTTTTAACTATATATAACTATATCTCTATTCCCATATATACAACCCTCAAGAACATCTTTAAGCTAGGGATTCGGGTGGACTACCTCATCCCAGTGAGATTCCAGGACGCATTCTTGTCCTGTGGATGTGGAACTCACTACTAAACTAACCATAGCCATTCCAATCATACAAAGTCTTTTTTTTTTTTTTTTAGCTTGCCGAGAAGTAATCAGGAGCCTTTCTAGCTCGCTGAGACCTTCTCACTGCTGATTGTTCCTCTGCCGCAAATGGCTCTGTCAGTTCATCGGCTGTTTCTGCTGCCGTGACGTCCTCATCAGCGCAGAAAGATGTCTCAGGTCCGATTGGTGGTTCCACTAGTGAAGCCTCAGGTAAGGCCTCCTGTTTCTTTGGCGATGGGGAACTTCTGCCACGGACTTGGTCAATGTGTCGCCTCACCACTTCTCCGTTCCCGAGTGTGACTTTGCAGGATACGGGACCAGTCTTTTCTGTTACGGCCCCAGGTATCCATGTTGGTCCTGAGCTGTAGTTACGGGTGAAGACGAAGTCTCCTTCCTCAAGCATCCTTGCTCTGGCATGCCTGTCATGGTAATACTTTTGTCTCTCCTGCTTCTGCGAAATCTGGGTGTATTAAGTCTAGCGTTGACCTCACCTTCCTACCGACCAATAACTCAGGATTGAGGAGTTATACGGTAGCTGAACAGTGCTCGTGCGATTTTGGTTTCAATTGAATCTCCTGTGCTCTTCTCAACAAGTGACTTAAAGGTTTGCACTGCCCTCTCCGCTAAGCCATTAGAAGAGGGGTGATATGGTGCCGTAGTGATGTGATGTATCCCATTCTTTTCTATGAATTCGTGGAACTCTTCACTGGTGAAACAACTACCATTATCCGACACCATCACCTCAGGTATGCCGTGTTGACTAAAACTCTGTCTCAGGCACTCAATCGTGACAGCAGATGTTGACCTACTCACCGCATGCGCTTCAATCCACTTTGAGTATGCGTCCACTTGAATCAGAAACATTTTCCCTTTCCAGGGACCTGCATAATCCACATGGATTCTTTCCCATGGCTTGTCTGGCACTTCCCACGGATGTAATGGGGCCACTGGAGGACTGTTTCTATTTTCCTGACATGTCAAACAGGCTTTCACCCGCTCCTCCACCTCGGCATCCATGTTCGGCCACCACATGTAACTGCGTGCCAACCCCTTCATCCTAGTGATGCCTGGGTGGCCTTGGTGAAGCTGCCTCAACAAAGCATTTCTTCCCGGTGGAGGGACAACCACTCGTCCTCCCCACAGTAAACATCCTTCTTGTGTGCTGAGCTCATTCTGACGCCGGGTGTATGGTGTGAATGCCTGATTTTCCACTTCCCTTGGCCACCCTCGCAGGATGTATTCTCACACTCTAGCCAACACCGGATCTTTGTCAGTCCATTGCTTTATCTGCTGTGCATTAACTGGAGGTGTTTCGACATCTTCAAACAGCATTATTCTCTCTTCTCCCTCAGACATTTTCTCCTCTTTACCTTCCAGTGGCAGTCTGCTCAGAGCGTCCGCGTTTGTGTGGTCTCGGTCTGCCTTGTAGAAAATGGTGTACTCATACGCTGCCAGTGTGACTGCCCATCTCTGTATCCGGGGCGATGCCATCTGCGGTATGGCTCTCATTTCACTGAATAGTGAGATTAGTGGCTTATGATCTGTCACAATAGGGAATTGTCTCCCGTACAGATATTTATGAAATTTCTTTACTCCAAAAACCACTGCCAGCCCCTCCTTGTCTAGCTGGGAGTAGTTTTTTTTCAGCGGGATTGAGGGTCCTTGACACGAATCCTATCGGTCTGTCCGAGCCATCTGCCATTAGTTGGGAAAGTATTGCCCCCACCCCATAGGGCGAGGCATTACATGCCAAGATGAGAGGTTGCTATCATAATGCACTAACACCCTACAGGATTGCAGCAGCTCTTTTGACTCCTCAAATGCCTTCTGCTGCCTTGAACCCCATGACCATTTTTCCTCTTTCTTTAACAGTGTGTGTAGCGGGGCCAGTAGCGTGGAGAGTTTTGGTAGGAATCTGTGGTAATAATTTAATAACCCCAGGTAAGCTTTCAACTCACTGACATTTTGTGGTTGAGGGGCTCCAGCGATAGCCTCCATCTTGTCTGTCAGCGGACGCAACCCGCAGGCATTTATTTTATGTCCAAGAAACGCCACCTCTTTCCCAATGAACTCACATGCTTCTTTTTAGCCTGAGACCACTGTTCTCCAATCTACGGAGTACTTTCTCTAGGTGTTCCAGGTGTTTTTTTTTCATTGGGTCCTGAGATCAGAATGTCATCTAAGTAGATGGCCACGTTTGGGATGCCACCCAGGATGCCCTCCATGGTTCTTTGGAAAATCCCAGGACTTGACGCTACCCCAAATGGTAAGCGGGTGTAGGTAAACAGGCCTTTGTGTGTGTGGTGACAGTGACATACTTCCTAGATTCTTCCTCCAGGACTACCTGCTGATAGGCATGACTCATGTCTAATTTGGTGAAGTGTTGTCCCCCATTCAGCTGTGCAAAGAGGTCATCCACTCTAGGGATTGGATACTGATCCAGCCGCGATGCTCGATTTACTGTGAGTTTATAATCCCCACATATTCGAATTGACCCGTCCGGCTTCCTGACTGGGACAATGGGCGCTGCCCACTCTGCATACTGCACTGGCTCTATGATCTTGTCATCTTGCAGCCTCTGTAGCTCTCTCTCTACTAGTGGTTTTAGAGCATATGGCACCGGCCGTGGTTTGCAGAATCTTGGCTGAGCCTCCCTGTCTACATTAATCTTTGCTTTGAAATTCTTAAGCTGTCCCAGCCCTTCCTTAAACACTTCATTATGTGTCCTGAGTATCTCTTCCAGCTGAAATGGAGGCGTGAATCCACCTTGTTTACCAACTGATCTGCCAGGCCCAGCGCCCTTAGCCAACTTCGCCCCAGTAGGTTAGGTCCATCCCCCTCGATTATCACCACTGGCAATGTCTTGTCTGTGTTTTCATTCTGCACCTGCACTTGTACCCTGCCTAGCACTCTGAGCCTCTCTCCTGTATAGGTTTTCAATTTTAGCAAGCACGGCTTCATTTCGGATATGGCTATTGTCTTACAAAGCTGCACATATTGTTGTTTGCTTACTATGGTCACCCCACAGCCAGTGTCTATTTCAAACATATACCTCTTTCCCATTTATTTTCACCGGGCGCGTGATGGAAGCCACTTAGGCTAATTCTTGGGACATACTGTATATGGTGTGAGTGCTACTCTCCTCTGTGTCACTTTCTCCTTCACCTTCTCTTAGCAAATGTGTACGCCGCTCTCTGCTAAAGCCTCTGCCTTCGCCTCTCTGCCCTTTGTACATGGCTCTATATGCATTAGATGCTGCTGCCTTAGATCTGCAGGCCATTCTAATATGTCCCCTCCTACCACAGTTGTAGCAGAGCGATGTAGCAAATTTACACTCATCCGCTGTATGCTGTCCTTTACAGCGGTAACAACTGGGGAATTTACGTTGTGCATTGTCTGAAAACATCCGGTGGACAGTTGTTTGAGATTTCATCCCATATTCATTTTGAGCCGTGTCCTCTGTTAATTGGCCTTGCATCTCTTTCACGTCCTTTGACGCTGATTCCATCGCCAAACACATCTTCAGGGCCCTGTCAAACGTCAAGCCCACTTCCGACAATAGTCTACGTTGCATTCTATCGTCGTTCACTCCGCACACCAATCTGTCTATCAGCATTTGTGGCAGTGAATATTCGTATACACAATGTTGGGCCAATCTTCTCAATGCCGCCACATATTCCGCTATAGACTCACTGCTCTTCCGTATGCGTGAGTTAAACTTAAATCTTTGCACGATCTCACTCGGTGTCGGGTCGTAATGAGTCTTCAGAATAGTCGTGAGCTGATCATATGTTTTCTCCTTGGGTGCCTAAACTTCTCAATAAACTATAAGTGGCTGCCCCCACTCCACTTAGCAACACAGCTCTTTTTTTCTCTGCATCCTCAATATCATCAGCTTCGAAGAACATCTCTAACATCTCCGCATACTCTTCCCATGACTGCGACGCAACATCGAAAGGAGTTACCGTTCCGATCACCGACATCCTCGTCCGTCTTTGTGGTTTATACTCCTCGTCTGAATCAATCGACCAGTCCAACACACTTGCAGTTTTCTGTCATTGTAGTTCGGATTGTGTCCTCCTCGTCTGACTCCACCGACCAGTCTGCCACACTTGCAGTCTTCTTTGTGTCCCGTTTGAATTCTTGCTTTGATCCTCGTCGCCAATTGTAATATCCTCACGACCACACGATGGTTTGCTTAAATGTTTGTTTATTATCCACTGCACACCGACATAGCATAGCCACGGGCATCACTTCTTCTCTGCTATTGTTTCTCTAACCCTGTGTCTTATCCCCTTCACCCCAGCGTTACCTCCCCCTAGTGGAGGAGTGCAGGTAGGCTTTTCTCTGAACTTACAACAATTACATAGTAAATAGCCACCATAGAGACCCTGAATATAATTGAAGAATACATTTTCTTGGTGATGTGACGACCCCTTCCACCCTCACATGGACACTAGGTGTCCCTGTTCTCCCTTTTTCTGAGTTACAGGTGTGCTCTGCCCTTTAAAAAGCTGGCCAGATTGGTCGCGCTTTCTCTCTCTTGCGCTACCTACGGGACGAGGTTGGCTCTCCCGGACGCCAGTACCTTTGTTCTGTTTCGTTTTTGAAGAGTTGGCTGTTGTTTGTAGTTGGTTCCATTAATAAATGTTCTAAAAGAGCCACAGTTTTCCCGTGTCGTCTCCCTCCTTGCTGCAGTCTTGAGCCGGGCTGTGACAGTGATGAAATCAATTTAATGTGCGAACAACTTTCAGGAAAGGGAGACCTCAATTCCAATATATTGTCAAACAATATACAGTAGACAAACTTGCACAGCAAAAATAAATGATCTTAGACAAGCTTATCAACTGGAGCTTGTATACTCTACTAACAGCCCTCAGTAACTATAGAAACAATCATATGTATACGTTCATGAAACAAGAAATCGAGGTTTACTGGCACTACAATAAAAATGGGTAAGAATATATTTTAATGATGACAACATGACTGCTCGCTAAAAATAAAGCCAGTGTCTTAATCCCCACTTGGTGGTTGGCTGCAGTGTAGGTCATAAATCCTGCCCTCCTCCATGCTAGTGGGTTGGAAATGGATCAAACTAAAAAGTCAAATTTTGGTGTCAATTAAAATGTTCACAAAAATGGAGGGGAAGGAAAATTGAGAGCTGATTCTGACTCGTGATTGGTCAAGCTTGTGTATCACAGGACCATTCCCTGATCGCTAAACTGGAGACTCTGGTTGAAATGCATGGTGTTTGTATCTGGGTTATTTGAGCTTAATTTCTGGATAGTGGGAGGGAGTGGGGTCATCCATCTTTACATACAATCTATGCTAAGACTTAACTAAAGGACCACCCATTGGTGAGTTACGACTGTGATAACTCCCT
Organism: Pleuronectes platessa; assembly: GCF_947347685.1. Taxonomy (NCBI): domain Eukaryota; kingdom Metazoa; phylum Chordata; class Actinopteri; order Pleuronectiformes; family Pleuronectidae; genus Pleuronectes; species Pleuronectes platessa. The sequence goes on from NC_070633.1 coordinate 7,043,425, forward strand.
ATATGGTGAAATCCCCCAGTGATTCTTATGAGCACTGACAAGATTGAACTCTGGGTTCAAAAGGTGATAAGGCGACGTCATAATAAATTGTAGGTCATAACCATTAATCCTTGCCTAACATCTGCCACTTAACTGTTTTAAGATGACTTGACAGATAAAAAACAAAGATCAGAGTAACTCCTGTCCTCTTGACAGGAATTTTGAATTAAACCTTTAAAATGGATGACCTTTTCATGCAAGCAGCAGCTTTGCACTAAATAAATGGCTATGCTGTTTTTCTCATATACTGCACCTCTCATGTTGTGGTTTCAAAGCCTACAGTTGTGCGCTCAGACCACTCACCTTTAAACCAGTATTAATGGCATTGTTTTGAGTAGGTTGGCCCCTGCTTAATATTCAAGCAAATATTCCACTTCAGCATTTTAAATCAAAGCTCACTGACAATGATTAATTTCCACTGCGGAGTGCCCTTTGCAGGCTAAAAAAATGTAGAAGCTTTGAGTGCGGCAGCACAAGTTATCTACATACATGCTGTGATAAGTGTGAACACTTTGAGAGTTTTTTTTAAAACCAATATTTCTTCCCTTATGTACTTATAAACGACTTTTAGAGCCCTTTAAAGTTGTGATATTATTAACCAACTTTCTTTTAGATTGTCCTTCATTAGGCTCGACTTTAACTTGAATTTATACGAAAAACATCAAATCCATATGAACAAAATAGCTATTTATCTTAACAAAGTAAAAAAATTCTTTATAGAGGGCTGCATGTAAACATATTCAACTTAAATTGAAATATTTGTCACTTTATAAACTGAATCATATTATCATAAACATGACAAAAAATTATTAGTTTGAATGATACAGTCTCAGTATGAGCATACTTTGCCCCACATATTGTACAATTAAACACACGTACAAGTTGTAATGAGAGACCATTTTTACCCACGTGTCACAAAGCCAAGGCATGCTAATGTGTCTTTAACATGCTGGAATTAAGGCTAATTAAACTTACAGACAGTGATGTTGATAACTTACACAGACTCAAACAGTTGTCCTTACATTCAGTCTTTAAGTACAAGTACCTCAAGTAAAAATGTGGAATATGGCAAAAATGGCCACTAAATGCAAAAAATGGCACCTCAGATTGCCATTTTGCCATACCCATTGGAAATTACTCCAAACTACGTAAATTTTCACCACTTTCAAACCAAAGTTTGGTAAGAATTGGAGCATGTTAAAGCTCTCAAAAAGCCAATTCATTTTTTTTTTTTATTATAAAAATTATAATAATAATGCTTACAATTTCAATGTCTGTTCGGTGCTTAGGCCCTAATAATGACAATGAGCATTGAGAAATATATATATCTACATTTCTATAAAATACATTATAATGAAAAACAACAGGCTATTTGTCATTTACACAGCATTCACTGAACACAGCAGGGTAAGACAAATACAACAAAATAGCAAAGATGCAGCTGAGATTCCATTGATTGCTTTTCCAAACCATATGAAATAATTTCAAGCTAAGGCCATAGCTGTCTTTTTTGATCATACAGAAACATTTTGTACGAGTTAAAATAAAAAAGTATATGATAGCACACAATATAAACAGCAATACAGTTCTGGGTGATAATTCTAGATACAAAAACATTAACAAAATGTTGTAAAATGTATAATTCATTATCTTACTTTTCAGGACGGTAGTTAAGAGAGTGAGTGCCAGACCAAATCTGGACTGTAAAAGTCCCATGTTCTACACTCTGGACTACAATGAAAGCATTGTTTGGACAAAAAGCCCCTTAGGACCACACTCTTTGGTAGAAATTTGAGGCAAACAGAGATGATAAATGTGCCCTCAGCTACAAATAGAAATTAGTGTCTTTGGTCTGAACCCAGGCTGTGCCCATCCTCACATGTCCCTCTGTAGCTGTTAGTGCATTTCAGTCTTAGATTTTTGGGGGTATTTAATATAAGTAATATTATGACTGGTTTCAGTGATTATTGCCTTTCTCCCACTATACATGAACTACGGATAACCATCTATTTTACAGTTGCTATGTTTTTATGATATATAATTTCCTGTTTCATTTTGTAAACTCACCTTCTCCTCTCCTTTCAGATACCTTCGCTTCCTGCCTTTGTTCCTTTCTTGCTACTCTGAGTTCGCCATTTCATTGTGGTGTCCATTTGTTTAGTGAAGTTTGCTATTACCTACATAGTAACCTCATTGTTTCCCACAATACATCATGGAGTACCCCTGACCAGTGTAAAACAGTATCAGTATCAATGTTGCTCACAAAAGCATTAAGCTGTGCCTCTCCACCAACAGCTGTCCATTCATCCAGCCGGAGTGAAAAGGCTTCACCGTTTTTCCACAACTTGATCAAAAATGTCTGTTCCCATCGTATCTATTCTTTGGCAAACAGTGTAATTTGACAAAGGAACAATATTGACTATAAAATGTGATTTTTTTTTTTTTTTTAATTTACATTTACACTTTTATTGAAGTTATACTTATGATACTATAACGCCATTACTGGCGCAGAGAAAATGTGTTGAATAGTGTCTGAAAGCGTTTTTTTCTTTTCAAGATATCAATATAGATTTATTTAGTTATTTTCCTGTGAATTTGTCATTACACTGCTTGACATTTTCGCATTTCTCGAGGACTACAATAGGAAAGTATATTGATGGTCTCTATAGTCAATAGTTCTACATATTATCCTATAATGGTGTGGTTACATTTTATTCTAGACTTAAATAAAAAAAATGTAAATCATCTTTTTACACATATGTAACAAGTTAGAGGCGGTGGTCTAGTGGCACTATGGGCAGAGAAGGTCTCTGGTTCGTCTCTCGTTCGACTACACGGAGAGACAACAAAAGAAGAACCTGGATTGATCTGTCTAAAAATCCTACCTGTCTCCTGTAGTAGAAAAATTAACTAAACATGCTTAACAAACTATTTTGTATTTGGATAGTAAGTGTCTGCAGCCTTGTAAGAGACTTTTATGACTTGTATTTACATACACCAAATGTTGCCGACCTTAAAACAGCTCAAGACTTGAGCTGTTTTATGGTCGGCACTGTTAGTGTTGAAATACGTTGAGACCATTTGTTACTTAATTACCCATCAAAGGAAGGAGTGGATGTCTTCTTATCACCTAAGGAAACACATGTGAATCAGCTGCTAATGTTTAGATTCCTCTCCTTCCCCCACCCATGTATCCTTCCTGGATTGGTTCAAAAGGACAGCCCTAAATCCTCCTATATAAGATCTGTGTTTTTGACTGTTCTTCATCCTCACTCTGAGACCCTTGTGGTTTCCCTGTGTTGATCCTTTCTGCAGAAAGCCCCTTATTAAATACACGTAGATAACTTTGTTGTTTCCAGCCTCTTGTATCTCCAGATTTCCATCACACTCCCTACCCTGTCTAGTGCCCCTGAGCAAGGCACCTTACTCCCCCAACATCTGCTCCCCGAGCGCCTTACATGGTCGCTCACTGCTCTGTGTGTCCTGCACCAGATGGGTCAAAAGCAGAGATTAAAGTTCCCTACCTGCCTTTGCATGTCTGTGCATGTGTTTGGGACTAATAAATGAGTCTTAATCTTAATCTTGAATTAATTGTATGTCTTTAGTCTGTGATTGGCGGAAAATATACATCATATTTGCATTGAAATGAATCGTTGGAAATAAAATTGAGTCACATAGATATTACTCTGCTTTGAAAGTCTGTTGTGAAAGTCTGTACTGTAACTCAGGACGTTACTCCTACATTGGCCAACTGTCCAGCTATAACTTGAACAAACATGAGGACAGTGTAATTTACCATTCAGACATATCCTGTTTTAAGTCTAGACTGTATATATAAATGAGGCTACTAGGAGGCGTTCCCAAGGCGCCATCTTGCCGGTGCTGA